>NC_142360.1:4297114-4632114 GCF_059441175.1 Urocampus carinirostris
ATAAGAGTTAAAACTACGGTAAGAGCAAAGCTCGCATTTAGTTAGAAAACCTTAAAAAAACGTAATTCATAGAATATAAATATTAAGAAATCATACCTACAATTAATTGAATCATTCAGAAATGGTTACTGTATGAAGAAGCATTTAGTTGTAATCTACCCCATTTCTGGTCTGTAAGACGAATCGGATTCTTTTTCCATAATTCCATTAAGTCTCGGAAGTTGTGGAAAGAAAGTGTTGACCCCCCCAAAAAATCTGTGGTGTAGGGCTATCGCTCATTATGATGTCTGCCTCGCGCATTTCCGACGGTTGTCAGTATCAGTCGTCATTGGATCAGTTTCTCTTTACTTACAGTTTTTTCAGGTTACAAAGCTACTCCCAGAACAAATTAAATTTGCGAGTAGTGGTACCACTGTAAATGTTTACATGCTAAAAATGTCTTTTGTCTGATCTAATTCTATTTTTTATATGTGTACAAATGCCTTTGTTAAAATTAAAACACCAAAATGGATTTTCTAAAGTTTTTGATCAGAAAAAGTTGGATGGAAGACCATAATTCAAAGGGCCATGTCTTCAAAATAGCTCATCAAAAAGTTTTGACTATGGTATCCTTTTGAAGCTCATTTCTGGCTGTTGCCGCTATCGGTGCGTGAGTGTGTGTGTGAATAGGTAAGTGTGAAGCACATTGTAAAGCGCTATCAGAGGTCTTTAATGAGTTGAAAAGCCCTATTGAAATGCAGTCCATTTACATTTTACCAAAACCCCATATATTCGCCTCATTTTGGCTTATTTTGGTAGATCAGGCCACATAATACACACTTTGGCTTTAAAGTAATTAAAAATTGTACTTTTAATTTGTTTGTTTTTTCCTGCCAACGTGGTAGTTTTTTTGCAGTGAACGATGAGCACACATCCATCCATTACTGCGCCGCTTATTCTTAGTAGGGTCGCAGGGCTGCTGGAGCCCATTACAGCTATCTTCCGCCAGTGGGCAGGGGACACCCTAAATTGGTTGCCAGCCAATCATAGGGCACATAGAGACAGAAAACCATTCACTCACTAATTCCCAACTAGGGACAATTTGGACCGGCCAATTAACCTGACATACATGTTTTTGGAATGTGGGAGGGAACCGGAGTGCCTGGAGGAAACCCATGCAAGCACGGGGAGAACATGCAAACTCCACACGCGAAGGCTACAGTAGCTGGACATAAACCCTGAACCCCTGTACCGTGGGGCCGTGGGGCCACCCGATGAGCACACAGTGAAATATAAATGTTGACCGTATTGGCAGAAAATATTGCTTATTTCAATTTCATTTTTTATTTTGTTTTTGTAAAAAATTGATTCAAAACTCCAATGAGAAAGCATCGACAGTTCCAACACACCCTGAGGACTCAATTTCGCAGAGTATCTGCAAAAACTCAGAGGAGAGCAAAGGGCGGCATGCGAGGCGTGTAGTAACACAGCAAGGCGTCGTCACTGTGAGAGCGCGAGATGTTCTGTTACGGCTCCGTCTCAGCCTATCACGTTTCCGACATGACTACTTTATAGTTCGTGAACCGCTTCTCTTGTCATTCGTGTGTCACTGTTTGCGTGATTCATTGTGGGATTACTCACATTCTGTACTTTAGTGAATGTAAACAGGCTAACGTGGATACAATGTACAGTCAAACCTTGTTATAACGTGGTTGACTTTTCACAGTTTTGCTCCTTCACTCATTGTGTTCTGCATTCTGATTGGCTAAACAGTCCCTCCACTTCTCTACCTATGCATCAATAACGTTGTGCTTTACAGAGATCCCTTGGTTTTTACGGTTAACGGGGACCAGGACCACATGCAAAAGTGAAAATCAGCAAAGTAGTGTCACACCTTCATAAAAGCCCCCAAAGGGTGAAACTTACCCTCAGATGACATAATTACCGACTCAGAGTATACGACTATAACAAAATAACAACTATAGATCAACAAATAACAATACATGGTGGGCTAATGGTTCACGGGCAAAATCAAGCATTCCCTTTCAGGCCCGCCAGAATGGCAGCCTTCCTGAGAAATGGGCCTTCTGATGGTCCCCGCTTGCAACAATTCAGGATTGGGGATAATGGATCACGGTCGCATGAAAAGCTGAAAACTACAGAAAAATATGTTACCAAGCCCGACAAAAATGCACCCTGCCGCCCCTGCTCGCAGCAGTATGCAACCAGGGAATAATGGATCGCGGAACAATTTTAACCTGCGATTCACTGCAACAAAGTGCACAAAGGATTACAATAGTTCTAACAGAACAAAACATGAAAGAGCAGGATGTATTAGAATACTAACTACTCCCAACTTAACACAACAATAGTGTAAAGGATTCATATGAATATATTCAAAAAGGTGATTTGACTTTCATCCTGTGCTCCTTTCTGACCCCAAAAATGTATGTAAATTCCTTAAAAGCAAGCCATGACTCATTTCAAAGCTTACTCCACTGTGATGAGCCGTCATTTAGTAATAATGACGCACGATCAAAGTATACATGATGAAATGTGTGATTCAGTCGGTTTACGGAAATCTCAGTCCGAACATTACCGGGTGGGTGGTGGTGGGGCACACGGTGAGGACGGGCCTAAGAATTTCACAATTAGGCTAAATGGCAAGTGACTCCAACAGAGCCAGGCCAAGGCATAAGCGAACTAAGCGGCTGTTTAGGGCCCTGCGACCACTAGGGGACCTCAAAGAGGGGTTAACTTTTTTGGTGCCAACTTTGCTCTCATTTATACTTTCGTGTGTCTACCAAGTACAACATCAAAAAACTTCAACAGAAAAACCACAAAAGCACTACAAAACTAAATATCAAATATATTGCGTAAAAACAGGGACCTCATATTTTATTTTGCTTTCATTCAGAAAAGAAAAAATAGTATAGAAATACTACAAAAATACTATGATACAAAACGCTACAGAAACATCATCCCAGAATTATTACAGAAACACAATTACATTAATAATACAAAAATACTGAAGAAATACGACATAAAAAAATACTATTACTACTAAAATATAATGGCAGCTCCGTGACGGGTGGACGGACGGTACATCTGAGCAGATAAGTCGATGGCCGGGGCGGGAGAGTAGGTCGCAAAATGTGGAACGGAAACAGGTCAAAAACGGAAGGCAGGCATGAATCAGGCAAGAGGAGTCGTGGGTACCTTGTAGTCTGGAGAAACACTCAGGGATACAAAGAGTATACCCGGACGTCCATCTTTGGACGCAGACCGCTTAAGTGGAGAACGTCAGCCAATCAGGAAGTGCGCTCCAGCGCGCCAAACGATTGCCCCGGGTGACTTCACTTAGGCAATCACGACACAACTAGAGCGATACTACACAAATGCTATGATTGAAATACGACAAAAATACTCCAAAAATAAAACTACAGTAATACTTTACTAAATAGATACTATAGATGTACATCAACAATTCTACTATGGAAATACTACAAAAAACACCAAAATAATTAAAGTACTGTAATACTGCAAAAATACTACAGACATACAACAAAAAATCTTCTATCGTAGCACAACAAAAATATTACAGAAATAAATTTACAATTAAATGTCAAAAGTTTGCATGGACTTGCCCCCTCTTTATTTCTGATTCAAACCCTCCCTATGTCACTGCATGGAGCCTCCCCTCGGAAAATGCCAGTCTACTTATGTTTCCAAGGGCCAAGAAGAAGTCTGCTGGCTCGAGAGCGTTCTCCATCCGGGCCCCGGTGGTGAGGAATGCTTTGCCTCCGGAGATAAGAACTGCAACATCAGTTTTCAAATCTAGACTTAAGACCCACTAAGACTCAATACCTTATGATTGATGCCCACTTCAAAGTTTGTATTGTCCTGTCTTTTTCAGACTGCCTGGCTAATGGTGATATAATAATAATAATAATAATAATAATAATAATAATAATAATTTCCTTAGTATTGTCATTCTGTGTAACAATGTACACAGAACGAAATGTCGATACACCTGACCCGTTGTAGCGAGCCGATGCAGCCGCAGCCAACAGAGGGCGCCGCCATTTTACCAATGTTATAAGTCTTTGGTATGACTCGGCCGAGGTGCGAACCAGCGACCTCCCAGTCTCAAAGCGGGCGCCTTACCATCTAGGCTATATGAAGGAGAAGGATGATTCGAAATGAGTCAGCGGACCAGCATCTGGACCTAAAGCATGTCAACGCCTGTATCGACTAGCCGGCAGAGACGGGGAGCTGTGTCGTTGCTGTCATAGACTTTTTGGACTATTTTATAGGCTTGAGGTTTTGTTGCTGTCATGCATTTTCTGTTCAAATTTCAACATATTACCTATGTTTTCTTTTATTGATGTTCACTATGTTTTGTGTATTGTTACCCAATGCTAAATCTATTGTACCCTGAAACTGGGATTACCACTTGTGAGGCCCCTTCTAAAGGTTTCTTATTTTCTCCGTGCTCAGGTTTTTTAGTTTTTCCTTGCCCGCATGTTGGTTTAAGATCAGGTGATGGTGTAACCCAGATCTGGGCACTCCGGTCCTGGAGGGCCATACGTCCTGCCAGATTTTGAAGTTTGCTCTTCTTTAACTCAGGTGATACAAATTATAACCTCGTTAGCAAGCTAGCAAGTGCTCGTTAACGATACTGGTGATTGGAATCACCTGTATTGGATCAGAGAAACCTCAAAAATCATGCAGAACATACGGCCCTCCAGGACCGGAGTGCCCAGGTCTGGACTGTAACCTGTGCATTCCTTCGAAATATTTTGTGATCAAGGGCTATACGAATAAGTGGGACTTGACTCCTTATGCGATATCTTGTGACTTCTATACGATCTCCTGTGTGAACGCGACAAATATCCCATTTGTGCAGAAAAGGAAACGTGACGTCATATGCAATGCGTCTATTGTTTGCGGAAGTACTCATGAATGCTAACGCCATCGCATATCTAGCAATTTGAAAGTTATTGCGCTTCCAAAGGCTTAACAGAGCTTTCCCTCCAAATACTAATTCAATCCAAAACCTCACTTTCCCTCCATTGAATGCTTTCTGTATTTTTGCTCGCCATGGTCTGTTGATTTTCACGCTACGCGGAAGAACAAGGAAACTGAAGCCGCAAGAGAATTGAAAATTATTCTTGTGATGGTTCGTAAGTGGAGGAAACTGAAAAATAAACTCCGATAAGTTTTATCTGTGTGTTTTACTTTGTAATCAATCCTTAATTAACCGCAACCAAACTCGGTTTTGCTCCTGCTGTAATTTAAGATATGCACAGTACAGGAACTGCCTTTTAACACGGTGTGTGCTACAGTCGAGTTTGATATGGATGCTACTTCCTTGCTTATTAGTTAGGCGGGGCTCTAAATTTTCAGGCTCATGTTTCAAGATCTATGTACATCCGCTCTGGAATATGTTTGGAAGGCTACCTTCCTGGTTTTACTCACAGCAGTTTAAAAAAATTAAGTAATTTGATTAATCATTTTTGACCTGTGTCCCATATCAATATCGATATACCACTTAAAAGTTGACTCCCCTTCACAATTACTTAAGAGTGTTGTGGCCTTTTTAGTCATTATTGTCCTAAATAATGTATTCAAAAGAAGGTGCGAGCAGAGTTCTTTTGTAAAAATGTCCAAAAATACTGCTAACAAGGATACCAACGTATTTACCTTCAGTGCAGACGGCGCTGGGCAAAGGAGAGTGTCCTGTCCTGCGTGCAGATCCGCCCATTCCTTTAGTTCATCAAATCAGATGGCTCTAGGTGCTTTGCTAGAGCTTCTGGGTTAAACAATTGTTTTGCTTTAAAGTTTGTTCTATGGCTTTCCATGATAAAATGTGTCATTGGTGAACCTAAATTGTTGACCCTCCATCAAAATGATTATTTCGTGATTTAAGGCCAAAACGGGGTATGCTGGTATGACACCCTGACTCTAAACTTTAGTTTAAAGTGTGTCCTATATATACAGGACCAAACCCTTAGATCTATGTTAATGACAATTGCATAAGACTAAATTTATCTCTGAGCCATGTATTCATTCGTGAAACATAGTTTGCCGACCTTTGCTCTATAGCTTTTCTTGGGTTTGTGGATCCCTTAACCATTAGGGTTGTAGATGCACCATTTCCTGTGGTGTGTCTTGGGCAAGTACAGCCTGGTGGCATCCATACACCAACAAATGCTTACACCCGGTCTCGAACTAGCGACCTTTTGCAAGTCAGGCAAATGTGCTAAACACTGCACTTTATGAGTCAAAACTGTAAAAATTGGAGAGAAACGTCTGGCAATTGAATGAGTTAAAGGGAGAAAAGCGATGGTCCAGTGCACAAAACTGAAGTTATGGTAAGTTTTGGGTTTCAAAATATGAATAAAAATGCACGGATAATGGATTGGCATAGTTCAGGGATAAAGGAGATTCTCTCAGACAATGATCTCTGAAATTTACCATGCAGAAAACTTGAGCCTGGCCTCGCAGCACAGACGAGCGATGACACATCGGCAGCCCGGCGGCGGCTCGTCTGAGAATGTGGCGCCTCGGACGTGTCACGGCGCCGGGTACAAAAAAAGAACGTGTTACTTCAGACTCAACCGTAGTCGCACTTGAATGTAACCGCTAGGTCCGAACCCGTTTACTCCGACTCGAGTCACGACCGCGACATGCGATGGACCGAAAGCTAACAAGAACGGTGAAACACGACGGCTAACGCATTATGATTACAACGGTGAAGTCAAATGGACAGAGGGCCAAATAACAATTTTTGCTGCAAGAATGTTGCATTTTTTTAAAATGTTGTGAATAGTCTAGCGAACGTAATTGAACCTATTGATAACCATCCATTCATTGTCTTCCGCTTAGTCAGGTTGCAGACCTCCCTAACCCAAGCCACTTCATCAAGCTCATCCGATGGGATCCTGAAGTGTTCCCAGGCCAGCCTAGAGATGTAGTCTCTCCAATGTGTCCTGGGCTCCTGCTGGTGGGACATGCCCGGAACAGTTCCTGAGGGAGGCATACAGGTGCCATTCTTATCAGATGCCTAAGCCACCTCAGCCGGCTCCTCCTAACGTAAACGAGAGGTTTCTAAGTCCCTATCGAGCGACCAAGCTTCTTACTCTATCTCTAAGGGAGAGCCTGGCCTCCATGTGGAGGAAACCCATTCCAGACGCTTGTATCCAGGATCTTGTTCTCTCGGTCATAACCCACAGTTCATGACCATACATTGGAGATCAAAATTAAAGAAGAGTTTAAAAACAAATACATAGTTATGAGTAATGCCATCTTCACTGCTCAACAGTTTTAGGACATTGTAAAATGGATGAGGCATTTTTGTTTGCCAAAAATGCACCAACCAAATTCAGAAAACACTTTCAAGTGCCTCCCAGTGTATAGTGTAATCTAGCACTTGGTGCTAATTTCCTTGATTATTTGCAGTGACTGAAACTCATGACAAAAAGTTCCTGGACACCAGGGCAGACAAGTTGCCTGCCCCATTTTTCACTACTTGAAGCACAATAAGACGGCTGATCCCAGAAAAACCCATTGATGCAAAGTATTAAGGATTGATAATCAGAATATATAACAGAACAACACTGTAAAATTAAGTTTACTATGAATCTATTTATAACATTCATCGCATGTATATGGCATCGCTGTTTTCCATCTGCCATCAGTATGTACCTGTATTTACTCATCTTCATTCATGCAATGTTTGCGTTGCGTCATCTGCTAAAAGCCACACGAACTCCTCTTTCCACGATGCTTTTAATATACGTTTACGTTTTGTAGCGTCATAAATTTTGTTTGCTTCTTTTGAATCTTCTGGGGCTGAAGTTTTGGATTGATTCCTAACCCCTTATCAATTTTCTTGTGTTTTCTGTGCGTCTACTTTGGAAAATGGTATGCAAATGCGCGACCTTATAACGCTTGGGAAAGTCCGGAGCACGAGGTTATTCGATGCAGTCTTCTGATCGGCTGCGGAGTATGCAAATTGCCGAACGAACCGAAAATCCGAAATTTCCTAACTGAATGAAGATTTCGGAATCGGAATAAAGCAAACGTTTGATTTTGAAAAAAATCTTTTGGGTTTTTTTTTCCTTGAAAAGGTTATCACACACATACAGACATTTTGTAAGTTGTACGCCCGACGTAAAAGATGCACGACCCGGGCGTCCGGGCGGACATTATTTCAGACACTGTTATTTGTCAACCCCTGTTTAACTGGCATTCAAACTACCAGTTTCCCTGACTTTGCAAGATGGTAGGCTGTTCTAAAGTCACTAAAAGCTTCTGGCAGCAGGTTGTCCAGGAGAAAAGGAAAGGGATACCCTATCATCCAAGACAAGTTGATTCAAATCTGTGATTTCAAAATTTTTTAATCTTTACAAAACCACAAACTCATTCAAGTCTCCCAAGAAGACTAATCGTTCATGGAAGACAAACGCAAGAGAGGACAGGTCACTGTGGAGGATGTGAATGGGTAATAATTTCCACACTGCAGCTGGAATTGCCCACCAATTAAATGCTGAACATGGTAAGGATCTATCTCGCCATACAGTGCCTCGCCGTTTAAAAGCATTTGGACTGAAGGCCCACACTGCAGAGGCCAAACTTCTCATTTAAAAGAAAATAGCTGAGTAGCGAGTAGTGTGGACAGAGGAAAACTGGTCCAAAGTTCACTTCAGTGATGAAAGCACATTTGTTTTATTTGGGTCTGATAGGGAGAATTATGTTTGTGACACTAAGCCCAAAGTGTATAAATATTAAGTGAAAAGTGAAGTGTCATGGTTTGGGGCATGTTCTCTGCAGCAGAAGACGGGCAGCTACCGGGTCGAGTGAATGCAAATGTGTTTCAGAACGTTCTTCAACATCACATGGTTCCTTACTTGGGTTCATCACCCAATCAGCTTGCAGTCTTAATGCAGGACAATGCTCCATGTCGCAAAGCAAAACAGGTAAAGAAAGTTATATTTACTAGTATTGATGCTGTTACTTTTACGATAATTTGCACGATAAAACTGCCAAATGACTTAAAAGCTGTTTTAACCTGTGTTAAAGCCGCTTTAAATCTTTAACTCATCATAAAAACTTAAAAGCTCCTTTAACTTGAGCTAAAATAGCATTACATTTGAATTCACGTGGTAAAGTGACTAATGAGTGAAATCTTAAAGTTGCTTTAAGTCTATAGTAAAAGTATGAGTGAATTCTCTCACATGCTCGAGGTTTTCTTTAATCGTAGGCTGAAAATGGTGAAAGTAAGAAAAGGACTGTTTCTAATACCGTCCAAATGCCAACCAAACCACAAAAAAACATGAAAAAGAAAAGTTACATCTAAAAGTTGCTTTAAGACTATAGTAAAAGTATGAGTGAATTCTCTCACATGCTCGAGGTTTTCTTTAATTGTAGGCTGAAAATGGTTAAAGTAAGAAAAGGGACTGTTTCTAATACCGTTCAAATGCCAACACAAACCACAAAAAACATGAAAAAGGAAGAGTTAAATCTAAAAGTTGCTTTAAGTCTATAGTATAAGTATAGCAGAGTGAATTCTCTCACGTGCTTGAGTTTTTCTTTAATTTTAGGCTAAAAATAGTGAAAGCAAGAAAAGAACTGTTTCAAATACAAACCCCAACTCCAAAAAAACATGGAAAAAGAAGGGTTTGATTTTAAAGTTGCTTCAAGTCTATAGTAACAGTATAGTGGAGTGAATTCTCTCATGTGCTCAAGGTTTTCTTTAATCGTAGGCTGAAAATGGTGAAAATAAGAATAGTACTGTTTCAAATACAGTCCAAATGCAATGCAACTCCAAAAAAACATGGAAAAAAAGAGCACGTTAAAAAAGACATGTACGTGGACGCGCCACAGACTCGGTTTGACAGAGGCTGCAATGATGATTTCAGCCAGACGATGGTGTCAGCAAGTAGAATATTTTGAACGTATGGATATCACCTTTAAGGGCACTATTTGGTTAATCATTAAAGTTGCTTTACTCAAGAGTATTTTTCGACTTGCCAAAGTTGTCATGATTACTCATGCGAGGCACCTGTGCTCCTCTGGCGCCAACTGCCTCAGACTCTGATTGGCTTCCTGTCAATATTTAAACCCCCGCCCGTCACCTGTTGTCAGTCCGACTGCGAACCTCAGTTCCAATAGGCAAGCTTTTTGACCCTGACTCACCCCTGTTTCGGCTCCCGTCTGTTTCCCGTTTTCGACTTGTTTTCTGATCTCAACCACGTTTTTTGCTCTCCTGCCCCGGCTACTGACTTGTTTTTTCCGCTCCCGACACTGCCATCGCTCGCCACGGAAGTACCTCTTCCGTGTTCAGAGCAACCTGCTCCCCGCGACCAGCGATCACCGGATCGTGTGTGCAATCCTTTCCCTTCTTCCCAATAAAACTGAGAAAAACGTACGCAATTCGGTCCTGTCTCTGTTCTGGTCTTGACATACGTAAGGTCAAAGCTTTAGAGTAAGTATAACCCTTAAGTAGATCTAACCATTCGACTCTTGAGACTGGTGAAATCAAATTAAATAAAAAATTAAATCTTAACGAGAAACGATTCCACTTTCCAGCGCTATGTCAGAAAATTGGCAGGTGAAATTCATTGTTCTGGAATTTCGAATGGCGCTTGTCGGTCTTTCGTTAACAAATAGAAAATTAGGTTGACAAGCAAGGTGTAAATAGTGTGAATCGCTGTTTTAAGTTAAGGCGACTCTGCAAAGTAAGCTAGCATAGGGAATGTAGCCAGGTGAGACGGCGGATGAGGTGCGGTCGTCCTACCGGCCCTCACTTCGTTGTTCCCCCGTTTTTTCCATCAGTGAGAATGGATCAGTATACGACAGTGGTCAGAAAGTAGTCGGTGGGCTGAGCGTGTAAGACATGTTTCATTTTTCTCCCGAGCGAAGGGAGAACGTCTCATCGGTGACTTTGATGGATAGGAATGTTGCCCACACGCCCACACATGTTGTTGAAGCGTGCACGGGTCCCACCAGATCTCATGTCCACTGTGAAATGTTTACAACACGCCCACGACGATAATGCTTTACTCCCTTCCCAGAAGTATGCCACATGGCGTCCACCGTGCAACGGATCATTGGTTTTTAGTCACTACTGACAAACACGAGGTTTTACTTTGTGTTCGGGATTAAACTGGGAGGTTTGCGGTATAAAACAGGGACTTGACTTTGCGATTAGGGTGTAACTGGGATTTTGAGTGTATTGTTTGTTCATGCTACATCCATTGCAACCTGGTATTTTTTATGTCAAATTATGCTTTAGTTATTTTAGATTTTATTTTTATTGTTTGCTAATGCAAGATCCATTGCAGCCTGGAAGGGGGATCATCTCATGTGTGGTCCCTTCCAAAGTATTTTCTGTCACGACCAGAACAGAATTAGGACCCAGATGCGTAACGTTAACCACAAGTTTATTGAGATATAGCTGAAGGCAGCGCCCGCGATCCGATGCTCGCTGGACGCGGGAAGCAAGCCGCTCACAGGATCGGAACGTGTTCCGAATGCGGAAGTGGATCTTCTGGAGCGGGGGATCGTAGTGTAGTAGACGGAAAACAGGTCGATAGCCGGGACAGGAGAGCAAAACGTGGTCGGGGTCAAAAAACGAGTCGATAGCCGGGACAGGAGATCAAAACATGGTCGGGGTTTAAAAAACGGGTCATAGCCGGAGACAAACGGGGAAATCAGGAACGGACGGATAGGACACGGGTGAAAAAGCGGGACAGCTGGGAGTCAGACTCAAAATGCTTGCCTTGTAGAAACAGAGGTTCGCTGACGGACTGACCACAGGTGAGTGAAAGGACGGAGCTTAAGTAGGACAGGGAACCAATCGGGAGGCCAGCAGTGGCTGGCGCCAAATGAGCGGGCTCGGGTGAAATTAATCAGTCATCATGACATTTTTATTTCCCTCAGGTTTTTGAGTTTTTTTAGATCAGAAGGATGGTGTCATAATAGTCTGTAGTTTGCAATAGTCTATGCAGCCCTTTCAGACTCTTTGTGATTAAGGGCATCACAAATAAAGATGACTTGACTTTACTTTGGGATAAAACTGGGATGTGACATGGCATTCGGGCTAAAAGTGGAATGTTACTCTATGTTCGGGATTAAACTAGGACATTACTTTGTGCTATGAGTGAAGGGATAAAACGTGGATGTTACTTTGCATTCGAGATAAAACTGGGAAGTTACTTTGCGTTTGTTATGGAGGGATAAAACTATGACATTACTTGGCATTTAGGGTGGAAGTGCCACATTACTTTATGTTCAGGATAAAATTGGGACGTTACTTTGTGTTCTGGATAAAGGAACTGCACATTTGGTCGGTTAATTTTCATTTCCACCAACACGCCAGGTTTGTTTTTGTTTGTTTCTGGTTACTTTGCTCCTTCCATTTACAATTTACAGTTATGGTCTTTGTTTCTGGTTAAGATTGTATCAGTTTTTTTTTGTTTGTTTGGACATTTCATTATTTTGTGAACTTGTCTTTGTTTGTGACTTTGAACCTCCTTTTGTCAGTAAATGCAATGCCCCTATTGAGCACAGCTGCCTCCAGATCCTGCTTCCCCCACATGGGTCCATCACCCCCAAAACCAGTTACTTCGCGTTCCTGGAACGTTATTTTGCATTCTGTATAAACTGAAACAATTTCAGCAAAGTGTTACACATTTTCAGTTTTCGTTGCACCCTTACAAACTACTATTCCATCCAAGATAAGGTTTACGTAACTTGAACCTGCAGTATAAACCCAGCCCACTCTCATCACCGAAATTTAAAGTCCCAGGAAAGGAGGTCAAGTCGTTTCGCGTGTCCTCAAAGAATACAACTTCCGAAAGGTGCAGGGTGGGGGTAGGCGGGGTAAGCATTTCCTCTTTTGTCGTACCGAGTCAGCTAAGCAACAGCTTACAGTTGCACGTGGAGTCTTTGGGAGATAACACCTGAGCTGTGTTTTGTTTTGCACACTGCGAGATCATTCCCCGAGGGAGGGGGTGGGTTGAAGAGGGGGTTCTTCAACATCTCTTCCCTGCTATGCTTGTGATCAGACATTCTGTGCGGCGTCGGGGACACTTTGTACAGCTCTCTTCTTACTCAGCGTTAGGGGAACCGCGTTGTGATTTTATCATTAAAACTCAAGGTCATTTCCGTCCGTTCAATGATCAGGAGCAATGACTACAAGTCTATCGGATTACATTCATTTTGGGACGCACTAATCTTGAGAATTTGTGACGTAATGGTTGAGTGAGATAATGGATTGAAAGTAAACAGTATGTTCAGTACAGCAGTGGTCCACAACCTTTTCTGTACAGGTTTAATGTATGACTATAATTCCACAACGCATGAAAATAACATTAGTGACAATAATAATGAGAATAATTTTCAATAATAACAATAATAATAATATTAAGCCCCAATCCACTGTGCAATCACTAGATCACTGGGGACTTATAAAAAAAGGCATTAGATTTTATCTCATAATCACACTGTTTTTACTCACGGTACCATAATGTTGTTTTGGCTAAACTATTTCCCATAACGGTCCATTGCAATGTTGCACAACATGGCACCAAGTAAAGAATATTGTGTTGATAAAATAAAGTTGAATCCCTTTTCCTTTGTCATATATAATGCTAGTGGCATTAATGGTTAGCGCTCTCACTCTCCGATCCGGGTTTGATTCCTTTTGCAATTATTGCTAAGCAACTGATGTCAGCAAACTTTATTGGTTTGTGTTTTGTTACACAATGCTACATCAATTGCTGCTTGCTCATCCTGGAAGCTATTTCAGGTTAACTTGGACGTTTTGGGGAGGCCAGGAACGGATTAAATAGTTTTCAGTCAATTCAGATTGGGAAATCTCGCTCATTATGCAAGCAATTCTAGATACAAGCAAGATCCAGAATTGTGTTGATCTTGCACGTAGAGGGATCACTTTATATGTAGTTACAAAAAAAACTACATAACTTAAATAAAAGTGTGACGACTAAACCAGGGGTTTACATGAATAGCTAACAACCAGGTTCTTATAATAGCTCACCAGTGAAGGGTCCTTTGTAACCCTACTTTTTAGGATAGCAACATTGTAATAACTCAGTGAAAACAAAGTATTAACATGAATGTTTATTTTAGAATTGCATATCACACTGGTCACCCTTTGTGCTTATGAGTAACAAAATAGTAGCTTTATATTAGCTCTCCCTAAACTAAACCATTAACCATCTGTCACGACCAGCATACAGGGTAGACCCAATCGCGTAACGTTTTCTCACCATTTTATTGAAAGAGGAAGGGCAGCGCCTGCAATCCGATGCTCACTGGACGCGGGAAGCAAGTCGTTCTCGCACTCAGATTGCGATCCGAATACGGAAGTGGATCTTCCGTAGCGAGCGATGGCGGTGTCAGGGATGGAAAAAAACAGGTCGGTAGCCGGGACAGGGAGAGTTCCGTGTTCGGACCACAGACCGAGTGCGAGAGCAACTTGCTTCCCGCGTCCAGCGAACACCGGATCATGGGCGCGGCCCTTCCTCTTTCTTTCAATAAAACTTGTGGTAAACGTTACACAATTGGGTCCTGTTTCGGTTCTGGTCCTGACAGTATATTTTGGACAAACATATACTGGTAAAGTTTTCTTTTAGAATACATTATATTGAATTATAATATTTGAGTCCATTCAACTGATCAAAATACAAAAAAACGGGTTATAAATGACAACATGTTCAAAACATAGCTTATAACAAAGTAATAACTTGTTAAGTTATTTCACAAATGCATATCAAAACTGTCCCTTTGTGCTAATCAGTTACCAAAAGTAGATCGTGCATCAAAACAGTTGGTCAAATCAACCAAATTTCTATTATTTCAACTAATGTACACTTACGCTTCATTTAATTGAAATATTTTTAATCAAACGTTGCTTTCATTCCGTACACACCGGTTTCCTGGATATGACGATCTGTTTACAAGGGTACCTTGTATCCAGGGGGCGTGGTTAGTCACCTGGACTGATGACGTCACATGAACTCAATACTCATTTTCTTAAGGTCGTATAGAAACATGACATTAATTGTGCTTTCCCTCATTTTTGCCAGTAAAATACAAGCAAGATTAATAAACGTTTGTTTTTAAGTTTCATCATTTCACTGAGGCAGCACGGCGGCGCAGTGGTTAGCGCTTGTGCGGCACAGTTCATGTCATGGGAAATTGTCGTGGGTTCAAATCCAGCTCCAGACTTCCTGTGCGGAGTCTGTATGTTCTCCCCGTGCTTTCGTGGGTTTTCCTCCCACGTTTCAAAAACATGCATTTCAGGTGAATTGAAGGTCCAAATTGTCCCAATTGTCCCTAGGTGTGAATGAGCGAATGAGTTGTCTGTCCCTGTGTGCCCTGCGATTGACTGGCAACCAGTTCAGGGTGTCCCCTGCCCACTGCCTGGAGATGGCTGTGACCCTAATGAGGATAAGCGGTATGGCTAATGAGATGAGATCATTACACTGGAACTTTCTTTTCCATTATTTTATGGCATGGGCGTAACCTCCCCCTTTTTGGGGGTGCTCAAGCTCCCAAATCCAACCCAAGAAACATAAACCCCTAAAATGGTAGTATGAATGGTAATGGTAGTCGGAAATACTCTATTGCCTTGAAACGGTTCAGTCCACTTCATTCTTAGCACCGCATCATAATATTTCTGCTGTATTTCTGCAGTAGTATTTCTGTTGAAGAGTTTCTTTTGATTACCGTATCTTTATATGTACATGTATATGTATATGTACAAAAGTCGTATTTCTGTAGTCATAGTTTTGTGGTATTGCTGTAGTATTACTATGTATATAGTATTACTTTCGTTGTATTTTTGTAGTATTTCTGCAGTCAGATTTTCGTAGCATTTCTGTAGTATTACTTTACTTTACTTAGTAGTGTTTTGTGGTATTTCTATAATAGTATTTTTGTACTATTTCTGTAGTACATTTTATTTTTTGATTTTGCAATGTCACTGTAGTTGTATTTTTGTAGTATTTCTGCCGTACCATTTATGTAGCATTATTTTTGTATTAAAGTGTTATAGTGGTATTTTGTAGTATTTCTTGAGAAGTAATTTGAAGTATTGCCATACTAGTATCTTTGTAGTATTTCTTCAGTATTTTTAATCACATTGTAGTTGTATTTTGGTAGTGTTTCTCTTGTAATATTTCTGTTATAGTATTTTTTAAACATAGTATTGCTGTGATTGTATTTTTATAGTATTTCTGTCGTTATATTTCTGAAGTATTTTTGTTGTATTTCTGTCGTAAGGGTTAGGGTTAGGTTTAGGGTTAGGGTTGGTAGTATTTCTCTAGCAACATTTCTGTTATAGTATTTTTTTAACTTAGTATTGCTGTAGTCATGTTTTTGTAGTATTTCTATGGTGTTTGACGACAAAATAGTATGATAGGTCCCTGTTTATAAGCGCTAAATTTTATATTTAATTTTGTCGCGATTTTGTGGTATTTTTGTTGTATTTTTGTTGCAGACACACAAAAGGACAATGGGGACAGAATTTTCACACAAAAAGTTTTACTACTAGTATTATATTTACAAATATGCATACCTTCATTATATTTGGACCATTTTTGTTTGGCGGGTCGGATGAGGAAGCCTGATGGCCTGCATGTGGCCCGCGGGCCGTGATTGCGTACACCAGAACTGGGTGCTGAGCACCCCCAAAACTCTCCACCTAAAATTGCCCCTATTTTATGTGTAGTTGACCTTTGAGCGACAAATCCACCTTTATAAAAATAAAAAATAAAACTCTTATTATTCCACACTGACGTCACATCCGGGAAACGTCTCTTTAAGAAGCCACTCACCGACTCGCCGACCTTCTTGAGAGCGAGAAAGAGGGACCGTTTCTCGGACAGATTTCGTGGATATATTCGCTTTTGGAAATCCTACTCGGTTCTTATTTTACATGCCAAAACTGGGGGAACACATTGGACCTTTTCCTTCCACGCGAAGCTTCGCAATTCTCGCAACGGTCTTCGGTAAGTGCCTGCTCACTTTTTATTTTATTTTTTAAACAAACAAGAAACTCCATTCCTATTACTAGACAGTGTTAATGGAAAACATAAATAATATTAACATACAAAAAAAATATCCTAAGGTGCTTGTTGTCAAGGCAGTGCCTTGTAATTTGTGTTATTATATAGTTACCGAACGAGTGTCTAGTGTCATGTTATTCTAAAATAAAATATCGATTTCAAAATAAAATCACTAGCCGGCTGGTATTAATTTAAATCACCACAGAAAACAAAACTAAACTTATTTTAATCGAAAACAAAAATACAAGTATAAAATATAGTTTTGTACTTGTTAGCGCGGTCGCCTGACACGCGGAAGCTCCCTGAATCGCGGAAGCTCCCTGAATCAAAGCCGGGTGGAAACATATGAGAGTGAGGGGCTCCCACTCGGCTGTACTTGCCCAAGACACACCACAGGAATGGTGCTCCTAGTGGTTAGGGGACACACCCACCCACATATCATACCAATGACGTATTTGCCACATTGTTAAAGAAAACTGAGTCATCGACTAGTATTGATAGTGAAAATCTCCTCGGCGGCCGCGAGAGAGCGACCGAGATCTTTTGACGTGGATATATACACACACACGTCTACAACCAACGTGCGTTTAATATCAACAAATGTTAATTTTTGTTTCGCCGTTTTCCCAGAGTCGCCCAATATATATATATATATATATATATATATATATATATAAATAATTCCCCCTTTTTTATATATATTTTCAAACAAATAATTTTACTCATGTGTACATGATTTTGCAAAAAGAAAGTATAATAAAGGACGACTTGCCCACGGATACAAAACCGAACACAAACTATTTATCTCCGCAATGAAAATGTGTTAAAATCAACCGTATGTTATAATAAACCTCTAGAAACTCTCTTGATTATTGTTTTAATGTTACCTATTAATACAAATAATGTTAATTGTAAGTGTTTTAGAAAAGGACGTTGGTTTGTCGTGCTAGGGCTATTTTTTTTGGCATTTTTTAGGGTAAAAGGTCGCATAATATTGGTGGGTACAAAACAATAAATGCTCGATATTGAGGGGACACGTCCCTCCGTCCATGCCAAAGCTACACCCTTGTTTTTGGACTTAAATGAGCCGGAAGTTGCAAACGTCGCATTTGCAACATTGCGTGATAATAATAATAATAATAATAATAGCATTGTCCCTGGCAAATAACAAAGAAATAAGTGTGCAAAAGTACTTATACCTATGTAATCTTTATGCAAAAACGAGCTGATCCAGGCATCCGAGTTGAATATATTTGTATTTATTAATTATTGCATTGGCTTGACTAATAAACTAATAAATGAAGGTGAAACTCTGCAAACGGTTTGTGTACTGTACTCTCTTGCTTCACTCTAAATAAGGAAGCAAATCAAATTCTGCACGGTGCTACTTTCATAACCTCTTTTGTGTGATAAAATTCCGAGGAATGAATTTTCTAAAGAACATAATGTTGCTAATTTTGAGAAATGATTATTTTTTTGCACCACGTCCTCTTATTTAACACTGTGATTTATTATGAATGGCTTCTCACTCACTCCCCCTGCACGTGGGTGTACACCTTGCGCTCTGATTGGTCTGCCGTGCAGGAGGGGTGTGGCCTTGGCTTTGGGATACTTTTAGGAGCTTGAAGGGTATCACTGTCGATCAGGAGCCCGTGAGTCAAAAGTCTCCTCGATTGTCCCAAGTGAAATTTCACGAAAAAAAAACTGGTGGGGTTTACGTTACGGACGATCCTCCACGGTTTTTGTGCTATTCGATCACCCATCCATGTAGCGATTATCTGCGGGGACAGCAAAAAAGCCACGGATCGGCTTACTTCTACGTCTTCTCCCTCGTTGATTGCGCTCCTCATTTTGCATCTCCGCACGACCTTCCAGGTTATCGGATGGACCAGCATCCCAGCGCCCGGAGCTGCACCAGCCGCGGGGCTTCGTCGTCCTGCGAGGCCGCCCCCGCCGAACCCTCCATGAACCTTCACATCGACTCCACCACCGGCACCCACTTCGAGCTCTCGCTTCCCCAGGAGGAGACTGTGGACGGGCTGAAGAGGAGGCTCTCACAGCGGCTCAAAGTACCCAAAGAGAGGCTGGCTTTGCTGCACAAAGAATCGTGAGTTGCAGATTCATGTTAATGGGATCAAATCGTTTTTATGTCGTTTATAAACAACGTTGTGTGCATTGTTTCCAACGGCATTAGACGTGGTAAATAGTACAATGACATTAGCAAGATTGTGGAAAACTAAAGAACTACAATATAATTATGGAGGAAAAGGAACGAGGAACTGTGAATGCTGGAGGGCCCAGGATGCATACTAAACATATCCAAGTATTGGCTCAACAAATCATTTTCCATCATTGTACTTGGCAACTCGTTTTAAAGGGACAGTGTGTACTATTAAGATAGATACTTCATTCATCCCCGTAGGGAAATTCACACTTCCAGCAGTATCCTTGTCTTGAAAAATAAAATAATAAAATAAAAGATATAGAATACAAAAATACACAATATGCCGTGGTGATGTAGAGTGTTTAAATAGTGCTACGGAAAATGTACACTAATAAAAATGGGGTAATATGCAAATGTAGGGGTGGGGTTTATTGTGGGCTTTTATTCCCCGGGTGGAGTTAAAGAGCCTCGTGGCACGAGGAAGAAATTTTCTGCTCAGTCTGTCCGTGGAACATCTCCTAGTGGTAGAAAAACAAGTCACATAACACAAGAAAATCTTAAAATGTCTCAAAGGAAATTAAATGAAATTAAATTAAATGATCTGCATTTATATAGTGCTTTTCAAGTCAATTAAGACTTCCCAAAGCGCTTTACAATGTTCTTCACATTTACCCATTCACACACACCCACACCAAGAGCGGCCGTGCAGCCATGCAAGGCGCCAACCTGCTTATTGGGGGCATTCGGGGTTCAGTGTCTTACCCAAGGACACTTAGACATGTAATACGGAGGAGCCAGGATTCAAACCTGCGATCTCTTGATCCCCAGACGAGGGCTCTACCTCCTGAACTAATGCCGCAAAGGTTACAATTACACCATCCCCTGATCTTTAAAATTTAAAAAAAAAAAACTATTGCTTTTTAAAACAGGCAAAAATACTTAAACTATGATTCAAACATTCCTTTTTATTAGATAGATAGATAGATAGATAGATAGATACTTTATACATCCCCGAAGGGAAATTCACATTTCCAGCAGCATCCCTGAGCTGAGAACAGTACAATAATAAAGCCAAAAGAATACAATATACAAATACCCAGTTTGACATGCAAATGCCCACTGTAGCGTGTTATATAGAGTAACTAAATAGTGCTACACAGAATACATATTGCAGTAAGATTCGGTAATATCCAATGTAGGTGGTGTGGATACTTAAATACTTAAAGTTCAAGAAGTTTTAATTTGTTTTATGAAACGTTAGCCTCACCTAGAGGGAGTTTACATTGATATCCGCCATCTTGCTGCCACGGGTACTGCCAAAAACAAAAACCTACCATACAGGTGGCCCAAAAAAAAATGAGAAGAAAAATGGTGCAGCTTAGTCATTTTAAGTCTCCATAGTTGTATTCTTCCTTGTACCTTTTAGCCCTGGTTTTCGGTTGCATGACACAATACAGTGACATCTAGTGGTCATATAACACACACTGTCCCAAAACGTGTCTTGTAAAAGCACTGTCATCCAGTTTTATTGCCACAAAAAAGCCGCCTTGTGTTATTTTTTCAAATATGTTGGCAGTCATCATCAAAACATCCCTCTTATTGTTTTATCTTCCTCGAAGAAGTGTTCAGGGAATATTTATTGTCCTGGTTGCAGGGCTGCATTGCATCCTTTTGCTTCAGTACGATGCAGTCTTGGAGCTCGCCAAATCATGAGTTTCGGCGCCTATTGCGCAGGTGTAACCGGTATTCGGTGTCTGGTCACCAGGACAGCGCGTCGATGAACCCCTCCTGCCTTCTGAACAGGCAGGCACGAAGGAATTATGCGTGACTCATTCATGCTCGAATTCAGGATGTCAGATTTTATGTACCTCTACGTGTGACTTTTTTTTTTTTGCGTTTTTTCAAGCGGTGTCTCATGTAAGGGTGAGTCATGCTCGCTTGTGTTGCTTGCAGGTTGGGCGCCGCCTAAAGAGAACAGTAGTAAGCTTTCTTGTTTCAAATGCCTTGGAACCATTATTAGCAAGTGGCTGCATGGATGAATTCACAAAGGCACAGGAGAGAACTTAACAAATAGTCTAGTTTTTTGGTTTTAATCTCTACCCGCCCTTGCTTGCCCATTGTAATCACATCATCCGTCCAAACCAGCCATCCCCCACTCCCAAGCCACAATTTTTTTTTAAATCCCCCTTGTAACTGTAGACTGACTAGCGAGTCTGTGCCTGGGGTCTTTGTTCAGCTGCAGGGTGAGATTTGGGTCACTCCACATCATATTACGGCAATTGCGTCATGTCACCTGGAAAGGAAAGTCATTATAGAGGCTTTTTTGATTAGAGATGCATGATTACTGTTTATTCCTACCTATACCTACAATTCATAACTTTGATTTTTTTTAGTGTTTGTGCACGCTATATTCGGATAAAACTGGAAAATAAAGTAATAATGCACATCGGCCAGCTATTTTTAGTGTATCTTTCATTTTTGTTGACAATAAGATCATACAGTAGTACAGGAGTGATTCTTTTTACCTTCAATAATTACAATGTATTGATGTAAGCACCATAACACAGACATATTTATTGTAGAAAAGTCAGAGTATTTTGGGTGTATTCTTAACATCACTTCTAAACATTATACAAGTACTCCAATATTGAATGGCACACATGTGTTTGCAAATAAAAGAAGGGGAACTGGTACTTATCATTTAGCTTTATCTTAGCTGTACATAATAGCTACAGACGCTGCCCTACATACGTACAAGATCGTTCGTAAGTTGAATTTGTTTGTAAGTTGCTTCAGTTCTATATTTTGTAGGTGTAAGGTTTATATAAGTATGTTTAAGGCTTGTATGAGTAACCTGTATTGTCTTGTACTAAAAAAGAAACATTTGATAAAATAATATGCTCTAGAAAGATGAATAATTTTGAGTTTAACTTACTTTTGGAAGATGAGCTTCCAGAGGTAGGCGACTTCCTCCTCCGCGGAAGAAAGTGGCTGAAAAAAAGCGATCCAACCAGTTTCTCAACCTCATCAAGCTTTCTTAATCCACTTTCATTTCAGAAGAAACGACTCACCTCTTCTTTACACTTTACACCAACCATATTGAATGGATGCACGAGATATTAAATAATAAAAATGTCAAAGTTCTTAGCGCTGGAGATACAGTATACTGTAGTGTGTTTACACTCGAACTAGGAAGTGGAAGCCGGATTTCTTCTTTGGGGTGGATGCTGGGTGAGCTCTCACAGCTCCACACGCCGATAGCACTACAATAATGTCCTCTACTCGGAGAAAGGTGCACAAGAGACAAAATCTAACTTGCATCAATGTCTGGATATTTTTCCACATCCCAAAATAAATATTCATATCTACCATTTTCCGTAACTTAAATGGTCTTTAGTTGGAGACCGTCTGTATAATGAATTAAAACTACAAATAATAATACACCTACATCGGACAAATGTAACATATGGCAAATTACTACTGTAGTGGTCAATTAAAGCAAATATATGTCGGCTATCATTTACAAAAGGAGCACAAAACATTGAAATATGCACACTACACTTTGCGTAAGGGTAGTGTAGAAAAGTAACAAATGGTGTTGGAATTAAGACTCGTTTGCAAAGCTGTCAATCGATTAAATCGGAGATCCTGCATAAACAGATGCAGGTATGTGACAAAAAAATCACGATAAACCAAACTAAATTCAATGTACTTGCTAAATTTTAGAAGCCTGGAAAATCGCATTAGCCTGAGCCATGTGATTTGACTATGGTCAAGTTCTCCAGTGTCTCTCGCTCATTGCTGAGAGCAGACAAGACCAAGTTGTGTTACCAATTTTATAGAATATCAAAATATATTCTAATGAGGAGCATAAATGCATCAAATATTTTTTAAAAGTAGTGTCAGCTGATTAAATATCATTTCGTGGCTCTCTGATGCCTGGCCCTCATTTTAAAGAGGAAGAGAGGAGACACAACCAAGTTGTGCTACTACTTCTATAGAAAATCCAAATATAATCTAATAATGAAGAGATATGCGTAACATCTAGTAGTGTAGCCTGATAGTTGAAGGGCGAGCTCTCTGTTGCCTCGCCCACATTATAAAGAGGTATGGAGGAGACACGACCCAGTTGTACTATTACTTCTTTATAGAAAATCAAAATATTCTATTGAGAAATGTAAATACTTCGTACTAACAAGCAGTGTCAAATGATTTTTGATGGGCTAGCTCTCTTATGCCTCTTCCATATTACTGAGTTAAATACCAGAGACAACCAAGTTGTGCTACTACTTCTACAGAAAATCAAAATATATTCTAATCATAAACAGAAATGCTTTAATATCTTAACAAGTAGTGTCACCTGATTGTTGAAGGGCGGGCTCTCTGTTGCCTTGCCCACATTATAATCAGATAGGGAGGGGACACAACCACGTTGTACTACTAGTTCTTCGATAGAAAATCAAAAAATATTTTAATGAGGAACGTAAATGCTTAGAATCATTCTAACAAGTTGTGCCAGCTGACTTTTGATAGGTCAGTTCTCCTATGCCTCTTCCACATTATCGAGAGCTAAATGGCAGACACGACCAAGTTGTGCTACTACCTCTATACAAAATCAAAATATATTCTAATAATGAAGCAAAATCCTTAATATCTTCTTAACAAGTAGTGTCACTTGATTGTTGAAGGGCGAGCTCCCTGTTGCCTCGCCCACATTATAAAGAGGTAGGGAGGGGACACAACCAAGTCTTACTACTACTTGTTCTATAGTAAATCAAAATCAATTCTAATGAGGGATGTAAATGCTTCGAATCGTTCCAAAAAGTTGTGTCGACTGATTTGAATATTATGGCGACGAATATTAGGGTCTTTTTTTTTTTCCATCGAGACGTCACAATTGGCCGTTATGGGTTCGATAACTGTCGTGCATCCCTGTCTTCAATTTTTGAGTTTGTTTAAAGTTTAAAATTACACTCAGTGGCAAACACAGAGAGCCAGCCCCCCTCAACTTGACATTGAATTATGACAGCCGGATCAATACCTCCCCATCACCCTGGGCTCTTTTTCCAAACTACTTTTGAAGTCGGCACGCCCCCGCGGCTGACTGCTGTTTGTGCGTACGTGCGAGTTATTGTCAACGCCATCTAATTACCTCTTTCCTCTCCGATACCCCGCAGCAGACTAAGTTCGGGGAAACTCCAGGATCTCGGCGTCTCCGATGGGAGCAAGTTAACACTCGTACCGACCGTCGAAGCAGGATTAATGGTGAGGCCGACTTGCCTAGCCGTTTTCTACGCCTGCCATTGATTTTATGTCCTGAAGAGATTTGCTTTTGTTTTGCAGTCTCAAGCGTCGAGACCCGAGCAGTCAGTCATGCAAGCCTTGGAGAGCTTAACCGAAACTCAGGTAAGATGTTGCCTGGTTTTGTCTTCCTTGTCAAAAGTGTTTGATCTTGAGTAAGGGCCGGGCGATCAGGGCAAGAGTTTGTCTGAACGGTTAGGATTCGATAATAAATGAGAGACCCGACCAACACATTTGTTTAAAACGTTTGTATTTTATAAAATGTCTGTACATTACTTTAAGAAAAAACATAGCACTCATAAAGGATTCCCGCACATCCTTGAAAAGTCTTAAAAGGAATTGAATTCATTATTCTAAAAATAAAACCTTAATTGGCGTTAAAACATTTTGAATCCAATTTTCGAAAGTCTTAAAAATTGTGAACACGATTTAGTAACATTTACCAATTGTCTTTTTTAAAAATATTACCGATTTGGCAACATTGCGTGACAACAGAAATATCAAAATGGTGATGTGGTTTCAGTCGGGTCTTTCAGAGCAGAGGCATGTCTTGGGTTTGCCTACAATACACATAGCAACTTCGGACAGTGATGTTTACTTTGGACCATAGGAAAGTGGACATTTTTCGGCATGGCTAAAAGCTGTTTTTGTGTGTGGGTGTTTTTTTTTGTGTGTTTCAAATGTGCTTCATAGTCACCTGGTCTTAAATTTAATTTCAGAAAGCATCAAAAAGTCTTAAAAATTCTTGAAGTTAACTTCCCTTAAGCTGTAGGAACCATGTCATCGCTTGTGCAAGAAAATGAATGGGACCAGATATGCCAAAAATTCACAAAGTAACATGCGCGCTGCTGGCCCCACGCTCGCAGCAATAGTCAAGCTTGGATAATGGATTGCAGCTGCACAGGTGCTATTCATTTTAGGCAGAAGGAACTAAAAAAAAGTTCCGCTGCGAATGATACCTATTTGCTCTCTCGGCCTTCGCTTTCAGCAATAGTCGACTGGAAATAATGGATCGTGGTTAAAAGACAGCAGTTCATTTCAGGCGGGCCACAATAGCACAGCATTTATTTTGGGGTTCTGGCCATTGAAGCCATCTGCCGGTCCCTGCTCTCAGCAATCGTTTACCGGGGATAATGTATTGTGGCTGAAAATTGACAAAATTGACTCCAGTTATTGACCTGCCCAATTTTAAATATATACCTAATGCCACACACGCAATGGCTAAGAACATTTTCAGTGACCATTTTGTTGATAACGGACTAAGCTCTGAAGTTTGTTTTTGTTTGCTCATTATTCAATTTTTTTCATTGTTCTTCGATGTTTAATGAAAAATACTTGTAATGGGTAATCGTCAAGTCACGTTTATTTGTGACGCCCTCAATCACATCTGTTCATTACTTTTAACGCATACATAACACTCATACAGGATTCCTGCGGATCCTTAAAGTCTTAAAAGGCATTGAATTCATTATACTAAAAATAAGGCCTGAATTGGCATCAATACTTCTTAAATCCAATTTTCGAAAGTCTTAAAAATTGTCAACACTATTGTCGCTACTATGTTCATTGTTAACTGCTCTATGTAAATAAAACTTGCTTTGTTCTCACTTAGCAAATCATGCAAAAGAACATCACGGATCACAGATGATTGCAAACCATAGACTATTATGACACCATCCCCTGATCTAAAACCTACATGAGGGCAAAGAAAAACTCAAAAACCTCAATATTAAAAAAATACTGAGGCTTTGACGTAAATAGATATGTCAGAAATATTTTTCGGGGGTGGTAATAACCCATAAAAAACCCGACTTCCTTTTGACGTTAGCTTTAAACATGATTTGGTACAAAAATAGGCAAATCCTTTGCTGTTTAGCCCATTCAACATGGATCCAATAATGTCCAAAAAAGCCATGGTCCTGTTCCAGTTTTGTTCCTAAAGAGACCTCTTTGTAGCGTCTTGAATAATCTTGATAATCAAACTGTATTAAAACTACTGAGCAAGCGTGTGGATAATATAATAATAATAACGTAATGTTTATTGAAAGTATTGTTCGATACATTATTCAAAACATGACACAAAACTAATGCTGAGAGTGAGCATGGCCAAATTTGGTCACCTTACGCCCCCTCCCCTAAGAAAATTTGAGAAATCTATCTCTGCCAACCTTTGCTTAAAAGTTTGCACCGAATTTGCACTAACAACCCGGTCAGGCAAAAAAAAAAATCAACATTTTTGGTATCCTGAAAGAAATAGTTTCCATGCAAGTTGCTGGTAGGTCTAGGTACCTGTAACTTGTATCTGTGGCCACGTAAACCATCAACACGACAGAACTCAAAAAATTGATCATAGCGCACATTGATCATTCCATGTAGTACTTCGAACACAAAAATTAAATCAAATCGAATTCTGCGGAGCTCCAGAATAAGATAAGAGGGTACTCGGGTGGTTTGGACACATGGAGAGGATTGATGAGGAGCGAATGTTGAAGAGCTACAGAGCAGAAATTAATGGAAGGAGACCAAGAGGAAGGCTGCGATTGACGTGGATGGATGGTGTGCACTGGTGGAAAGAAGTCTAAATGTAGTGGAAGCTAGTGCTCTTGTTGGTGATAGGAATGAGTGGAGATGTTTTGTAAAAGGATAGTGGGATGTTTGGACGCGTTCTAAGGCATGGCCAGGGCACCCGTGTGATGCGGCAGGGGTAAACCAGTGAAAGCTGTCGGACCCTGCTGTTGAACAGAAGAGTGTGTTGTGTCACCCTGACCTGAGTGACATGGCCGCTTTCTTGTGTCCCGTTTCATCTGGAGGGACGAAAGCATGACCAACTTGGGTGCCGATGTGCTTAACTTGTTTGGTTGTTTGGGCACTTGGGTTGGTCATAGTCCAAACATTTTTGTGTGTGTGTTTTTTTTTGTGCTACTTTTTCCCTTTTTTATTTTCTTTGTTTTTGTGTTTGTCCTGCTGTCGGTCACCCCTCTCGAGGACCAGGTTAGATAGATAGATAGATTGATAGATAGATAGATTAAAACTACTTCTGGGTGGAAGCTTGGTCTTTACTCACGTTTTCTTGATATGATAGGGAATAGTGTTATACATTTTAAAGATTTTGTCCTCACGATAAAAACAACAATTATCGTTAATAAATCTGAAAACAACTCTATGCACTTATGGAGGACATGTTGAGTCATCCGTCGTCTCTTCCTGTTGACACGCGACCAGGTTGTTGCGTCACCGGAGATCCGGTCGTTTCTTTTGTCAGATTGCTCTGACCGTCTTACAAAGACAATGCGCTAGAGGAACCAGGCCAATTAAAGCAGAAAAAGGGCTAGCGCGGAAGTGTGAGCTAAGCTAGCGTATCGTGTGTTTTTGTGAGAAGGGGGCAACTATCAGCTATGGATGAGCTGCTAAAGCACAAGCCTCTTTTGCTTGTGTTAATCTGTGGCGCTTAGTTAAAGCCAGTGAGGGACATGTGTTAAGAAGTAACTGGGCGCAATTAAAAAAACCGTGTCTGTTGTATAGTTACCGCTAGTGGTGTAAAAACGACCTTGTTACTCTAAATCGGGGTCTCAAATTTGCGGCACCAGGATGATAGTTTGAGGCCCCTGCCGTTATATGAAGGTTTACGGGACAGTGTGTACAGAGACTCGGTGACCAAAACGGAGCATATTACTTTTGAAAAGAAGTAGGACAGTTAAAAAGAAAACAATAAAGGACAAGAAAGAAAAAAGAGGGAAAAGAAATAATACAGAGTAAAACTCCAGAAAAAAAGGGAAAATAAAATTGAAAAAAATAAAGAAAATAAAAAAGTGAAAAAGATAAATTTTGTGTTTGTTTCCCTTTCTATTTTCTTTCTTTTCCTTCTTTCCTTTTTTTCTTTCATTTTCATTTATTTGCTTTCTTCTCCTACTTTTCTTTTTATTCCAATATTCCTGTTTTGCCACCTCTTCCCTATTTTTTATTCTTTTAAAACCAATATTTATCTTCCATTTTTAGCCAGTCTTTTTCAAAGAAAGACAAAAGGTAGAAGTAAGAGTGCTTTTTTGCTCAATTTCAGTCTCTGTAGTTCGTAGTCCTGGACTAACTTTTGGTTGCTCTTCACATAGCAGCAACATCTTTAAAGAACTTAAGATATTTGGCTGCCATCTTGCTACTACAGAACCCTAGATGACCATTTTGCAAAGCTAGCGTGATCAAGATGTGCTATGAGCACTTGATGGCCACTCACATTCCACAGATGAGCCTTGCATAGTCCCCTGAATGAGACATTTTCCATTTTCCACTGTTTCCTTCTCTGGCAGCTTATGTCAGCTTTTTTTAATGCATGTTATGGCTCTCCACTAGCCACTATTGTCATTGTTAGCTGCTCCGTGTAAATAATTTTTTATTTGTCCTTACTCAGCAGGTCATGCAAAAGAACATCACGGAGTTCCGTGTTTCAGGGTTCCAACGCTTAACTAATTACGGTTTCCTCTCAATCTTTTACTGGCCTTTTTAGTAGCTTCTCCAGCTAGCCGCTAAAGTTAGCCGCTTACATCAGCTCTGACCAATTCCAGCTATTTGCTCTTTGCAGTCACTCCTGCTTGTATCCAGCTCGCGCGGTCTTTTGTTGTTGTCATTTTTTACCTTTCACTGTTTCCTTCTCTAGTCAATCGTTTCAGCTGCTTGGCTGCAGGCCATTTTCTCACTTATAGCTTTTTTTGTTAGCTGTCTGCAGGGATCAACACCTGGGTGGAATCCATCCTCGTTCTCGCAAGAAAATATGGAAGTAGGCTTCTGAATTTTGGCATATGCTATCATTCGGGCTTCTGTAGTGTCTTCTTTGAATGCACAGACTTCAGTTCCCTTTAAGATACAGAGACCTCTAGTGGTGAATTATCACACACTTTCATTTGAAGATGTAACTTTTTCTCTATTTGGGACTAACTTTTTACGCTGTATATGTTTGACCTGGAGCTGCAAGATAATTAAAGGCTTGGAACTGATTGCAATTTGCTGGTTTGTGAAACGAGAACAGATTCTGTCCCAATTCTGCTCCCTCATGAGAACTTTGTAGCAGTGAAGAAGCTACGTAATGACTTCACGTGTGTAGGTGTGTGTCAATGGATGGGTGCTAAAGCTTTAGAGCAGCTGTGGGCTGCCTATCCAGCGTTTAATCTTTGTGTCTTTATGGTCAGATGATGCATCGCCTTAGAATAGTCATCAACCCTATCTTTGCTCCTAGCTTAGTCATTCGCGTGTGCACTTCTTGTGAGATTTCCATTATGAGTGTGTTTCCATTGCCTTAGATTTTGTGCAAAATACTAGTTCTGGAATAGGAAACCAATACTGGTCACATGGGAATTTTGAAACTAAATCGAGGGTTTATGCTATTATCAGGTATTTTTTTTGTTTGTTTCCCTCTCCAGGTTTGAGGTAGGCAGGTATATTATGAAGGGTCTTGCCTAAGGACACTTACTGGCTTTATATTTGACCCCCTCCTACCTCCCGCATGCAAGTCTGGAGACTTAATCACTGTACTACCAGCTCATTAACCCTTATTCCATATAAGGGTTCTCAAAACGAGAGCATAGCTCGTGTGTTCCTTTTTTGTTGATTGACATTTCTTCAACACACAAATATCAAAAAGCCATGATACTGTCGTCCATGTCTGTTAAGTTAAAACTTTAATAAGAAAAGTCATTCATGGAATATGAATGCCGAGGTCTTGAGTTTTTCCTTGCCCTCCTGTCAGTTTTAGATCAGGGGATATTGTAATGATAGTCTGTGGTTTGCAATAATCTGTGGTCTGTGCAGCCCTTTGAGACAGCTTGTTATTGAGGGCTATACAAATAAACATGACATGACTTGTGTAATAGTGTCATATAAATTCCAGTCCTATGACCTATGAGTGATAATTAGGACAAACCATCATATTTTAAAATAGTTCACAAAAATCATAAAGAATAGTAACTAAATGCTATACGTGTGTGTGTGTGTGTGTGTGTGTGTGTGTGTGTGTGTGTGTGTGTGTGTGTGTGTGTGTGTGTGTGTGTGTGTGTGTGTGTGTGTGTGTGTGTGTGTGTGTGTGTGTGTGTGTGTGTGTGTGTGTGTGTGTGTGTGTGTGTGTGTGTGTGTGTGTGTGTGTGTGTGTGTGTGTGTGTGTGTGTGTGTGTGTGTGTGTGTGTGTGTGTGTGTGTAGAGCACGGAGCCACAGTGGTTAGCGCATGTGTGGCACAGTTCAAGTCATGGGAACCTCTTGCGTGGGTTCAAGTCTAGCTCCAGACTTCCTGTGCGGAGTTTGTATGTTCTCCCCGTGCTTGCATGGGTTTTCCTCCGGGCACTCCGGTTTCCTCCCACATTCCAAAAACATGCATTTCAGGTGAATTGGCCGGTCCAAATTTTCCCTAGGTGTGAATGAGCAAGTGAGTTGTCTGTCCCCGTGTGCCCTGCGATTGGCTGGCAACTAGTTCAGGGTTCAGCCAAAAGCATCTCTGTTATGCCATGAGGCAAACCATAAGAATCATATGAAATCGACCAGTGGCAGACAGGCATCTTAGTGACTTATCGCGTTGTCATGCGACCACATTTTGTATGTTTCTATGGTTATCATGTTTTGCCTTTATTTCTATAAACAACTCCTTATTCCTAATTATCTCCCCGATTGGTATGGGTATGGCTCTATTCCTTCGCCAAAGTTATGATGCGTTCGTCTTCTTCATATTTCCTGATAATTGCAAGCTTAGGGTCATGGTTATGTTTTTGCTTTTCCCTTTAGCATCTGCAAGGTATTAGGGCTGATGGTGAAACAAGTTAGTTTGTTACACATGATTACGACCTGGAAATGGAGAGAGAAGGGAAGAATTGTTGGGAAGGGATTTCAATAGCGTATTGGCATCTTCTTGATGCTGTGAAACAAATGGCAGACCATCATTTTATATGACACCGGCCAATAGAAGACAGGCATCTTAGAGACTTATAAGCCATGTGACTCAAACAGTATTATGCGTGAACACCGCAAAGTATTAATTGTTGAACAAATTTAGGGCAATTGAACGTAAAATGTCGTTACAAGGAACCGAAAAAATCCTCCTATTCCACATCATGACATACGTATAAAATTAGCAGTCTTCTTCTTTTTTTAAACTACAATTTTTCCACAAAACAATAAAACTTGACCTCCGTCTTCTAGATATAGGCTACTAATTAGGAGCAATAGATGCAAGAAAGGTTGGTGTCAGAAAGCTAATTCAATCAGTGAAAGTGCAAGGTCTGTTGTTGATGCTCATGGTCCTCCAACTTCCTGTTCTATGTATTGCTGTTTTTTCTACAATTTTATCTTCTGCTCAGTCGAAAACCTAATGTATTTATTTTGAGTTTTTGTTACATTGTTCGTGAATTACTCGTAAATGCAAAGACAAAATTTGTCTTTATGGAAATTGTACAAATGTCCCCTGTAATTTGCAAAAATCACAATCATTCAGGGTCAATGCGGTCAGGCAGATAACAGGGTAAAAGGTTACAATGAACTCAATTCCTTTAGTGTGTTTTTATCCAAAGAAATTGATTCCGCTTCATAATTCATGAAGCGGAACGGGACGCTATAAATGGCGGGTGAGATTTGATTGGAAAAAACAAAGACTCAAAGCTTTCTCCGTTTCGTCCCCCACCCTGCCATTCCTCTTTAATGCTCGGGCTATCAAAAATCAATCAATGCACTTAGCTCTTTAAAGTGTCCGACACGATAACTGATACCACTATACACTTAAAATAGCCTCGGGGAAATGTGTGGGTGTGTTTAGGGGTGGGGTCAAAGGAGTTGGATGGAGTAGCTTGAGAGGCTAACCTATGAACCCTCCCAGACTTTTTCATATCCTGTAAACACCCACATGTTTCTCGGACTTCAGTAGGACTTAGAGACCGTGGATATTGTTTGCTAGTTGCATTATCTTCACAATGAAATGTGCCCTCAAAGGTACTGTCAGGTAACAGATCGAGAGTGAGTGGTATTATTTCAGTTCAAAGGCTATTGCTAAATTTTTGAGCTTATTTGGACTGTTGCTAACGGTTGTCACGACAATATCCGCTTCCCACTTATAATGCTGTACTTCACAGGCTCACGACACCAAGGGGTTGAAAAATATTCCGTGATCCATTATCCCGATCGCATATTACTGCGAGCGGGGGACGGAAGAGTGCAAATTTTGTCAGGCCAGATGGCTCTTTTTTGTTGTTCCATCCACCCAAAAAAATAAACTCAGGGTTTGTATGTGTGCTTGAAATCTTTGAATATGTTTGAATTTTGTGTCAAGTGCCTGAAAACCTTTAAAATTCTTGCTATATGATGTTGCTCTGCAGTCTGACTTGATAGACCACGCATTAAACAAAGAAGTATAAAAAAGAAAATGTCAGCTTAAAATCGACACCGCTGGCTCAAATCCAATTAATTTATAAAGCACATTTGCAAGCAGGCTTTTCCTGATTGTTTCAGGAACTAAAATTTATATTAACCGGATGTTTTCCACTTTGGTCTGAAATAACTATCGAATGCCGGGATTTATCCATGAATTGAAGTTGCCAGAATACTATTAACAAAACGGGAGTACAACCATTTTAAAAGTGCAGCTCTCAATTAAACTCCCACCGCCTCAGTTTGACCGCGGTGACAAGGACAATCCCGGCCGCTTTGAATTCCTGCTCTGCTACCTCACGAGAGACTCGACTGTTTGACATCTTAGCGACGTTAAGCTTCTTCCTACTGACAGCCCTTCAAAGCACAGCTCTAGGCCGAGCTACTCTCATCAACGTTCTACGTTTTGCTGTGTACTCCACTATACATTTAAGAGGATTCTTTCTCCTGTCCCGAAACTGATGAGATGTCTCTTAGGAAACTCAAAAGAGGAAAGCCCGGAGCGGTATATCCATAATTTGCGGTGTATGTTGGCGGCCATTTCTAACTATTGATCTTGGCATTGGACAGAAGCGGGAGGATTTTACAGATGACGTTAATCTGTTCTGCGGTGGTGATCTTAAAGTGAGATTGTTGTATAGTGGGGAATGGAAAACTCTAGTAATTGGCTAATGCTTTCCAGGTAAAACGATTTTGGATACACATATTAAGCATTTTATACAGTAAGTGCTAATTGTATGCAATATGTGTTTGTATGATATCATAATTAAATACTGTTCAGGTAAAGAAAAATTAAATGCCTTCGATGTGACGTAAGCTGGTACAGTGGAGTTAGTGGGTGGATACAAAGGGGGAGGAGATGGCAGATTTAAATGAAAACTGATTTTAAAACTTGTGAGGATTTCCATGCTTTTATAAGAGTCTTTCGCTTTATTTGCCTCCTTATTCTCAATAATTGTCCCGATCATTGTTTGGTAACGGCCGAATTTCTTGGGTAACGATGTCGTCGTCATACTTTATAACCGCATCTTTTGTTTTCATGGTCAGCATGTTTTTGCTTCTTCCTTTTGCACCCTGTTTCTCAAATAGTGGGGCGCAATGCTGTGTCAGGGTGGGCGTGTCCGACCTAAACCATTTTTTAAATCTTTTTTTTTTTTTTTTTAAATGCACCTCCACTACATTAGGGGTCCGTAACGCTTTTATTGGCAGTGTGCGCTCCGTGGCAAATAAGTTGTTTGCAAAGAGCAATAGAACATAGTGCAAAACGTAAGGTGTAAAAAAAACCTTAAGTTACGAAAGTAGTTATGAAAATTATAAAGTGATTGGTTTCCTCTTCCTTCGGTTAGGGGACATGGCAGAAGATGATGGAGTATTGCATCGCCGACTAAGTCTCCTGAACAAAGCGAGAGAAGGGCATTGTGGGAAGGAGTTCTGCTCCTAGCACACACAGTATTAGACCAACCAGTAGCAGACAACCATCACATATGACGTTGACCAATAGCAGGCAGGCATTTAAGAGACATGAGGCATGTAACTCGCACAGCCCTACGCACAAACATGTACGTTGGTTATCCTGTTTTTGCTTCTCAGTGCAAGTAGTGTTGTTAGTCTTATGGCGGGGACAAATTCAAATGAAATATTTTTCCACATTTTAATATAAAAGCCTTGTAAGGTGGCGACACCATGTATGTCCCTTCTCAGTGCACATTGACAAGAGAATAAAACCAAACCAGACAGGCAGAAGGCATCACCCTTACCATCCCCCTTGGTTGCCCTTCCCCCTCATGCAGCCACCTCTTTGTTCACGTCTTAAAGCATCAAACTGGCAAACCCTTGGAGGCGTCACCATGATTGGCTCTTGAACCATTTTATTCCATCGCATTCATCGGCGGAATCGCCGCATCTTCTCGAATCGATGCCTCGGCCTGGGCTGCGAATCGACAAATTTCCCCTTGAACGCTAACAGATTGCTTCGGAAGGAGGCCTTGTTTCGCCATCCCCGAGGAGGACGCTTGTGTAGCTGACCCATTTTAAAACTTACACATTTTGTCCTCGTGCACGCTTCCTTCATCCTTGCAATCTTCCTCGAGACCGATCTCGCTCACGATTTCGGTCTCTGGGCTTAGTGATGCAAATGAGGGAGAAGTGAAAGTCTGACGAGGAACCTCCGGGGTCATACGTCTTAGTTGGGGCGGTTTGGGAAGTTATTGAGTTATGCAATAGGAAAAGGATTTAATCATTGTGAGAGTCTGCCAGAAAAGATTAAAAGGCCTTTTATTGAATGTTAATTTGCACACATGCATGTTAACAATTAGCATTAGCACAGGCTTGGGTTCCAAGAAATTAAACCTTTCAAAACTGAATTATTGGCAATATATGGGGTTTTAAATGTTATGTCAAACGCTTAAAAGCCACAAATATTCTAATAATGCTGAGTAAAGGTATATTGTGTATCACTTAGTGCCCCGTAGTGGTCAAAAAACATCATTTATTTTTAATTATTTTTCAAATCTATCATACTAACCTGCATTTTTGAAGATACCCACATGTCAATTTTTTTTTCATTTATTATACATAACACAAGGTCCGTCTGGCGGGAGCTGGCATTATGGTCCGACATCTTGCTTATTAGGGTACCCCAAAAAATGAGAAGCAAAATTTTGCGTCTAGCTTTTTCACTGAGTCTCCGTAATTTGTTATCCTCCTTGCGCTTTGTAGCACTCGTTTTTTGTTTCACTACACAATACAGAAACATCAAGCGGTCCAATATTACACGGTGTCCCTTTAAGCTTGTGTGGATAAGGACTATATGTTCACTGACAGTATTAAAATGTACCCTTAACATAAACACTGTTAGTGTAGTGTGTACAAGACAAAAACAATGTTTTGGTAATTTTCATGTTCTGTCCCATAAACACTACAAAAGGTCCATTTACTTTGGTTTATATACAGCCTTTGTTGGTTATTTGTGGTGTACCATTGGTCTATCTATTTTGGTTATATCCCTCAAAAGGGGTGACCGACAGCCAGACAAACACATACAATAACAAAGAAAATAAAAAAGAGAAAAAATGGCAGAAAACACACAAAAAGTTTTGGACCATGGCCACCCAAATGCCCAAACACCCAAACAAGTCACGCACCTCGGCACCCAAGTTGGTCATGCTTTCGTCCCAACACACTTTTCTGTTCAACAGCAGCGCCCGACAGCTCTCACTAGTTTACCCCTGCCGCACCATACGGGTGCCCTGCCCATCCCTTAGAACGCGTCCAAACATCCCACTATCCTTTTCCGATATTTCTCCACTCATTTCTATCACCAACAAGAGCTCTAGCTTCCACTAGATTTAGACCTCTTTCCTGCAGTGCACTCACACCATCCATCCACGTCAATCGCGGTCTTCCTCTTGGTCTCCTTCTGTTCTGTAGATCCTCTTCAACATTCGCTCCTCATCCAACCTCTCCATGTATCCAAACCAACAGAGTACTCTCTTATCCACAGGCTTGCACACTACTACTACAGTTCTGTCTCTCACAATTTCACAATACCATTGGTAATGGACATATTTTCAGCCATAAATGTTTTGGGTGAACCATACGAGCCACCGGGTATATGGAGTTAGCCGTGACATGCTTCTATTTCCCTACCAAACGATATTTCTTTCTTTGTGCACCCTATACGAGTCACGTGCATTATTCAAAGTATTGTTAACTATTCAAAATTATCTTTTGTGGCTCCTAAATTGGCTGCATGTTTTTGAAAACCTTGGAAAGTAAGTTTATTTTCTGGAAAATACGTTTTGTCTTCGAGAATGGTGATTTACCTTTTTGTTGGTTAATAATGAGAATTAAAACGAAAAATAAAAAGCAGATAATGACAGAGGCCTTGTCAACAGTGTTAATAAGACTGTAACACAGCCTTTTTGCACTTGTGTAATCCCCTTTTGTGATGTATTATTGCATAGCAGAACAAAGACAAATAAATGGGGGTCGTGGTCGAGGCTTCCATTGTGCATCCTCCGGCATTCATTTTTAATGCCCGCCTCTTTCACCAAGAACAATTTTTCCATCTATAGTCGGGACTGCCATTGTTGGGTTTTTTTTATTATTTTGCCGGAGCTTTTGTGATTCGAGTAGCAGACGTCACGACGAAGTGGGAGGACGGAGACGGGAAAACTGCACACGTTGTGGTTGCTATTGTGTATAATGAGGTCAGATAGGTTATAATCATAAGGTTATAAGGAGGAATGAAAGATTTGTGCAGGAGAATTGGCCTAATATCACCATTTCTATGTTCCCCAATTATTGGTTATGCTAGCTCAGCATTGCTATTCTTGTTTTCCCATAAATGATTTTGAAAACAAATGGCAACCACTTTTCCCTCAGGATTTCCAGTAGCTAGGTTGTTGTCATGTGATCGTCCCCCGCCCATCTGTGGTGGTAGCCAATGAGATCCGGTCTTTCCCATATCGAGGCCACTCTCGTTTCTGCTCTGCTTGACCACAAGGAGCGGCTTCAGTGTTATGAATGCTGTTTCCTGCCCGTCTCTGTTTAATATCTGGCAGTGTTTTCCGTGCCAGGCTGTCTAATGGGGTCTTTGAAGACCCTCCCCCGACTGTTTTACTGTAGACCCCCTGCATATGAGTCTTACTGTAGACACCCTGCATACGACAAAAATAGTTGAGATCGAAAGTGAAACTGCCATATAGCTGGGATATAAATCAATGGTTGTCTAAAGTCATCTGAAACCCCAGATAAAACATTTAAAATAAACAAATATTACATAGTAGCATTTAAATAACTTTTAAAAAATTGTGTTTACCTTCTGGTGTGACGTTACTTGAACTGGTACAGTGGAGTAGCTGGCGGATGCCAAGGGGATTAAAAGTACAACTGATTTTAAAACTTGTGCAGATTGTCATGCGCTTTAAAGACTTTGTTGCTTTAATCCCCCTTTGCGTGCATCTTTGTTGTCTGTGTGGATAATCATCATCGCATCTTAAGTATTGTATTGCAGATTCGTACAAAAAAACAATTTGGCGCAGTGCTCAGTCAGTAAAGACATAAATCCATAAATAAACCTCCATTTTTTTAAAGGAGGGACAAAAAAAAAATCAAACAAACCATTTGGTATCCTTCTGAACCAAGATCATGCTATATAATTAGCAGCAGTAGAAATATAAATGAAACAAATACTATGTGCATTTTGTAAAGAACATTTAGTGGTTAACTGCAAAGTCTGTAACAAAAGGACATGTTTTTAGCAGTTTTGAAATCCTTTCATTTCAAATAAGTTTGTCAGGCACAGTCTGGCATAACGTGCAAACCCCTTTACAGCACAATTTACATAAAATGGACAATGCATGCAATCAACTGTTTTTGCTGAGGTTTTTGAGTTTTTCTTGCCGTCATGTAGGTTTTAGATCGGTGGATGGTGTAATGATAGTCTGTAATTCGCAAAAATCTGTGATCTCTGCAGCCCTTTCAGACTCCTTGTGATTAAGGGCATCACCAATAAATATGACTTGACATGTTGGTTTAAGATCAGGTAAATGTAATCCTGTGCAGTCCTTTGAGACATTTTTGTGATTAACGGCTACATAAATAAATGTGACTTGACTTGACTTGACTCAAATATTAATTAATATTACCGAGGGGAGTCAGACTCATTCGTTCAACTCTCCCGCTGTTTTCTTTTAATGTTCAATCATCGCTGAGGTACTGAATGCTAAAATGCTCCCAAACCTGAAGAAAGAATTGTTGGTTCGCGTACCTGATGTCGCCGCCACCATTTCTGTATGTTGTTGTTGTATGTCGCTAGAGACAGAGACGCTATTGCGCATGAGCAATTTTCAGCACAGATCATAATTATGTATTCCACACTGTTTAGAGAAAATGACGCATGGCGGGGTTGCTAGATCCCGAGGTGTCTACTGTATTAGATTTTATAGTTTTTACTCTGGCGTGTTCATGGAAACGTCCTCGACAGGTGCCCAGAATATATTTGCAGGGGACGGCAAGGTCCTCCCTCCGCCCCTTCAAACCTCTCTATCCTCTTTGCTGCCTCACAAAGCTGCTCAGTTGTTCATGAATGTCAGCTAGGCACTGCCAGCTCCCTCCATCTTCTCCCCCTTCTTTCCTCCCCCCCTTCCTTATCTCCAGCGCCTTACTCCGCTTAGTGTGCAAAGGAAGAACGACTGCAAATGAGTTTCTTGAACCACAGGGACCCCAATAAATAAAACTGTCAGCCTGAGATGTCGAAATGGAAAAAAGAGAGGAGGATCCAGAGGCACATCCTCACTGAATATTTCATCACCCACCAATACTCTCTGACACCCTGCCCCCCACTCGCCCGCATTTGTTCGCCATCCCCCTTTCCTCCTCCTTTTTTCACTGCCCCTTATCACACTCTTCCCCCATCGCCTCTTGGCAACCACGGCATCATTCTTAACAATATACAAACCACTCGAGAAGCAAGGGCGCTTCTCTGGAAAAAAAAAGCCATTAGTTACACCTACCCAGATTAATGACACCCGAAAGTAGCATGTTAAAGTATCTAGATAGATACAAATGACCGTATATACTCTCATTGAAGCCGACCCTTTAAAACTGCTTAAAAAGCAGAGACACTCCATATCAATTTTGCCTTCAGACCACTCCAAAATGTACTTCTCTATTCTCGGTCCTGCCAAAGACAATTTTTTTCCGCAGGCATGGTGTATTGCAAGTGTAATTTTAAAAAAGACTAAATTTCAACACTCTTTTACCGTAAATTCTCACATTTGCCCCATTGATTAAGTTGGTTTGTTGTTTCATGTATAAGCCACACACACCTCCCCACGCCCTGCCTAGCATTCGCTACTGGTGACACTAAACCAAATATGTACATATAAACTGACCCCTGATTTCAGTATTTGTTTTTTTACTTATAAATAAGGCTTGGATGCGTGTATACAGGCTTGGGAGAGTATCTCCATGATTAAGAATTCAGTGTCCTTATATTCTGTCCTTGAGACACCACCATAACTCATCAGCTGTACTTTGAAGGAATATATACAAACTTGCTGGTGATGTTTACTTGGTGATGGCTATATGAAGATGTTTTCACGAATAGTCTTCCCTTTGTATGTAGCAGTGTAATGCAACATATTGAAACAGAAGTAGAATTATGATATTTTACTAGTAACACTTTGCAGCACTCATTACAGAGAAAAGTAATTGCATTCCGAGAGCGTGTTCCTTTGTAACACGTTAGTCCCAACACTGCCATTCGCTACTGGTGACACACAACCAAATCGACGCGTATAACTGACCCCCTGATGTCAGTATTTCCTTTTAAAGTTTCATATACGGTAGGAAAATATCAGTAGGGAGAAATTATGTATACTCTGCTTGTGATGTGCCACTGTAACTGTACCCAGTTGGATTGTAGTAAGATATAAACCCCTAGCCTAGAGTTGTGTTGCTGGTGGATTGAGGGTAGTATAATGCTTCGTGAGTAAGGGAGGTACCGTCAAAGGGAAGAAGATGATCTCCTTTTTTAAAGTAGCGGAGTTTTGCAATATTGTAATGACTGTCGAGTTTTCATAGAGCGTTACAGTACTCCTAACCAAGACAAGTAATTTCGTTCCAGGAAAGCGTTATTCCCAACGCCGTAGAGAAGTTGCTTTTGTAAATCTTTGGAATCCAAGTGCAAGGAGAAGCACGGATGGAGGAGAAAACGGGGAGAGGGGTTTGAGGTTGGAAATGCCTCCAAGCTTCTCTTTTGTTTGCCTGTGATGTTCCAGAAAGCTCTATCTGGTGTTTGTACTGACGTCAACGCTATCCGTCCAAATCGGCTTCTGAGAGCAGACAGGCGTGTTTGGACTGGAGCGGAGCTGCTATAGCCGAGACCTCTGGGAATCACTCACGGGCTAGCACGACAGCTCTCGAAACAGAAGCCCCCCCGACCACCAAAAAAAAAAATCTAAATCGCAGTCCGTCTGGAAGAGGCTTGTTGCTGCACGATGTGGCTGCTGGCAAGCAGACTGTGCTGCACCATCCCCAACCGCCCCTTCCCTCAGGAAACTGGGCCCTGTTTCAGGTGTTCCACTCGTCAACCCACCCCCAGATCTTCTCTGTATTGCACACAAAATCATACTCGTTATTTACCCTTTCTACTCTCCAATTTCGCCCCCATTTGATTTGTTTTGTCTAAAGAAAAAGGTCACGACGGTGCAGAAATGTTTGTCTGGAGAGCCTTTAGTGAGTCAGACACAGCATTTTGCAAATATTTCTACCTCAGAAACTCAAGTGTGGGGGACCCAATTGAGTTTGAGAGTAAGTATTGAAAAAAATTAGTGGAAAAGGTGAAAAAATACTCAGCAGCGTTTGTTTTTAATCTTCTTCGACCCTGTCAGCTGCTTGGTCTATTGAACATGTACTTAAATATCATTTTAGAAACAAGGATGCCTATTAGCTCAGACATGGCTAGATAAAATATTTGCTTTTGTGGCTGCTGGAAATTTGTATTTGAGTTCCAATTGTTCTATTTATGGACCATCAACCACTCTAAGCAAGCACACAAGACTTGTTCAGTTTGCTCTTATTTCTAAAATGTATTGCTGCTACTTTCACTTTGCTATTGCTATTAAACACTGATAACTGATGCCAGTCTTCAAGTACCACTTTGTAAATATTTGACTATTTGTTTTGGTATTAAAATATATAATCTCGCTCTTTTAAGTCTTCTATTACATGTTTATTCTGAAGTGCCACGTTTAATAGCAGTAGTATAATGTTCATCACGTAATCAATAACAATAAAGACCGATTTCAAAAGTAATACTGTCAGAGCGAACTCGATTCAGAAAACGTTATAAGTCAGCATTTTCTTTATCTAAAAAAAATCACTTGAGTAAAAGTAAGCGTGTAGATCTTCCACGAAGGAAGAAAAAATGAAACAAAAAAACTGAGAAAGAAGCCCGACCGGCTATACCTAACGATTGACATTTTAAGCCCGAATTTCTGGTCAGGTTTCTGGCCCGTCCCAAGATCTTACCTTGGATGCATGACCTACCTGTTCATGCACTCTTCCAACCTTTACATTTTCAAAGATTTGGGAGAATAACAATCCATGGAGTCCCTTTTTGATCCCACTAATGCATCCAAGGGTTAACATTAATGACATGCTTTAACCTGCCTGTGAGTCGTCAGACTGTTGAGAAGCAAAGAGTTGTCTGTATGATGTCACCAGTCACTCACTGGTCCCTTTTTAGTTTCCAAATGGCCTCTTTTGGAAACACATAGATAGATATACCCTTACTAAAATATGAAAAATCCTAATGGTTAGTTTTTTAAGATTGTTATCAAATTTGACCTGGGACCAGGTAAGCCTTCATGCTTTTGTCCCCGATGTCTTCCAGCTAAGATGTCCATTCTACACTCATCTTGCATGTGATTGCAAAAAAAGAAATTAAGGCAAGAATAAAAGCCTATTTCTGTGTGTTCCAACTTGGATTGCTCATGTTAGTAGCACTCGCATTTATTTCAGATTGAGACCAAAACTGTCCATATTCTCTAAACTATTCAACAACAGCATTTAATTTATTTTGGGTCTGACTTGGATTGGGGTTTTAAGCGAATTTTACAGGGAAAATTTAAGTAAAAGCGTCCTCTTGTGGGGATCTCTGTTGGAGTTTGCCGTCTATAAATCCTTTAAAAAAACGCAGTGTTACTCGATTACACAATCGCACTACGTCATATCGCAACATCGATTAGATTTCGGATAATCGCTCAGCCCCACTATCAGTCAAGATCCATCCCCATCTCAACACCCGAAATCTATGCCTTTACTATCGGGCCCCTCTCTCCAAGTTCCTCATGCGGTTTCCCACACTTTTCACACCCAGCCTCAAGGCCCGCTGGGTTTGTCGTCTTACCACAGGGTTGTAATCACGGTGGTTGTGGACTGTACCAACAAGACCCTGCTAGGCTGCGTTTACGCTCCCAAAGCGCCGACTTTGCGTTCATCCCAAATCTTTCTGTTTGCCGATCGTAATCGCCTCCCTTGTTATAAAAGTCAGCCGTGAGCTCATCCTTGTCCATTGCTAAGCCTCTCCTTTTTTTTTTTTTTTGTTGTCGTCGCAAATACTTGTCAATAGCAATGTGCAAAGGTCACCTTGGCATGGCAGGAAGGCAATGGTCGATGGAGAAATAAATAAGAAATTCTGAAGAGGGAGGAGTGATTCACCGGGTTAACCAATATCTCGGGAGCACGCCCAAAAGTCTTGACAGTGACCTCTGTTCTTTTACTTTTTTCACTTTTCACACACATCAAAAGTGACATATTGGTTGTAAGAACAGAGGTAATATCTTTTGCCTTTGCTTTCTGCGTACAAGTCAAGAAAGATGATGTACCTAGTAGGAAATTAACATATTTCTCCCGAAAATCCAATGTTTATGTAGAGACAAAATGTAGAATTAAGAATGTAAAACCTTGTTCAACCTACATGTCTATCTACCCTGGTAATATCCCTCAAGAGGGGTGACCGACAGCAAGACAAACACATACAATAACAAAAAAAATTAAAAAAGGGAAAAAAACACACACAAACATTTTTGGACCATGGCCAACCCAAACACCCAAACATTTTAGGCACCTCGGCACCTAAGTTGGTCATGCTTTCGTCCCTCCAGATGAAACGGGACACAAGAAAGCGGCCATGTCACTCAGGTCAGGGTGTCACAACACACTCTTCTGTTCAACAGCTGGGCCCAACAGCTTTTACTGGTTTACCCCTGCCGCATCATACAGGTGCCCTGCCCATCCCTTAAAACGCATCAGAACATCCCACTATCCTTTTACAACACCTCTCCACTCATTCTATCACCAACAAGAGCTCTAGCTTCCACTAGCTTCCACATGTAATACCCCAAAATTTAAATATCAATTTGTATTCATTTATTTTTTTCTCCCCTGGAATTCTGGAGAATTTATAACCAATTTAAAACCATGAATAGACCCAAGTTTTATCAAAAAAATATTTCAAAAAGTACCATGTACTCTATCTAAAAAGTTTAACAATAACTTTTTATTTCATTTGAATTTTACCACTTCATTGCCAATACACAAAAGCTAACGGACAAAAAGATTATTATGAAATGTTTCATAAATGTTTTCCCGAAATAGAAAAAAATCTATTTTGTTGTGAGCTTGTTCAGTTGCCTTTTTTGTCACTAGATTTATTTTAAAAAATGAACAAAAAAATAACCTAAGTTTAAACCACACCCCCTACATTGCATATTACCGTAATTTTATTGCAGTGTGTATTTTATGTAGCACTGTTTAAATACTCTATACAACACGCAACAGTGGGTATTAGCACGTCACATTGGGTATTTGTATATTGTATTCCTTTTGCTTTATTATTGTATTGTTCTCAGCGAAGGGATGCTGCTGGAAATGTGAATTTCCCTGCTGGGATGAATAAAGTATCTATCTATCTTTCTAAATACAGGCAGTAGCTCAGGTAGTAGAGCGTTCGTCTTTGGATCAAGGGATCCCAGTTCGAATCCCGTCTCTCCCGTGTTACATGTCGAAGTGTCCTTGGGTAAGACACTGAACCCCTAATAATAATAATAATAAACAATAAGCAGGTTAGCGCCTTACATGGCTGCAGGGCCGCTATTGGGAAATGTGGAGCACATTGTAAAGCGCTTTGGGAAGTCATTGACTTGAAAAGCGCTATATAAATGCAGATCATTTCATTTCATTTAATCTCTGCCACTCAATGAGGTAACGTACATCCCTAATGGCAAAAACAAAAACTAAAAACACTCTTGTTCTTGAGTTAAGGTTTTTAGCAAATTTTGAAACATTTGATTTTTTTAAACCAGTAAATGAATCCCCCCAAATTTTGTTCTTGTTGTTAGTGCGCCAAAAATGGGCATCCCTTCCAAATGCGCTCCAGACAATTGTCCATTCTGTTTTTGGGAGACGTGCCTGCTGTGTTTTATGGACGTAGCACTGGTTTTTCAGGCCTGTGGCCAGAGAGAAGGACTGCTTTTGTCCCCTTTAGCTGAATAACACCGCTGACTAAGAACTGGCCCAAGGGCAGTGGGGGGGCAGATGGCGTGACAGAGAGAGAGTGGGCTCTGTTTGTGTGTTTTGCGAGCGAGGGCTTCATCCTGCAGATGTAAATAGCTTAGTGTTGGAGAATAGTGATTGATTACAGCGTGGGACTCACGTCTGTCCCTGCGAGAGTGGGAGCTCAAAGCACCGTTGTTTGCGCTTCTTGTTCATTGACTGAAAGAGGAAGTTGGCGCTTTTCGGTTTTCGGACTGCAAAACTTCTGTTGTTCTGTTCTCTGCTAGTAAGCTTGCGTTTATCACAGTCTGTTGAGGGCAGTTAAAGTTAGATTGACTTTGGAATGGGCCAGGAGACCTGGGTGGGCCTATGTCAGGGGTGGCCAACCCGGTGCTCAAGAGCCACATGTCCTGCATGTTTTTGGAGTTTCTCTGCTCAATTACAGGTGAGTCCAATCACCTGGCCCATGTGGATTGAATCGTGTTGGTCATTTCATAAAAGTGGAGCTTTCAGGAGATTCTGAGTGCTTGACACTCGAATGAAATCTGATTTTCACTAAATCAATTGTTTTTTTTGTTATTTTAGGAGAACTAAAAAAATGGTATTCCCTTAAAACAACTTTTGAGATTTTGTTTTAACTGAAAGTAATGATACATTTAATATTGACACATTTTTAGGCATGATCACATGCTATATTACTTGAGGCACAATTTAGTTAAAAAAACTAATTTCAGAAAAAGGTATTTTACAATATTTTTTTTTAACCTAGTTTTACTAGTATCATATTTTTTCAAGTGGATTGGCCGGTCCAAATTGTCCCTAGGTGTGAATGAGTTGTCTGTCCCTGTGTGCCCTGCAATTGGCTGGCAACCAGTTCAGGGTGTCCCCTGCCCATTGCCCGGAGATGGCTGGGATGGGCTCCAGCCCCCCCGCGACCCTAATGAGGATAAGCGGTACGGATAATGAGATGAGATGAGATATTTTTTTATTAAATTACCATATGACATCAATAAAGTTAAATATTTTTTACAAACTGCCTCCGAATTTTACATTTGTTAAAATTTTACTTTAAATATGTCATATCTAATACACTGATACATGTAACGGAAAATGAAATTGTATTAACCTTTGGTGCAACTTGACTTGAGCTGGTGCAGCGGAGTTAGTGGAAGGACATTCAAAATAAAAGTGACTTTAAAAGTATTACTTTCAAGGGTGGTCTTTGCCTGAGAAGAATCTGTGTCTTTTAATGCTTCTTTATTCTTCATAAATGGCCTGATCGATTGGTTGCAGCTATTATCCAATTGAGTTGTGAGGACGGAGCAACGCAAAATCTGCCACCAACTTGATGACCTGGAATTGAAAATGAAATAAACCAATAGTCATTATATTCCTTAGCATGTGTAACTACGTATGTGCCTTCTTCGCCTGTCCAGTTAATTGCAAGCTTCTTTTCCTTGGTTATGATTTTTAGCTTCTCTCTTAAGCATCACTGCAAGTCTTGGGTCTTATATGACGCACACCAATAGCAGACAGGAATTTTAGAGACTGATAAGGCGCGTAACTGGCACAGTGATATGCACAAACACTGCCATGTTTTCATTTTCTATTTTTCCATGGTTGTCCTGTTTTTGCTTCTCCTTTTAGCATCATTGCAAGTCTAGATATAATTTGTTGTTGGGGTCATATTCGTGGGGAAGATGCAGTAACGAGGGCCCGAAAAAAAATATATAGACGACAACGTAACATAAAAACATGGCAAGCTAGGGACGCCATACTTCTAGGGTTTTCTATATTCCGATCACTTAATATGACTAAATGTTAGGGTAACAAAAAGTGTGTGTCAGAGGTAAGAGGTTCTCTCTCGCTGCCTTTTTTTTTTTTGGACCACGAGACTGGTCCACAAAGAAACAGAATTTGCCTCATCACAATGCGTACTGCACTAAACTCTTGCAATGTCGAATCAAAGAACTTCCTGTCTTTTATCCACCCGTCGTTGTTCTTCTCAGTTCTTTGTGTCTCTCTCTCTTAAAAGGCTGCACTAGATTCTTAAGGAAGTGCTGCTGCTGTGGTATATGGCTCAATTTTGTCTAAATGACGCAGAACCTTAAAATTTCCCTGTCAACTACTAATAATCTGTCAATAATGTATAATTGTCAGTTATTGTAACTTCTATGACACATTATTATAAAATAGGTAAACATGTGTACAGTCATGTTTATCTTTGATTTTGTTACAAAAGACGGGCTTTAATTTGTGATCGAAAATAACCTCTCCTTATCCCGAGTCCTCACAAATAAAATACGACATTTTGGGTTTGCTTTGGGCTCGTGTTGGATTTTTAGGCCTGATCATACCTCTAGTGTATGTTTTCCAATTTCGCCATTTTTAGCAGTGTATTGAAAATCCTCTTCACTTCTTTAGGTCAGCGACTTCCTCTCTGGCCGCTCTCCTCTTACTTTGGCACTTCGTGTGGGCGACCACATGATGTTTGTCCAGCTGCAGCTTGCAGCGCAACAGTCGGGCGCCCCGCAGCTCCAACACCGGCACCTCGTCACCCGGGGCAATCAGCATGCTGCCCCCGGACCGCCTTGCATCCCTCAACCGCATTCACACCTCCCTCATCATCTTCACCACCCTCACCTGCCTCCACCGGGCCCTTCCGCATCTTCTTCTTCAAGCTCTGCTAGCTTCCCACTTCCCCCCATGTACCATCAGCCCCTATCGTCCGTTCCCCACTGCAGCCCGACGATACCTCCACCCCAATCCACCCGGTCCCCTCGTACGTCGCATGTACCCGGGAGTCTGTTCCGGTCTCCTCCGCATCATCTGAGGGACCACCATCACTACCACCAGCCTTCCTCAGGCCAGGCCAGTCACAATGTGGGACAAGCCAGCCCTGTAGCCCCCATTTTGTGCCCTGAGGTAAGCTCCTTGTCCTGTCTTGTTGGTCAGTGGTTTTAACCTTTTATCTCTGACAATGTTCTCACGTCGCGCACACTAATAACATCAGTAACAGTCATGATAATAACAATGGTAGAAGGCCTAAATCCACTGTTATTACTAGACCACTAGTAATCTGGTTGAATAGACATTAGATTTCATCTCATCACATTATTTTCACTCAAGGTACAAAGTTGTCTCGCCTTTTTTTATCTTAAAGACACACATGATTGGTCAACCGTTGCGCAATGTTGTTTTGACTATCAGCTCCATTACCGTGCCACGTTTTACAACGTTGTAATGGTGCATTATGGGAATGAGTTCAGCCAAATCAATGAAATCAAGTAGTGCTCAACATCCTGGTCATTCGGTTTTCTTTAATCATTAAACACTTTGAGATAAATCAGGGTTTTTTCCAATGATATTCGTTTGTTTACATAACAGAAGAAAAAACCTTATTAATGCTGTGCACAGATAGAAATGAGGTGGTGCTAAAGACCCTGCCTCTACTGATCCCTCTCAAAAAGTTGCCTTGTTTCATAAAGAAACATTTTATCAAGTTAAATTACTCAGTTTATTGCATCATTGTTCTTTTGTTTACTTCAAAGAACAAAACCTTAAGGAAAAAACACGGACTTATTAGTGCCTTGCATAGATAAAAACTAGGTGGTGCCAAAGATGACACCAATTCTTCTTCTTCTCCCAAAACGTGTTTTCCAAACCAAAACCAAAAAAGGTGATTTTTTTTTTTTCTTTTTTTTTTTTTTTTTTCTCTCTCATTCTCTCGAAATATTTTGGACATTTTTAACAATAGTTCTTCTATTACATTTTGTACATCACTTAATGCCTCCTTTTTCTTTTGAATCCAGGCCAGCTGCAGCAACAGCCCCAGTAGCGGCACGAGCGCTTCATCACGCTCTCGCAAACCCGGCGCTATCATCGAGAGCTTCGTGAACCACGCTCCCGGAGTCTTTTCAGGGACCTTTTCAGGTGAAATTCATGGCCGCACTTTGCAATGTGCGAGCGGTGCTATATTTAGAAGTGTTTAATACTCTGCCTCCTCTCTCCTCAGGCACTTTGCACCCCAATTGCCAGGACAGCAACGGGCGCCCCAGGCGGGACATCGGCACCATCCTTCAGATCCTCAACGACCTCCTAAGCGCCACTCGACACTACCAGGGCATGCCTCCCTCCCTCACCCAGCTGCGCTATCAAACTCAATGCGGCACGCCCGGCTCGCCCTCCCCGTCGCCGCCCCCCTCGCCCCAGGTCTCTGGCGCCACCGGGCTCTCCGCCAAAGCTACCTCGGTGCCAGCCGGCAACCCCGGCATCCCCCCGCCGACCCATCATCCGCTGGTGCAGTGCCAGAGTCAGATCCGCATGTGCAAGCCTCCTGGTGAGTGAAAGCCTGACACACACAACCATGAATACATTGGCGTCTTTTTAAAGTGCTCGTGATGCAGATGTTCATGCTGGTGCCTTCAAAGGCTGTGTTCATTTTCAGAAGCTTATAATATTTCCCTAGATAATGTGCCAAAGAAACGGAAAGCTAGATTTCTCACTATGGAGATATTCTCCCTACCATTTATACTTGCATCAGAGCCATCATTTGGTTGCGTATCACCAGTAGCAAATGTTGGGCAGTGTGTTGGGAGGGAATGAAGAAATCAATGGTGCAAACATGAGCACAGCATTTTCAGTAAAAGTGTGCGACATTGGTGTCTTTTGATTTGTAAAATTAGATTTTGCAATACACCATACCTGGAGGAATAAAGAAAATGTCTTGCACAGTTCAAGCTCATCTCTAAAGAGCAGGATGGTGCTTTACACACATTTAATAAAGGTGCTGTATCGGATCAGTTAAGGAGGCTGCTGGTAACCATGAAAATCAGCACATCTGCTTCATGTGGGGGATTAAACCCCAACACAAAAATGGCCTGGATAGGGAAGGGGGACACCAGGCTGTACTTGCCCAAGACACACCACAGGAAAGCTGGTTAAGGAACAGTTATCCGAACTGTGATAGAGATGGTAGAGCTCGGCGCCAATTTTAGAATGGAACATTATAATCCCATGTCGTTCCCCCAAATTTATTTTTAGTTTGGTTTTGGGAACTGTGTAAAGCATTTCCGTGTTGAATTCCATTTTTTTCTTATTTTTCCTCTTTCATATATAAATTTATAAACAGGATACGTAGGGAATCCATTTGAGGTGGGGATCGTGAAATGGCTGTATAGCAGGGGCTACAAACCTATTATAACGTGTAGTTAGTGCCTTCCAATTCCCTGGATAAAAACAATAAAATAACAAATAGTACTTCATACGTGTAATATTTTTGTACATGATTAAATAACGTAAATAAATATACATGTCAAGGAAAAATGACAATTTATTGACCTTTAGTGTGTTCGTTACTTAAGCTGGTATAGCGCAGTTACCAGCTGGATGCAGAGGGGCAGGAGACAGCTGATAAAAATGAAAACTGATTCCAAAATTTTCCCTCCAAAGGATTGTTATGCCCTTAGTTGCTCTAACCGCCCGTATCCCTTTGGAAAAGTAACAATGCGTGTGCTTTCTTCCTATTACGTGATAATTGCAGCTTTGTTTCCATGGTTATAGTTTTGCCTCTCTTTAGCATCAATGCAAGCCTTCGGAATCATAGCTAATAAATACAGTGTGTACTATATTATAATAAGTAAAATATAATTTACGAAGTACACAACCTGAACAGAATAAAGAAAGAAAAAAGCACTGTGGTGGAGATAGTTCAGCCCAATAGCATATTGTCCTTTTCATGATTCCGTGACCAGCATTTTGTATGACGTCAACCAATAGCAGATGGGTATCTTAGAGACGTAACTCAACATATGAAATTTGATATGCTTTTAGACACCCCAAGTAATTTGTTGTTTATGCCATATAGTGCGGCAAAATGCTGTAAATACGAATGGAAAATCCATCTAATTCCATGCCGTATAGCGAAAACCTTGTAAACCGGGGTTGCTGTACCCCAGCGGTCTACTGTATAGAATTTTTCTTTAATTATGTTATACTCCCAAACTTTTTCAAATGTATTTTCCCTGGTGGATGAATTTTATTTTTATTTGTTCGATGTTTCTACAAGGAATTATCAAACAAATGTTCTCAGTCTTGTAGCAATCAAAAACTGCTTGCACTTGGGCACTTCTAAAAAGGGCAGACGCCGAACGAGTTCATGATATGTGCGTAATCCAGTCAATCCATTAGTTAATCCTTAAAATGTTGTTAAAGTAGTACTATAATAGAAAAGAACACACACGACAAGATAGGATTCCTTTTACTTTCCTTCGCAGGGCAAACCGTGCCGGTAACGTAGCAGTAACACAGCACTTGAACAAGAAGATAAGTCATTAATGGAATTTGAATGCCTTGGTTTTGAATTTTTCCTTGCCCTCATGTAGGTTTTAGATCAGGTGATGGTGTAATAATAGTCTAGTTTGCCATAATCTGTGGTCTGTGCAGCCCTTTGAGACGTCTTGTGATTAAGGGCTATACAAATAAACATGACTTGACTTTAAGAGCATTTTTTATTACTACTGTAATGCACTACTCTCCGGTCTCCCGAAGTCCAAAATCAAGAGCCTTCAGCTAGTACAAAATGCTGCAGCCAGGCTTTTAACTAAGACAAGAAAGTTTGACCACATTAACCCGATTTTAGCTCACCTGCATTGGCTCCCCGTTAGCCTAAGATGTGATTTTAAGGTTCTGTTGGTAGTATACAAAATCATGTATGGACTTGCTCCCTCATATCTTTCAGATTTAATTTACCCCTATGTTCTGGTACGGAGCCTTCGCTCTTATAATGCTGGTCTATAAGTGATCCCAAGAGCCAAGAAGAGATCCGCAGGTTGGAGAGCGTTCTCCATTCGGGCCCCGGTGCTGTGGAATGCTCTTCCCCCTGAGATTCGATCGCAACCTCAGTGGAAATGTTTTAATCTAAGCTTAAAACACACTTCTATTCTATAGCATATGAATAACCTGTATTTTATGTTGACAATATCAGGGGATGGTGTCATAATAGTCTGTAATAATAGTTTGCAATAGTCTTTGATCTGTGTAGCCCTTTGAGACTCTTTGTAATTAAGGGCTATACAAATAAACAGGACTTGACTTATAGCAATTCCCATGAAGAATAACCTTACACTAGCGTCTTCTTCAGCACATATTCCATATGGCATCTTTCTCAGCACATAAGAGTCATCCGTAATCTTTTTCAGTCAAGCTTCACTTGTCACCCAGCAAGTTGTCTTTGTTTACGCGCACCCATGAGATCGGTTTACTCCTTCCACCCAGGGCGACGCTATGTTTAGACTAGATTAGGCTTCTTTAAAACGACGGGTGGGTACAGGTCACAACCGGTATGGCCTCAATGCGGATGTACCCACGCCCAAGGGCAGGGCCGGTGCAGGTGCTTTAGCACCTTCCGGCCAGAGACACCAGATTTGCAGTTTCGACAGATGTCCTGCACTGATAACATTGAGCCAGTGTTATGAGGTTACACTTCGAAGAAAACAGCATTGTCCTGATCTCCTGTCGAAGGGGGTTGTTGAAGTAGTAGGGTCTCTTGTTGATTTTCGTTTTGTGTGCGGGCAGAATAGAGGTTCCGTTGTGGCAGCTGACGGACCGTGAATGTACAGTCAGTCCAAGCGAACAGTTGGAATAACATGGGCTTATTTTGCTAACTTTGTCAAGACCTTCCCTCTTCTCGTCCTGGCTCTACATCTGCATTCAACAGCCCACGCCATATTCGCCCTCCTTCCCATGTACCGTCCAAAAACGGCCTCGCCTGTAAAATCCATCTGTGTCTCTTCCTCCTATTCAGCCAGTTGGTTTCCGTGCATCAATACTGTGCATTCTCCGTGTTCATTTGGCCTTTAAATAGACGGATTCTGAGATGCAGCGCTGGGGGGGTTCTTAAAACCACAACACTAAGCCATCAGTCATCAAAAGGGGTCCCAAAACCCTGACCGGCGGCCAGTCGGCTGCCCACAAATTGGCTGGGGTTTCAACGTTTTTTGTGTGTTGTTAACCCCTTTAATGTTTCACTTTTGTAATCTCTCACCAGTGACGGAAGCTTTAAAACTTTAAGTCAAGAGTTAAAGTCGCTTTAAAGCTTTAACTCAACTGTCAAGGGAGCGTTAGAGCTTTAACTCAAGAGTGGAATGAGCTTCAACGCTTTCTCTCATGAGTTAAAAGTGCTTTATTTAAAGAGCTTTGTGAAAAGTGATAAAGATTTGCGTCAAGAGTGATAGTAGCTTTAAAGCTTTAACTCAAGTGTTAAAGCTGCATTTAAGTCCTAACTCGAGTGGACGATGTGTTAAAGCTTTGCCTCAAGAGTTAAAAAATCTATAAGGATTTAACTGAACTGTTATGGGAGCTTCAAAGCATTAACTCAAGAATGGAAAGCGCTTCAACGCTTCCTCTGAATTAAACCGCTATTAAAACAAGCTTTAAAGTTTTGCCTCAAGAGTTAAAGCAGTTTTTAAGCTTTAACTTTAAATTATGTTTGCTTTAAAGGTTCAACTTGATTGTTGAAGGGGCTTTAAAGCTTTAACTTCAGTTGAAGTAGAGAAGAGCTTCAACACTCTTGTGGATTAAAACCGCTTTGATCTTTAACTTGAGTATTAAGGGAGCTTTGAAGCTTTAGCGCAAGTGTCGAAAGAGCTACAAAACTTTCTCTAATGAGTCAAAACATCTTTTAATATGTAATTTGAATATTAAAGGAGCTTTAAAGCCTTAACTCAAGAGTAAAAGAAGCATTGAAACTTTGTGTCAAGAATAAAGCGTCTCTAAAGCTTTATCTGCACTGTTAAGAGAGCTTTAAAGCTTTAACTCAATAGAGGAAGGAGCACTGAAGTGTTCTCAATAGAGATAAAAGTTTTACTCAATTGAAAGGAGCTTGAACCCTTAGTTAAAACAGTTTTTGATGTTTTATCCATCCAGCCATCCATTATCTTCCGCTTATCCGGGGTCGGGTCGCGGTGGCAGCAGCCTTAAAAGGGAAGCCCAGACGTCCCTATCCCCAGCCACCTCCTCCAGCTCATCCCACGGGATCCCGAGGCGTTCTTAAGCCAGCCGAGAGGCATAGTCTCTCCAGCATGTCCTGGGTCGCCGCCGGTGGGACATGCCCGGAACACCTCCCGAGGGAGGCGTCTAGGAGGCATCCTTATTAGATGCCCGAGCCACCTCAACTGGCTCCTCTCAATGTGGAGGAGCAGTGGCTCTACACAGTCCCTCCCGGATGACTGAGCTTCTCACCTTATCTCTAAGGGAAAACCCAGACACCCTACGGAGGAAACTCATTTCGGCTACTTGTATCCGGGATCGTGTTCTTTCGGTCATAACCCAAAGTTCATGACCATAGGTGAGGGTAGGAACGTAGATCGAGAGCTTTGCCTTTCGGCTCAGCTCCCTCTTAACCACGACGGACCGGTACAGGGTCCGAATGACTGCAGACGCTGCACCGACCCGTCTGTCAATCTCCCGTTCCATCCTACCCTCACTCGTGAACAAGACCCCAAGATACTTGAACTCCTCCACTTGGGGCAAGATCTCATCCCTAACCCGGAGGGAGCATGCCACCCTTTTCCGACTGAGTACCATGGTCTCAGACTTTGAGGTGCTAATCCTAATCCCGGTCGCTTCACACTCTGCTGCGAATCGCTCCAACGAGAGCTGAAGATCATGGCCTGAGGAAGCCAACAGCACCATGTCATCTGCAAAAAGCAGTGACGCAATGCTGAGGCCCCTAAACCGGACTCCATCCCCACCAAGGCTGCGCTTAGAAATTCTGTCCATAAAAGTTACGAACAGAATCGTTGACAAAGGGCAGCTCTGGCGGAGTCCAACCCTCACCGGGAACAAATCTGACTTGCTGCCGGCTATGCGGACCAGACTCTGGCACCAGGCATACAGGGACCGCACAGCGCGGATAAGACTGTGCGGTACCCCATACTCCCGAAGCACCCCCCACACAGCCTCCCGAGGAACAGGGTTGAATGCCTTCTCCAAGTCTACAAAACACATGTAGACCGGACAGGCAAACTCCCATGCACCCTCAAAGACCCTGCAGAATGTGTAGAGCTGGTCCAGTGTTCCACGGCCAGGACGAAAACCACGCTGTTCCTCCTGAATCCGAGATTTGACCTCCTGGCGGACCCTTCTCTCCAGTACCCTTGAATAGACCTTACTAGTGAGGCTGAGAGGTGTGATTCCCTTTTTTTTTTTGATGTTTTACTCAAGTATTAAAGGAGCTTTAATGCCTTAACTCGAGTAAAAGCAGCTTTAAGGATGTGTTTTTTTTCTAGTCTCAACTTCCTACCTAACTTCTGCGTGGAACCAAACCAGGTGTGAGTGATTTGACACGATGAGAATGAACCCCGGTTTGCTTTGTGGCACCCTCCTATTCCGTAAAAACGTTGAGCTAGCGAATGAGTTACCGGACCTAACATGGAGACTAACCAGTCGCACTTCTACTCGAGACATCCTCTCGAAAATGTCACATAACTGGGTTCTCTCCAGAGAGCCTTTAACCTTTTCCACTGCAAGTCATGCGAGGGGGAGGATAAATAAAGTAGCTCGACGCGCTCTGCCCCAAAAACGTCTGCTTAAAAGCTTGCTGAAAGGACTTGCTGAGTTTGGGGATTTTTTTTAAGCTGATTGTTAGATAAATTCCATTACTGGGGAGGGTGGACCTAACCTCCTCCCTGCCTCTTCCCCCTCAGTCAAAGCCATTGTGTTGGGGCCAGAGACAGGGGCTGCACAAGGGGCACTGGCTGAGCCATTGTGGGGTAGAGGAAGGGAGGGTTTTGGGATTATAGGGCTGCCTTTTAGTCCTTCTCCCATGGCAGCTGCCTTAGTTCAACACAGGCCCACAGAAATTAGCTTTGAGAGCTGCGGCCCCCCACCCCTCTTCCGGATCTCTTCACCCACTTGTCCCCTTTAAATTTGTCAGGTCACGTTAGCGTCCTCCGGGCGAGTCGAATGAGAAAGAACCAGGAAGACTTGAACTGATTCTGTTACTAAGTCTGCTAATTCGGGCGACAGCGACCGGTGACGCAGTACAGCAAGGCCCTATCGAGCAAAAATCCAGTCAAGCATGTCAGCTGCCCTTTAATCGGCGACTAGGAGCGGAAAAGGGAGAATGCAAATGAAGTCTGAAAAGTCACTGAAAATCGTTTGTCCCCGTGCAATGGTCATTTTAGCCCTGTTTTCTTATTATTAGACACCTCGTCTGATCGGCCACCTTTTTTTGTCAAATTTATTGTCCAAAAATCACCTTGGAGTCTTTGATTTGAACTTTGTAGATTGATGAAGTCAATCAAAGATGAGCACTTCAATGAGTAATAGGAGTTATGACTATTTTAGATCAAGAAGGATTCAGACAAGATCGTGATTGCAAAGACTTTAGATTGTTGAATTGTTTTTGGGTGTCTAGTCGGTTGCTGTAGTCCCTGTCCTGGATTTAGCACATATTTTTACTATCTGCATTAGCAAATAGCATTCCTTCGCTTTGTTTAAGCGGTTAACATCACTTTAGTAGCTAATGCAAAATAATTGTATAATTTCATGCTAGTGTCATGGAGCTAAACTACTAACATTGTAGACAACGCTGCTAGCTGCTAATGCTAGTGTCTTTGTAATCAAGAGTCAATAGGAGATTTATAGCTTTGACTGGACTGCTGAAGAAGTTTTAAAACTTTAACTCAAGACTGAAAGGAGCTTCAACCCTTTTTCCCATGCGTTAAAACAACTTTTAATCGTTAACTCTAGCAAAAGAAGCATTAAAGCTTTCTGTCAAGACTAAATGTAGCTTTATTGCTTAAACTGGACTGAGACTGGACTGGGAGCTTTAAAGCTCCATCTCAAGACTGAAAGGAGCTTCACACCAATTTATCCTGAGTTAAAACAGATTTTAATCCTTAACTGTAGTATCGAGAGTCAAAGAAGAGCTAATGCTTTCCTTCAAGACCGATAGCAGGTGTAAGCTGTTCAGGTATTTAAAGCTTTAACTGGACTGTTGAAAGAGCTTGAAGCTTTAACCCTAATATCATGAGTAAAACCGCTTTTAATCTTTAACTCATGTGATAAAGTTGCTCAAGAGTGTCAAAGCTTTGTGGTAATGAAATTAGCTTTAGACCTTTACTGGACTGTTAAGTGAGCTTTAAAGCGTTTACTCAAGTTTTTTCTCATGAGTTAAAACACCTTCTAATCTTTAACTCGAGCATTGATGGCCCTTTAAAGCTTTAACTCAAGAGTATCCAAGTCGAAGGCCTTTGGTTTGACAAGAAAGCCGCGCTAAACCTTTCCTTCAGCACAAAAGCAGTTTGAAGCTCTTTAAGGAAGTTTTAACACTTTATACTGGATTGTTGAAGGAGCTTTAAAGCTTTAACTCAAGCATCAAATAAGCTTCAACCCTTTAAAACAGCCTTTAAAGTTTAACTGAAGTGTAAAAGGTGCTTTAATGCTTTAACTTGAGTGAAATAAGCGTTATAGCTTTGCACTTTTTTCTAACTCGAGTAATAAAGCTGCTTTAAAAATTTAACTCAAGAGTGAAATAAGTGTTGGAGCTTTGCGTCAAGACAAAAAGTCACTCCCAAGCTTTAACTGGACTCATGTTCGACCTTTAACTCAACATTAAAAATATTATGAGTTAAAAATGCTTTTAAGGCGCTTTAACTCACAAGTGAAAGAAATGTTACAGCTTTAAGTTAAGGGTAAAAGTAGTTTTAAAGCGCCATTACCAATTCCATTTAAAGCTTTAACTTGAGCTTTTAATTAACTCGAGAATTAAAAACTACATTTTTAAGAGGAAAAAAACAAATGAATCTTTATATATATTTATATGTCGAGTCAAGCTCTGGAACGGTTTGCAAGACGAGATCAAACGATGTCCAACTATTCACTTGTTCAAACTTGAATACAAAAAAACATTCCTGGCGGAATACAGAGATGAAGAAAATTGGGTATGAGTGATACGAGGGATTGGGATTAGTGACTCTAGAACTATGGTTAACTTTGTGTTATTGTTGCTATTGTTATATCATAACTGTTATTATTAATATTATTACAATGGTTGTTATATAATTGGTGTGTTTAATAGGGAAGATGAAGGGGTAGGGAATATAAGCATTTGCTTCTGACTACCCGTTTTTGAACATATTATGTAATATTTTGTTGAGTTGTTGTTTTTGTTCTGTTTTTATTTCAATGTTCAAATAAAGTTTTCATTCATTCATATATAATTAAAAATGTAAATCTATTTTGTATTGGGATTGAAAGAAAGTGCACCAAACCCCAATCTATTAGCCAGATCCATTAGTATCTGTCTGGGAATCAAATAATGAAATGGCGAGCTCCCGTGTCAATAAAGCAAAAACGGGTCGACCTATCGTGGCTCGGATCCGGCATCACGTATAAACTTTGGCGCTGGAGGTTGAAAACTAGCATGCGCGCACACGCGCCTGACGCACACAGCAGCAGCCGCAGTAGCTTTTAACGCCGATCGATGGCAAATTAAAAAGACCTATTGATTAAACCTTAGCTCTAGTGCAGCCATCCATCTCGGGCGGGGGACAACGCTATTGGCTTTCAATAGAAAATGCAAGCGAATGGAAATTGTACACGGTGAGAGACTGAAGGGGGGAGGATTGGCTTTTTCTTCTATTTTTTCCCCCCTTTTCTTTATAGCGTCCTACTTTCAGTTCATTGAGCCTAACCCGTCCTACTATCTTCCCCTGTTGCCTCCCCGGGGATGCTGCCAGGTGGGGTAGTGTGAGGAAGGGCACTGGAGGGGACGGTTAAGGAATTCCTCCCCCAGAGGCAAAGCCAGGATGGAGGGCGGAGGGTAAAGGATCAGCCGTCGGTGGCAGTTTTTCCAATCGATTGTACCCTCCTTCGCTCCGTCCCCCCGTCGGAACGGTTTGCGGACCCTGCGTGGGCTTCATTTGCCTTCTCCATCCCCCCCTCCCTGAGGCTTTCTCCTTCAGCTCTGTAAATACTTGCCGCTGTGAATAGGAAATTTGATGTCATTGGCTGCCGGACAACAGCAAAAATGTCAAAACAGGGAGACTTGGGGGAGTCCTTGATTTTTATTTTTTCCATTGTTTGGAGCGGTTTCTCGTGCGGTATGCCGTTAAACCTTGCCAGGCATATTGTCCAATTTAAATTCGCGCATACGTTTTCGGGGAAGTGGTATTGTGTGTGCATAGTCGAACCAACGCTAACATTGAGCTTTCCGGTCTAGGATATAAAGGGCGCCGTCTCGTCTACAGTTAACAGTCAAGGTGTCACACCAACAGACCCCGTTTTGGCTGTGCATTGCTAAAGAATCCTTTATAAGGAAGCTCATTAAACCATTTAGGGTCACCGTTGAGGCACTTTGATTAAAACCTGCAGAAATTTAACTAATTGGCCCAAATCGCTAGCCAAGCAAACACAACCATTTAATTGGGGTAGGCGGAGCTATGCACGCGCGGCACGCTCTCCTCTCTCTCACATGCGCCACTGCGCAGAAGGGGAAAACATCCATAAACTTTTTGTTTGCAGTTTTGTTGTGACATTTTTACAAAAGAACTCTGCTTTCACTTTGTTATGAAACCATTTTTTTTACAAAAGAAATGAAGGTCAAAAGGAGCCTCAATGATAAGTTACTGTGGGAGGGAGATGAGGTTAAAGTGATACATTTGTTGATACAGTGCTTAGGCATTATTATTATTTCATATCAAATCATCTAACATCACACAGAGAAATAAAATGCGCTGAAAACTTGGGTTTTGGGTGGAGAGGGGGTTGGTCTGTTTTGCAGTATTTTGTCTTAAAATATATGATGGCTCTCTCAAATTGATATACTGTATCTATTTTGCTATATCGCTCTTTGGGTCAAAAGGGTTCCCAATCCCTGACTTAACCATTCCCCCAATAAATATTTCATGCTAAATTTGATGAAAAAACATTATATTTTCAGCTAAACTGTGGAAATTTGTAGGCCTGCCTCACTGAGATAAAAGAATGGATGTCGCTCAACTTCTTGCGCCTTAACTCTGAAAAGACCGAAATGTTAGTTCCATCTAAATGCCGTGACTTGTTCTCAAAAACTGCTATGAACATTGACAAATGTAATATCACCCAGAGTGACTCAGTCAAAAATATAGGTGTCATAGTTGACCCCGATCTGTCCTTTCAAACACAAGTTAAGAATCTTACTAAAACAGCTTTTTTCCATCTTCGCAACATTGCTAAAATTCGCCCTATGCTGTTACCTCCCATCTCGATTACTGTAATGCACTCCTCTCTGGTCTCCCAAAGTCCAAAATCAAGAGCCTTCAGCTGGTACAAAATGCTGCAGTGAGGCTTTTAACTAAGACAAGAAACTTTGATCACATGACCCCGATTTTAGCTAACCTGCATTGTGGCTACCTGTTAGCTTAAGATGTGATTTGAAGGTTCTGTTGGTAGTATACAAAGTCATACATGGACTTGCTCCCTCATATCTTTCAGATTTAATTTCCCCCTATGTCCCGGTCCGGAGCCTTAGCTCTGAAAATGCTGGTCTACTAGTGATCCCAAGAGCCAAGAAGAAATCCGCAGGTTGAAGAGCGTTCTCCATTCAGGCCCTGTGAAATGCTCTGAGATTCGATCTGCAACCTCAGTTGAAATTTTTAGATCTAGGCTTAAAACACACTTCTGTTCAATAGCATGACTTGACAAAGGCAACATTACTTTTAAGTTTCTACTGGTGGCGTGGCTCAAAAATGTTTTTCAATGTGCCTCGGCTCAAATAAATGATCAGGAAGCACGCGTCCCCAACAAAAACTGTGCCCCGCCACTCTCCCCGATAGGCAAGCATTTCCAATTCCTAAAAAGCACTCGAACACAAGCTAGTATAAAAGCCAGTTTGATGATGAAGCAGGAGGTGTAAGGCTTTTGGCTCGGCAACTGTTTTGGGAATGCGCTTCGAGCGCCAGCAAAATGCGCTCGTGTATTTTTGCATCCCGGCATGCGATTGCGCGACCATTCATCAGCGTCACTACCGGCGCTTGGGCCGGACACAGCTGGCCGCAGGGATCTCCAGTTCATGTTTATGACAGTGGGGCTATTATTAGGGAGCGCATTCATGCTAGCTGGCTGGCCCGGAGCCCGACTGCAGAGCTTTGACGTGAGCACAATAACCTTGGAGGACCCGGCGAGGAGTAGGAAGCCCGGGGGAATGAAAAATTTCTTCTTGGTTGAAAAAAATAATATATATATTGAAGTTCTTTTCACTCTCAAGTTAAAATTTTAAAGCTGTTTTCATTGGGGATGGAAAGCTTTGACGCTTTTTACATCTTGAGTTAAAGGTTTAAAACTCCTTTTTATACTAAAAAACGCTTTTATTTAACTTCTCATGATAGAAAGCTTTGAAGCCTGTTCCAGTCTGAAGGTAAAGTCACCCTCACCCTTGATTCAAAGCTTAAATGCTTCTTTCCCTTTTGTTTTAAAGCTTTAAAACTTCTTTAAAACTTAAGTTAATGGTATGGTATTATGGTAATTGCCTATTTTTTATCATCTTTATATTTATTGCATTTTAGCAATTCTGAGCTTCCATATTTAAACTGTTTTAACTCCTCAAAGCAACAATTAAAAAGTACTGACAGACGGAACATACTGACTATAAAAATAACTGAAAACGCTGTGAAAAGGTGAAGCAACTGGAAGCTGTTATAATGGCACAGCAGGGCTTTTACACGAGACCCTGAAAATCAAATGAAAACGCTACAAAAGCGACCTACGAGGTTGCTACTCAAGAACTGCAAACTCTGCATGGAGAGTGATTTTTTTTTTTTAGACTTTTGAAAGAATGCTAGGCTGAATAGTTGACCCTCACACATTTTCATCTTATCAAATCTGTCTCACTTTGTGAAAAGTTTGGACAGCCCCGCATGAGAGAAAGGGTTGAAATTCTTTTATTCGTTACACACCGTTTTGATTCTTCTTCTACTGTTGAGTAAAAGCTAGAATGCTGTTTTATCTTATTTTAAAGCTCTATTTCTTGAGTAAAAGCTATGAATCTCTTTTAGGAGTCCAGTTAAAGCTGTTTCCACTCTAGTTAAAGCTTTAAGCTCTTCTGACTTTTTACTTTTTATATCTCTATATATATATATATATATATATATATATATATATATATATATATATATATATATATTAGGCTGCTTTGACTCTCAACTTTGAGCTTTAATGGTTTAAAGAGACAGTGTGTATTATTTAGTAGCTCCTAATGGTACAAAAAAATTCATTCAGTAAAAAAAACATCGATTTGAATACAAGGCAAAAATAGATGAACTATCATAGCAATGTTAGTTTTTATTAAAAAAAATCAAGATCAAGAAATGTGTATTTCCTTACAGTGGAATCCCCACTTAAGTCTCCGATATTTTTGTCCAGTCCCATGCCGCCGTGCTGAGCACTTAAGCATGGGCCCTCGCTCGTACCTGGAAACACAGTGCCATCTAGTGGTCAAATTATACACACTTAGGCTTTAAAGCTTATTTTCCTCTTGAGTTAAACCTTTCAAGCGCCTTTATTACTCAAGTTAAAGGTTAAAAGCCGTTTTAACTCTTGATTGAAAGTGATGAAGCTTGTTGCACTCGTCAGTTAAAGCTTTAATGCGCTGTTAGAGTCCAGTTGAACCTGCTTTCACTCAGGCTCTTCTGCCTCTTTAATTAAAGCTTTAAGACTGCTGTAAGTCCTGAGTTATGCTTTAAGCTTTTCTTTAATAGATAGATAGATGGATACTTTATTCATCCCCGAAGGGAAATTCACATTTCCGAGCTCTAAAGCTTCTTTACTACTGGAGTTAAAGCTTTATAACGCGTTTAATATTTGGAGTCTTATCTAGCTCATGGTAGATCATTTGCTTGTTTTAAGAAAATGGTTGGATACCTAAACCACTAGGGTCATAGCTGCACCATTTACTGTAGTGTGTCTTGGGCAAGTACAGCCTGGTGGCACCCATCACTCTCCAGGCCAACATATGTTTCCACCCTTGAATCGGTGACCTTTCGCATGCTAGGCGAACGTTCTAACCACTGCACTACAGAAACGATATACAGGCTGCTTTTACTAGGAACATTTTTATGTGTTTTTACCAGAAATAACTATACCTTAAATGAGGGGGTGGGGGAAAATTTGTGAAGTTTCCCCTAAGTGACCGGATGATCCTCCATTTGTCCCAGGCGACCGAGTCCGTCAGACTGAGAACCGCGCTACTCGCTGCAAGGTGGAACGTCTGCAACTTCTGATGCAGCAGAAGCGCCTCCGCCGGAAGGCCCGTCGGGATCAGCGAGGGCCTTACCACTGGATGCCTAACCGCAAGGCGGGCCGCAGCAACAGCAACAGCAGCATGTCTAGCGAAGGATCCCTGGACCTGGACTTTGAAGACTCCATCTGGAAACCTGACGTCAAGGCCGACCTGAAGTCCGAGTTCCTCATGGCCTGAGAGGATGGAGGATGCTTTTTTGGGAGACTGATCGTCTGGATTTGGATATGGACTCACCTTTGAGCATGGCAGAATTATGTGGGTGGTGGTATTTTTTTATTTTGATTTTACGTGTGTGATGAGACGCAATCTGGACAGTGACTGAGTGGACTTCCTTACAGGACGCAAGCACCAGATGCCTAAGTGTTGTCTCCAACCACTCCCCCCCCAAATATGGCAGAGCTGCCGAACTCTTTGGAATATCACAACGGGCATTCTTCTATAGATCTCGAGTATGGAAACCCAAGAGTGCCAAAATGAAATAAGTAAAATAAAAACTATTTGGCTATTATGTAACAATTTTTCCTTTTGAAAATGAGAACTTTTCTTCTTTAAAGTTTATTAATTAAAATCTTAAAAGCATAATTCCGAAATCGTTTCTGTACTAATGTCTTATAACTTAATTTCCATGTTTTTTTTTTAAAAACAACTCTTTTAAAACAAATTCCTTTTCTCAAAACACCCACTTTTATGCAGGTTTGAGGGTCTTTCAGAGTTACATTTGTAACTCTAGTATTTTTAGCTCTGACTTGAAGTGTAAAACCTTTTTTAATCCTAGAGTTAAAGCTTTAAATCGGCTTTAACTCTTAAGTGAATGCTTGAAGGATCCTTTCACTCTTAAGTTGGAGCTTTCAAGTTTTTACTACTTGGGTTAAGGCTTTAAATATGCTTCAACTCTTGATGCTTGATCACTCTTAATCTTTGAGTTAAAGCTTTAAAGCTGCTTTAACTCTTGAGAGAATGTTTGAACACTCCTGAAACCCATGAGTTATAGCTTTAAAGCTGATTTAACTCTTAAAGCTTTAAAGGTGCTTTAACTTTTAAAATAATGCTTGAATGCGCCTCTCACACTTCAATTGGAGCTTTAAAGCTTCTTTATTTCCCGAATTAAAGCTTTAAAGCTGCTTTAACTTTAAAATGGATGCTTGAATGCTTATCTCACTCTTAAATTTGAGCTTTTAAACTTCTTTAACGCTTGAGAAAATGCTCGAACATTCCTTAAACTCACAAGATGGCTCTAAAGCTCCTTCAATGGTTGAGTTAGTTTTGACTCTTGAGTTAAAGCTTTAAAGCTTAACACTATGTAACTCGAGAGTTAAATCAGCTCTGCATCAGCGTTGCTTTAACCCTATACAACTCTTATTAAAACAAACACTCTGTATTAATGCTTTTGGGTTAGAGTTAAAGCTTTAAAGCTGCTTTAACTCTTGAGAGAAAGCTTTAAAGCACACTGGACACGCGAGTTAAAGCTTTGACCCTGCTTTAACTTAAACATTCCTTTTACACAATGGCCTTTTGATTTGTCAAGAAAAAATCAAAAAAGGCGGGGCTACTAGGAAAAAATAAAAATAATTGAGTTTAAGGAATATGAACAGGCCCAACCTATTAACTTTGATTGACAGCTGGATAGAATGTCTAAATACAAATGTATTATGGTAAAATGAAATCAATGACTTTCTTTAAAATACAACCAAGGAAATTACATTAAAATGTACGATTACGAAAAGTGTAATTTTCTTATGGTATTATGGTAATTTATGATTATTTATCAACTTTTAATTGATTGCATTTTGGCCCTCTTGAGCTTCCATACTCGAGTTTCTGTTATAGGCTGGTTCAATTTCTTGTTTTTGTTGTTGTTTTTTCGCTCCCAAACGTTTTATTTTCTAAACTTTTAAAGAAGATGTAGCATTGTTCGCAGAGCATTCAGGTCTTCGTAGAACGCTTCATATTATGGATTTGCACACATTTCTGACTAGCGTGCTGAAATAATATAAAAACTATCTGGATTCGCCTCAGCGAATCTTTACAAAAGCAAAATTTAAAAAAATATATTTTCTATTGGTATTCCTATCCTGCTGTTTTCCAAAAGCAGCTCGGTAGAAGTTTTGCTTGACTACCGATAAAAAATCACTCGTTCATCCATGATGTATTTCGTGGCGGGCCAATGATTCGCAACCCCACTGTAAATAAACGTGCCGATTGGTCCAGATTTATTCCGGCGTACACTGTAAAATACCCACTGTTGATTTAACACTTCCTAGATTAGGACTTAAGTTCACTGTGGTAGTGTTACAATTTACTTTTCATATGTTGAATTAACACTTGTCATTTGTGTTTTAGTTGGTTAAACATATATTTACTCTGCTAGTGTTAAAACTGTGATAATTAGATAATTTGTTAACCTTTTGTTCACTCAGGTAGGTAGTGTTAAATTAAGGTGTTTAATACCAGTTAATTAACACAATTACACAGAAATACATTTTAATCAAGTGTTGACTTAACCCTGGCTAATTGTTAGTTAATTTAGCTAACCGGTTCTCAAATATGGTCCTCATTCATGCTGTTAATCAGTTACATTTCAACACTACCAATTTACTCTAAGTGTTTAATTAGCACTGGTTTATTCTGTAAATTTGTTAATAAGGTCTTTATCTACCTTGGTTAAGTGTGAGTTAACCATATGTTCCACGAAGTAGTGTTAAAATATACTCTAACACAAGTTAACTTATTAACACAATCAACATTTTAACACTACCAGTTTACCCTAAAGGGTTAAATTAACACTGATTAATTGTGTTAGTTAATTACATCCTTATCTACACTGGTTAATGGTGTTAATTAGTTAATGCCATTAACCACCAACTCTGGTTAATTTGTTAACTAATTAACACAATCTTTTTGTGGTTAATATCACTTAAGAGTAAAATTTAACAATTCCTTGGTAAAAAAAAAGTCTTATGGTTAATAGTGTTAATTGTGTTAATTACTAACACGAGTTAATTATGTTAACTAAAAAACGATTTTAACCAGTGTTAATCTAACACTAAAATAATACACTTTAGCAGTACCTCAGTAAACATGTGATCCTTATTTACAGTTTTGAATGAACACTAGTTATTTTACAGTGTACGTTCTTTATCCTCTCCACCAAATCCTCCCAGCGATTTATTTTTATGGGCAAAAGTGTGATCCATGTGTCACGTAGTGCCTCCACCGGGACGTCCATCAACATATCGCCCTTTTGCTGCTACACGCTTGACTTCTTTTGCATGCGTGGAAAAAGAAAAGCAGAGGTGAATATTCACATGCATGGATTTCTGATGACAATTTTGGAGGGAAAAAAGGGTTTTGTCATTTTTGTTAGGCGGGAAAATTGACGAAAGTATGAACAAAACGCGAGTGAGCGTGCTCCAAGCCCCGCCCACAAGCTCTCACTGAACATTCCTGTCAAGTGACAATGAAGTCAGAGCCTCTCTCTAGGAAAAAAAAACCTGAGAAATCCGGCGGAACTTTTTTTCCCCCTTGGAACTTTTGGAGCCTCCTTGACAACCCCCAACCCACCCCTTCCGCCACGATTGCACTCGTAAGAGATTGCAGTGAGAGATTAACCGTTTTGTGGGGTCGACCTCAGATTTTTTTTTTAAGTGGCCTTACCTTTCACAAAAGAAAAATCAAGACATTGGGAATGGGGATGTGAGTTTTTATTTTATCATTCTATATCACCACTTTCATAGCCTCTTTTGCACTGCCTGGAAAAAGCCCACATTTGTCTGCTTTTTTTGGTGTGTTTTTTCAATCGCTGTACCTTTTAAGTGAGGTATTATATGCTTATAAGTGTTTTCCCAGATCCCTTCCATTGTTTTTTTTTTTTTAAAGAATTTGGGAACCTCTTTTTTTTTCAAAATGTTCTTCATCCTCTTCTAGCACTAGTTAAAGCTTTAAAGCCGTTTTCACTCTTGAGGGAATTCTCCTTTCATTCATGAGTTAAAGCTTTATAGCTCCTCGAATATTTGACTTAAATCTTTAAAGCTGCTTTACCTCTTCAGATAAAGCACAAAAGCTCATTTTACTCTTGAGTTAAAGCCTTAACGTGAGTATTAAAGCTGCTTTCGCTCTTGAGTTAAACTCCACTCCTTTACTAAGAGTTAAAACTGCTTTAACTCTTAAGAAAATGCTCCCTTCTCATGACTTAAAGATTTAAAGCTTGTCTTGGGTTAAATCTTTAAAGCTCCTTCAATACTTGAGTAAATTATTGAAAGCTGCTTTAACTCTTCAGAGAATGTTGGAAACTGAATTTTACTCTTGATTAAAGCTTTAACTCTAGCATTAAAGGGGTGTTAAGGCTTCTTAAAGGTCATCTCCACTTTTGAGTAAAAGCTTGCTTTCAAGTGAATGCTTCAATGTTCCTTTGAGTTAGTTTCAAAGCGGCTCTTGAGAAAATGCTTGAGCGCTCTTGAGTTAAAGCTTTAAAGCTCCTTAGATAGTTAAAGCTGTTTAGAATGTTTGAATGATCCGTTCTCGAGTTAAAGTTCCATTAATACTTGAGTTAAAGCTTTAAAGCTGCTTCAACTCTTTAGAGAATGCTGAAGTGCTCCTTTCATTTTTAAATTAAAGCTTTAAAGCTCGTTTAGTACTTGGGCTAACTCATTTCACTCTGGAGTTAAAGCTTTGAAGCCTCTTTAATAGTAAAAACCGTTTTAGCTCTTGAGAGAATCTTTGAATGATCCTTTCTCGAGTTAAAGTTCCATTCATACTTGAGTTAAAGCTTTATAGCTGCTTTGAGGTAATGCTTGAAGGCTTTTGTCAGTCATGAGGGTAAATAACATAGTATTAACATTGTTATAAGATAACCTGTTATTTAAGAAATACATTTTAAGATGATGGCCCTTCAAGTTAATCAGTCACATAAAAGTTGCTTTGAAATTATTACGTTTTTTTTTTTCTTTGCTGTGTTCTGTGTGAAAGGCAATAGCAGACAAATGCCAGTCGTTTTCCCAGTTGTGTGCAAAAGAGGCCAAGGACACACGGGGCACGTGTCGTTTTGTGTTTTCTAGCAGGTGGAGTCTCTATTATGTCAAGGCTCCCGTGCCTTAAAAATGTCGCCCTCGCAGTGTCAAACAAAAACATTTTATCGTTCCCGAGAAAAAAACAAAGCTAACCTATTACGCGCGGCTCGAAAAGAGCCAGCACGGTCCTTTGAGGACCACATGCACTTCCCTTTCCCCCCCTATATCCACCAAAAGGACCCTGTCCAAATTTTATTTATTTTCATTTTGTATATGTACCAACTTGACTCTGTGGTTGCCTCACTTTGGCGTGAGATTGAAAAAGAGGACGGAATAAGAGCGCTCCACAGCGTTACGAAAAAAACAAACAAACAAACAAAAAAAAAATTCCCGAACCCTAACACTTGCCTGTTCTTACTTGTAGCCAACAATTGAAACAGAACCCGACTCAAGAATCCAATTGTTCTAGCTCTAGACCGCTGTAGCACACGTGTGACTGTATTAATTTATAAAAACCAAAATGGTGACTGTGAATTACGTATTGCTTTGTGCTTTTTTTTTTTTTAAAATGGGGGGAGCTCATGCTTGTCAATTTTTTTTTCCGTTGGTGGAAATATAACGGAAACAAAACATGTTTCTTGACAAAAAAAAAAACAAGAATAATGAAAATATATCTGAATATATTTTTTTTCTTAAGCAATACATTTCAGTGTGACTTGTGATAGGATGTTTTCTTTTTTTAGGTAATAAATAAAAATAAAAAGCCAAAATGGGAATACAAGCTTGGATCAGTATGTGTTATGTGTCCATTTGAGAACATTGAACTAAATATTTTTGGGGGTCATGTGTTTTATCTATTACGGTAAAAAATATTAAAAAGACATCAAAAAGCCACAACTTGTACCCAATCGAAGTCTTTATTAAATAGTGAACGCAGTGTCTGAAATTACGTCAGCCCGGACGCCCGGGGCGTGCATCTTTTACGCCGGGCATACAACTTACAAAACATCTCCGCCCGGGTGGCTGACAACTTTTTCAAGGATTTTTTTTTTTTTATTATTAAATCGTTTGATTTATTCCGGTTTAAAAATCTTCATTCGATTTCGAAATTTCGTTCGGCAATTTGCATACTCTGCAGCCAATCAGAAGCCTGCATCGAATAACTTGCTTCCAGACTCTCCCGAGCGTTATAAGGTCTTGCATTTGCATATCATTTTCCAAGCTAGATGAACAGATAACACAAGAAAAAATGAAGTGGTTAGGAATCAAGCTAAAACCTCTACCCCAGGAGGATTCAAAAGAAGCTAACACAATTTATGACGCTACAAAATGTACAGGTACATTAAAAGCATCGTGGAAAGAGGAGTTCACGTGGCTTGAAGCAGACGATGCAACGCAAATGGTGCATGAATGAAGTTGAGTAAATACAGGAACATACTGATGGCAGATGGAATAGCTAAATAGACCTATGGCTACATGGAATAGTATCGATGACTTTCAATCTGCTAGAAACCTAGTCAATTTGAGGTAGGTAGCTTACTAAAAATAGCCATATAGCTAGCTAAAAAAAATAGTTTCAGGCTCACAAGAAAACTAGCCAAATTGAGGTAGCTAACTCTCCAACCAAAGCTAGCTAGATAATCAAATAGTTGTTTGGCGTTTCAAGCTTACAAGAAAGCTTGCTAAATTGAGGTTGATGGTGGCAGGGGTTTCATGTTAGCTAGCAAGCAAGCCAAATTGAAGGAGCTTTCTTGCTACCCACAACAAGTTATATGATTAAATATATGGATTTCAGGTTCACTAGAAAGCCAACCAAATTGAGGTATCTTGTTTGCTTACCACAGCTACCTACATAGCTAAATAGATCAATTAATACATGGAATAGTATCAATGGGTAGGTTGACTTTCAATCTGCTAGAAACCTAGTCAAATTGAGATAGCCATATAGCTAGCTAAAAGAAATAAGCTTGCTAAATTGAGGTTGATAGTGGCAGTAGTTTCATGTTCGCTAGCAAGCAAGCCAAATTGAAGTAGATTTCTTGCTAACCACAGCTAAATATATAAATTGATGAAGTTTCAGGCTCACTAGAAAGCCAATCAAATTGAGGTAAATAGTTTGCTAACCACATTTGTTTGGAAACTCCCTCAATTTAGCTAGCTGTTGAGCTAATTTCCACCCACTCCATCCAATTATTTATTTAGCTATCTAGTTGGCTGTTGCTAGCAAGCCATCTATCTACCCTGGTCATATCCCTCGCGAAAAAACACACACAAAAATTTTGGACCATGGCAAACCCAAATGCCCAAACACCCAAACAAGTTAAGCACCTCGGCACTCAAGTCAGTCGTGTTTTCGTCCCTCCCGATGAAACGGGACACAAGAAAGCAGCCATGTCACTCGGGTCAGGGTGACACAACACACTCTTCTGTTCAACAGCAGGGCCCGGCAGCTTTCACTGGTTTACCCCTGCCGTATCATACAGGTGCCCTGCCCATCCTTTAGAACACGTCCTTTCACAACACCTCTCCAGTCATTCCTATCACCAACAAGAGCTCTAGCTTCCACTAGATTTAGACCTCTTTCCTGCAGTGCACTTATAACACCATCCATCCACGTCAATCCGGCCTTCCTCTTGGTCTCCTCCCATTTTCTCCTGCTCCGTAGATCCTCTTCAACATTCGCTCCTTATCCATCCTCTCCATGTGTCCAAACTAACCGAGTACTCTCTTATCCACATGCTTGCTTAGGTCCACTACTACTCCAGTTCTGTCTCTCACAATTTCATTTCTCAAGCTATCGAATCTTTTCACTCATACTCGTTAAACTTTTCATCTCAAAAACATGTAAGTTCCATCTCTCTCTCTCTTAGGGCGGCAGTAGCTCAGGAGGTAGAGCGCTCGTCCCAGTTCGAATCTGGGCTTGTCTGTGTTACATGTCGAAGTGTCCTTGGGTAAGACACTGAACCCCTAATACCCCCAATAAGCAGGTTAGCGTCTTACATGGCTGCAATACAAGGCCACTATTGGGAAATGTGAAGCACACTGTAAAGCGCTTTGGGAAGTCATTGACTTGAAAAGCGCTATATAAATGCAGATCATTTCATCATTTAATTTCTCTCTCTCCATGACCCTTTCTCGGGGCAGGCACCCTTCCCCCCAAGGCCATCGAACTGATTATTTATTATAAAATAGTTCAAGGGTGTTGACTTCGGTGTATAATTTGTAATTAGATTGTTATTTAAAATATGAAGACGCTAACTTACTTACTTACTTCTTACTACTTCTATATTGGATAACAGTTAATGAAACTTGTTACGTTGTTTTTTCAGTAACGTGCACAACAAGGCAAATCCTACCAAAGGATGACGACTTTATGTATTCCATGTATTTGGAAACAAGGCCATAGTTAAATATTGATAACATTGCTTTCTTGCTATGTAGCCCTGCCCTTACCCTCCCCACTAAATAGTGAGGGGTGGTGATCGATAAGGAATTTTGTGCCTTCGATCGGCTACCGCTGTAGAGGTCGCTCTGGTGTCTTTTTCCAAGAATGTGTGTGTCTGTCTCCATCTGTGTGTGGAAGGGGTTAAAAGGGATGGGTGGGGGCCAAGTGTTTTTCAGCTCACTGGTACGGTCGTGACTGATAGGGCGACAACCCCCACCCACGATACGGGGGCATAGTAGAAAGGCTTTCTTCTCGCGCCATCGATCCCAACGTGTCAATTAGATGCCCTCAAATAAATGCGGCCCCTGCTTCGGCGTTTCGCCCGTGCGCCGTGTAAACGACACCCGCACGCCGGCCCCCGTGTCACCCAAGCCGGGCGATAGCCGCCTTTGAATTGAGCGCCGGCTTTTCTTCCACGCAGATTGTTTTTCACATTGACCGCGACCTTTGCCCGTCAGTGTTAGACAATATGTGAATTCAGGTACAGTTTATTACAGCGGTTGGGAACATAGGGCCTGCAAGCCAGGTGTAGCTCTTTTTATGAGTGCATATGGCTCGGAGATGAAATGGCAAGGGTGCCAACCTTCCCAGTATCGTTCCACTATTAGTATTGTAATTTCAAAGCTTAAGTGACACATTTGGTGCCTGGTTCGGTCCAAAATACATAAGGCTAATTTCCAACTACAGTTTAACTACAGTTACACTCTCTACGGAATCCTTTATATGACATTTCGTGCATATCCGGCGGAACGCGATCGCCATGGTGACCAAAATCGTCTGATCACGTCACCGGATACATCGGGCGCTGAAACGTTTTTGGAATGTTCATGCATAATTAATAATATGCAAATGAGTTATGTAGTCTTTGTAGCTCACATTAGTGATTGTGTAAAGCAGAGCCAGCCTCAATGTATATAAATATAAATATAAATATTTCTCGTATGACATAACATCTTGGCTACATTACTGATGGCATGTTATCGGCACTGGGTAGCAGCGAGATTACATAGTAAAAACGGTCTTCTCTTGTTGGATCAACGGTTGTTCGAATCGTTCTGGAAGTTCAGTAGAGTTTCTGATCTTACCCAATACCAGTCATAAGACTCCGCGAGTGTGGGAAGACGACGCTTTTTCCGAACAGCAGAAGAAGTTCTGGCTAACAAGAATAAAGAGGAAAGAAACTCCTTCAAAATAAGCAAACAATTGCTCAGAGCACTTCGTGTCATACCACATACCTTTCGATTAACCAGTTAGCACAAAGCGTTGTGCTACATACTTTAACCAGTTAGCTAACACGAAACGTTATGCTACTTACCTTTGCAATGATGACTACTTTTCCATTTATTAGAGTTGAACAATCACCAACCCACCCCTTGGAAAACTGATTGTATGCATATAGCGAGTTCCAAGCTTGAGACTGCTAACATGTGGAAAAACTTCTGGCCAGTACGAGATAATGGTACACATGACAGTACTGCATCGGACTCAGATCTGCATAATCTCTGCTGTTTCTTTCCTTAATTCATATGGGTCCTCCGCAATAATAACTGAAATTTTCGCGTCATATCTGTTTCTGTCTGTTTTTGTGAGAGTATTTTTATAATATTGGTCTCTTTCTCTTCTCCTGATGGCTTTAAAAGTATTAGACACTGGATAAAGTTGCCGGTAAAGTGGTGTAAATTTAGCTCTTTTGCCATTGAAGATGGCCGCCCCGCAGGGGTCACCCTTACTTTGAGCATAACAAAATGTTCTTAGTAGCTGTCATGGCGAATCTTAATGGTTACAGATTACAAAGCCACTATGTTGTTGTCCAGTGAGTTTTTAGAGATCACGATCTTGCTTTAATCGTCCTTGAGGTAATATCGTTATATTGCCCAGCCCCATTCTTGCACATAAAACATGTGCAAATGTGCTTTGTTAGTCACCATAGTGTGCAGTTAAAGAAATTTAAGCCTGCCACAATGTTGTCCGGTCATTTTTTTTTTTTAGATCAGGTTCATGTTTAAATCCTTCAAGATCTAATATCGTCTATTGATGTAAAAATGAAAATATGCTTTGTAGTCATCATGGCACACATTAGTAAAAGCAAACCACAATGTTGTGTGCGAATATCTAAATTCTCCGAACACTTCTGTCCCCCTTGGTGGAGGTCTTGGTTGTGGTATACACTGGACTAAAGTCAAGCTAATTACTGGTGCTGACAGAGTATAAAGCATGACTGGCTTTCATACTCTTTACGGTGCTTCACTGTGTCTGAGCACTCATGCATGGGCATAAATAGACATTAGGAGATAAGATTATAGAAATATCTATACAAGGGACGACACTGGGGTGAAGCCTCTTGAAGATAACAGCACAAAGAGACTCCCCCAACTCCCTTTCACACAATCACTAACCCCCCTCGGCCCGAGGGCCGACCGGAGGCGATAAACCTGTATGACTTTGCCCCCTTATGCTCTTCGCACTTGATCCCCTCCCCTTTCACATCCCCTGCCTCAAACCTCGACACTGATCAGTAGAATTTATTGCGGGCTCGTGCGGACCCTTCAGCCTGGTCATACAGGCCCTCCGGGTTGATCCAGGTCAAATTCAATTTGTAAGATATTATGTATTGATCCCTCGCAACCCCTCCCGCACACTAGGCCGTATAGCAGCACCCTCATTGACCCGAGCGCCATTCCTCGGATCATCATCATGGTGGTCATCATCAACACGGCAGACGTGCAGCAGTCTGAGCCAGTATTAGGGTCGCTGGCCTTGGGCCTCTTGAGGTGACCCCCCTGGCACAACTCCTAGCAAACATCCCTTGCTGTCTCTTGGTTTTAGAGAAAATGATACAAATAGCCGAGCGTTCACCCCCGACAAAGGTGAACGACAACCTGTTTGCATTAACACTTTAATAGAGGGTATAATAGTGTCTTGCTAGAACAGAACAGAATAGATAGAATGAACTGCAAAGCAATAAAACATGTATATTTTATAAATAAAAAAATGGTCTTTATTGCCATTGATGACAGCATAGTGCACATTGTTTACTAGGAGATTAGATGTGCCACTCCAGGATAAATATGTAATAAAAGAACCCGAAATCATGGCCAGGATAAAGAATAGCAGTAAAATAAAAAATCTGAATAATGCAAGCGCTGGTTACTTCCATCTTCCTCTACGCTTGTGAGACAAGGACTCTCACAGCAAAGCTGGAAAAGAAAATCCAAGCCTTGGAGATGCAATCCTACAGGAACCTTTTAGGCATCAGCTACTTAGCCCATGTGACAAACGAAACGGTGCGCAACACCATCAGAGGGCACATTGGACCCTATGAAGAACTGTTGTCAACTGTGTGCAGACAGAAACTTCAGTGCTATGGTCACGTCACAGGATCATCAGGACTGGCCAAGATAATTCTTCAGGGCACAGTTCAAGGGGCCAGGAGGAGAGGGAGACCGAAAAAGAACTGGCCCCGAAAACATTAAGGAACAGACTGGTGGCAACTTTGCCATGACCCAAAAACAGGCCAGGGACCATCAACAGTGGAAAAGACTGTCCAGTCAAGTGAAGTCAAGTCAAGTCACATTTATTTATACAGCCCTTAATCACAAAAATGCCTCAAAGGACTGCACAGGATTACAATTACACAATTACCTGATCTTTAACCAACATGCGGGCAAGGAACAACTCACAACCTCAGCGTGAGGGAAAAGAGAAACCTTGAGAAAGGACCTCACAAGTGGTAATCCAAAGTTGTGTCCTCCTTAGTGCCCTTAAGACACAAGCTGTTAAGGGATCTATGTACTGTGACATTGTACTATCTCTGGTTAAAACTGCACAATCCTTTCATTCGATAAATTTGAGTAGTAAGGACTAACAGCCTCAGACCAGCACAACCCCCAAAAATGGCAGAAAACTCATCTCATCTCATTAGCTGTACCGCTTATCCTTATTAGGGTCACAAGGGGACTGGAGCCCATCCCAGCCATCTCCGGGCAGTGAGCAGGGGACACCCTGAACTGGTTGCCAGCCAACCGCAGTGGCAGAAAACTGAAGATATTAATTTTGCAGCTTATTCAGGAGATTCTTTTCTTGCTGCTTAATGTCATTTAACCACTTTTCACTGCAGTACGGTTACGATGCACTATTCTTTCATCGCACTAATATTATTATATCTTAGGCCAGTCTCTAAGCACTACTTTGTAATTATTATCGTATTTTACTCTTTAAAGTCTTATTACACGTCTAGCCTGGAGTGCCATGTCTAATCTCATTGCATACGATGTTTCAAAACATTGGTATCAAAAACAATAAAGACAAGTCACTTTTTTACAATCAAGTTCAATTGGGATTTTGGGTTGTGGCTTGTGATAGTGTCATGGTTGCCCAATTGGCCCCACCCTTGTGGCGCCAGCTGCAGCTTGTTGACGGATTGGCTCCCTGTCCCTTCTTCCCAATAAAACTGAGTAACGTTATGCGAGTGGGTCCTGTTTCCATTCTGGTCCTGACAATTAAGGGATAGTGGTAGGAAGTGAAGACAGACCAGATAAAAACCACTGTTCTAAATGATACCATATTTACCAGTATTGGATTTTCTATCAATGTGTGAAACACTAGCATAGTACAAGCCGCCATTTTGCTCAGCCAACCGGCCCTAAATCTTTTCGTTCGATAATCACTCCCTTGCCTCTCCATCCAAGATAAATAATTCAAATAAGACGGATAAAACGTCCCTAGAATCTAAATAGCCGAAGTCGGAAAACGTAAAAATCATTCCGATTTTAACATTCATTAAATTCACTTGGTGGCATTACTATGTTTTCAAAACAACAACAAACCAAAAAAACTGCATCTAAATATCAAAATTTCCACACTGTTTGTGTGTGTCATTCAAACACACACAGATGAGCAGAGGTCCTGCATGGCCGCCACAGATAAGAGGAATAAGGTCACCCGCTAACAGGGGAGAATAAGGTGAGCGATGGCCATGACATTTCACCAACTAGGCTAATTCCCCTGAACATGTCTAAAGGGTACGCCGCACATTATTGCAGAGCGCCGCTCACATCATCTTCCAGTCGCAAATTCTTCCCGGCTTGGCTGTCTTTTTTCTCCAACTAAGAAGAAAATACCAGCCATTGATTTGACTTATGAGCAGTGTTCCCTCTAAGCTGCGTGTGTGAGCAATTGCACAAGAAATGCTATCCTGCACATATAAATCAGGATTCGAAATTGCGAATGAATTCACAATCTAATTTGGCCACAATTTCAGTGCATGCAGGTAAAGCAACGCAGCTTCCCATCGCAGTGTTTTGCACGGTATTTTTAAGTCAATGTCAGCATAAGATCGAGTAAATGAAACAAGTGCGCATGTGAGCTCGTGTTATTGAGAGAGAGAGAGACGACGAGGGTTGTGGTTGGGTGGTGAGTCAGAGTTGATTGTTTTTTTAAAATATATATATTTTTATTGCATTGTTTTTGATCACTAAGATATTTCAAAATAGAGAGACAAGTGTATTTTACTTTAATCCTTGCCTTACGTAGCTACGTAGTCTCTCTTACATACAGGATGTGACTATGTAAATGTTGCTGGGCAAGTTTCCGTCTTTTTTTTGGCTCTGCTCACAAAAAAAAACTCAGCCCGTCTGCGAACCTCTGTTTATACAAGGCAAGTGTTTTTCGACCCTGACTGCCGCCTGTCCCGTTTTTGCTCCCGTTTGTCTCCGGCTATGACCTGTTTTGATCCCGACCACGTCTGCTCTCCCACCCCGGCTTACGACCCATTTTTGATCCCGACTACGTCTACTCTCCCGTCCTGGCTTACGACTCGTTTCCGACCCCGACTACACTTTGCTCTCCCAGTCCTGGCTACGGACCAGTTTCTTCGTCCCTGGCACCACCATCGCACGCTACGGAATATCTACTTCTGTGTTAGGATCAGAGTCCGAATCTGAGAGCGACTTTCTTCCCGCGTTCAGCAAACACCAGATCGTGGGCGCAGCCCTTCCTCTTTCTTTCAATAAAACGTGTGGTAAACGTCATGCAATTGGGTCCTGGTCCTGACACATGGCACTCCGGGGTAAAACATGTAATATAAAGACTTTGAAGAGAAAAAAAATGTAGACAATCAGAATGAACAGATGGGAAAAAATAATGATAACATATTGATTGGAAAAACTGGCCCAAGTTATTATAACAATAATGCAACAAAGATGAATAGTGCATTGTAACAATAGTGCAATGAAAATAAGCACAAAAACAATTCACAAGGTATATAGATGTATATACAGTACATATATCTTTTAACAGTTTTGTGAAATAGTATATTTTTTCACAGTTTCATTTGGCAACAACAAAAGAGAAAAAACAACCAAAATTGCATATGTTTAACCAGTCTTTGGTCCGTTTAGAGTTGTGTTTGCCTGTTTGTCCTAGTTTTGAGGTACCTGTAGCACCTACTAAAGGGCAACAGGTGAAAGAAGTTGTCTTTATACACTTGATGGCTTTGCTACAGAATCCCAAGCCGACAATGTCTTCTAAACTAGGTAATAAAGCAGCTGATAATCTTTTGGGCTATGTTGATTACTCTCTAGATGTATTCCCTGTCCGCTGCCGTGCTCTCAGCATACCACATGGTGATGCCTTATGCCAAAATGCTTCCCACTGTGGCTTTAAAGAAGGACACCAGTAACTTCTGTTCCAGGTAATTCTTATTGAGGACATTCAGGATGTGGTGTCGCTGCTGGGCCTTACCTGGTGTTGGAAGACCAGGAGAAGTCGTCAAGAATGTGCACACCCAGGAGTTTGAAGGAATGCACTCTCTTATTTCATTCATGGGCATCACTCAAGAAATTGATCATCCATAGACTTTTTGGTAGATCTCCAAACAGAATTAAGCGGTTTGGGTTTGGAATTAGGACAGGTGTTTCCAATCACCCCACACCTGTCCCTAACTACTCAAAATCTTCATAATGAAATTTTGGACGAAGCCTGCTACCGGTATTTCCCACCTTCATTTTGCATTATCAATTTCACTATCCATACCGCCATCACTGTTTACAGTTTCTTCTGGATTTGTGAAGTTTGGTTTTGGTTTCTGACAGTGTTATTGTTGTTTTTGACCATTTTTCTGTAACTTTGCTCCTGTGATTTGTATTGAATATCATCCTTTGTCAAGCGCCCTAGCCTCTGCGTTTGGTTCCCTGGATTTGGGACCACCAAAAATCGCAACATTAGCTTTTTTTATCTCATGCGTGGCCTAAAAAAGACCCCAGCAACAAAATAAAGACGGTCTGGCTGTATGAACTGCCAAATGGAAAACAAAAGAGTGTCTTTTCCACCATCATCGCCCCCGCAGCCTCCCTGTGCGCAGTTGTGTTGCAGGGCTCGGCTGTTTTTCCTGACAGGCTGCGAGAGCCATGATACAGGAGGGCACCTGGGACCGGGGCCACACTGACAGGCGGCGCCCCCGCATGGCGCCCCGACTCGTACTAACAATCCCAAAGAATTCTATCCTCTCAGGCTGCCGCCTTTTCAACATTTTTTTCCCTTTCATTTTTATCACTTTTCTTAGCCTTAACACTCTGGAGTGGCCCTATTCAAGTGTCACATCTGTTGGTTTTGTAGCCTGACTACTTCAATGTTTAGGAGGCAAGATGAATAAACTAACGATTTGGACTTGGCGTTAGTAGGCACTTGTTTTTCCCTCCAGATGAGAAAAGGGGTCTATTCAAACTTTTTTTCCCCCATCTGCAGTTTCCTCTAACTCTGCCTGGACGAAGCCTAAAAGCCTTTCTTTTTCTGGAGGCCGGGAGCCGAGGTAGGAACGGGGACAAGCTCGAGTCAAAGAGCCCTGGAGGGAGGCAGCTTGTGCGCTGTAAAAAAACAGCCCACACTTCTCTTTATGCTGCTCATAGTCCCTCAAGAATGGCTTCATATTAAACAGACCTCTAAGTCATTATTTTTTCTCATTTTCACTTTACATTGCGTGCAACTGTTATCCTGCTGTCATGGAAAAATATTCTTTTGCTAAAGAAGCTAGAAATTACATGAACAATGTGGCATCTTCTATGATGGGAATTTTAATGAGAAGAAAGATAGAACACTGTGGGAATGAGTACTAAGTAAGGTGTACATGTTCGTGAGGTCATTGTATTGTCTGTTGATGCCCTTTCAACATCCATTGCAGCCTGGTCATCCTGGAAGGGGGGTTAACTGATGTGTGGTTCCTTCTTATGTTTTTTATTTTATTTTTATTTTTTAGATATTCCTTTTCCTAAAATAGGTTTCTGATCAGGGTATGATGTAATGGTGGACAGTTAAACCCTTTGATACCTTTTGTGATCAAGGGTTATACATGAAGTCACGGCTCATTCATGCTCGTCAGAGTTCCATGTTGACCCCTCTGTGCCTTGTGAGTGTGGTTCCATGGTGAAATGGGGATCACTCTGGAAACTGAATCTGGTCTTGGCGAGACCTTGAGACATTTAGATTTGAAATTTTTGTTGATCTTTTGTGCACCCCTTAGATCAGGGGTGTCAAACTCATTTTAACTCGGGGGCCACACGATAGAACACACATTCTGTCGGGGGCCGGACTAGTAGATTAAAGAGAAAGGAAAAGAGAGATAAAAAAATAAGAGAAAGAAGAAGGGAAAAGGAGAGACGCGGGACAAAGAAAGAGAAAGAAGAAGGGAAAAGGAGAGACGCGGGACAAAGAAAGAAAAAGAGAGGGGGGAGAGAGCGTGAGAAACGAAAGATAAAAAAAGGGGGAAAAGAAAGGGAGAGGAAGAAAGAAATCCAAAGAGAAATAGAAAGACAGAAGGAGAGAAAAGAGAAAAGAAGGCGCGAAGGGTATGGAGAGAGAAAGAGAAAATAGAGAAAAGGAAGTTAGAGCAAAAGAGGTTAACAGACACAAAGAGAGAAAGAGACAAAGAGCAACAAAGGAAGAAAAAAAGAGACACAGAGAGTGAAAGAGACAGAGACAGAGTGGGAGAAAAGGGGTGGAAAAGAGAGAGAGAGAGAGAGAGAGAGAGAGAGATAAATACAAGTACAGTGTCTTTGTGAGAGGCACTTGGCTTTGGCAACATCAAGTTGACATATTTCAACCTGCAGCTCATTTTTCTCTTGCGCTTCTCTGGGTGTTGTCTCGCGGGCCGGATTCAATCCCTTAGCAGGCCTGATCTGGCCCGCGGGCCGCCTGTTTGACATCTGTGCCTTAGATAGTCACGTCTCATTCATGCTGATAAGGCTTCAACGATGAACTCTATAGCTTGAGTGGGTTTTTTTTGTTGAGCACTCTGTATTCTGGGTGAATTGGTCCAAGGCATTGCCTAGGTTGAAACTTATCTGCTCCAAATAGAATTATTTGAAGAAGTTTTTTAAACCCCTTATAAAATAATGTCTCCAGGGTTAGAAAGTGAACACTCTTGATCCTGATTCTGGTTATCTATGGTCAGGTTCCCCAATTTTGCATGACTATTCTGGATGTTGAATCCATTCATTCAGGTTTCATCTGCTTGGGACTTCTTGTAGTTTTATATTCCGTCCAAATTATTTCAATGGGTTCCATGGTGTAATGGTGAGTACTCTGGACTCTGAATGCGGTCTTCCTTATTCAAATCGCGGTCGACCTTGTGATCTTTGACATATGACCGGTTAGAATTTTTGTTGGGGGCTTCTTGTACACCCTTTGTGAAATCAGGCCTCATTTATGTTCATTAGGGTTCCACAGTGACCTCTCTGGGCCTTGTTGTGTGGTTCCATGGTTGTAATGGAAGGTGCTGTGGAATTTCAATTAGGGACTCTTGCTCAAGTCTGGAACCTCGTCTCCTTCAAATAGAAATCTTTGATAACCTTTTTTAAATCATAACCCTAAAATCATGACTTATTAAGTTATCAGTCAGGGTTTCAGACTGACCACTGTGTACCCTGATCTTGGTTATGTATGCTTGGGTTTGTGAACCTGAGTAACTAGTCTGGACATTATATCCATTGATCCAAGTTTGATTTGATGAAGTCCATTATTAACCTTGTAAGTTCTATATTTTGTCCCAATGGCCTCTGCTGGTTCCATGGTCTAATGGTGACCACTCTGGACTCTTATTCTAAGTCTTGGTGGGAACTAGTCTTCTTTGACATTTATAATCGAATTTGTTGGTGACTTTTGTGCAACACTCATGTACTCATGTCTCATTCATGCCCATTAGGATTCCACAGTGACCTCCCTTTAACTAGTGTGTGTGGTTCCATAATAAAATGGTGAGAACTCTTGACTTTGAATCTAGTGATCCAAGTATAAGAAATGGGGGAACCGTATCTCAGGCAGCACGGCGGTGCGGTGGTTAGCGCGTGTGCGGCACAGTTCTGAGGTCATGGGTTCAAATCCAGCTACCAACCTTCCTGTGCAGAGTTTGCATGTTCTCTCCGTGCTTGCGTGGGTTTCCTCCGGGCACTCCGGTTTCCTCCCACATTCCAAAAACATGCTTGTCAGGTTAATTGGCCGGTCCAAATTGTCCCTAGATATGAATGAGCAAGTGAGTTGTCTGTCCCTGTGTGCCCTGCGATTGGCTGGCAACCAGTTCAGGGTGTCCCCTGCCCACTGCCCGAAGATAGCTGGGATGCGCTCCAGCACCCCCGTGACCCTACTGAGAATAAGCGGTGCAGATAATGGATGGATGGGTGGAACTGTATCTCTTTCAGTGAGTTATTTGATGAATGTTTTTAAACCCCTCAAAAAATCACGTCTTATTAACAGTAGTTAACAGTCAGGGTTTCAGAGTAACCACTCTGGAGCTTGAATTTATCCGTGACCTTTTGTGCACCACTCGTGTAATTATCATTCATGCTCACTAGGGTTCCATGGTGACCTCTATTTAGCTTGTGTCTGTGGTTTCATGGTGCAATGTTGAGCATATTACATTGTATCCAGTGGTTTACATTTAAGAGTTGGTGGAACTTTGTCTCCTCTAAAGCGAATTCAAATTATATTCTCTCTCTGAGTCTAGTTAAGTATCAGGTTCAGTGTTCTGAGTGAATATTTTGGACGTTGAATCCATTTATACAAGTTTCATTTGCGGAGAACCTCTCATGAATTACCTTTTAAATTCCATATTTTATCCCAATCATATAAGTGGCTTTAATTGTGTTGTGGGGAGCACTTTGAACTCAACAAACCTGTAATCAGAGTTCAAGTCTAGGTAGACAGTATAATTTTGTCATTTGACTTTGCCTGTGACCTTTTGTGCAACCCAATGAAATCTTGGCTCAAATATGCTCATCAATGTTCCACAATAACTTCTCAGTACCTTGTTTGAGTGGTTCTGTGATGTTATACTGAGCACTCTGGACACTACATCTAGCAAACTGAGATCAACTCTTGATGGAAACCATCTATCCATTATCTGCACCGCTCATACTCAGCTGGGTCTCGGCAGGGTTGGGTAGGGTTACTTTAACTGGATTACTTTCAATTACTTTTGGATTACTACAATACCAAATATGCTAATAAAAGACAAAAGAAACTAAATATGTATAAAATGACTACATTTTGTGCAGGCTTGGGGAGTAACGGAACACATGGAACGGCAAAAATTATGTTGGCAAGCTGTTTGGATTTATTTTCATTTTGTTTCTGTCGCATTTTATGTTAGTTTTGCCAGAGATCAAAGAGATCAAAGCCAGGAGAGAAAGCTTACCACGTGTTTTGAGTCATCATTTTATTTATATTTAGTTTCTTTTGTCTTTTATTAGCATATTTGGTATTGGAGTATTCCAAAAGTAATTGAAAGTAATCAAGTTAAAGTAACCCTACCCAACCCTGGGTCTCGGGGTGATGGAAACGTCTCCTCCAAATACATTTGTATGATGGCTGTATTATTGGTCCAACTTCAATTTGCATGGAACCGCTCATGATTAACCTTGTAAGTTCCATATTTTGTCTATAAGTGGGTTACATTGTGTCATTTTGAGCACTCTGTGACCTCACTGTTATTTTGGTATGCGGTTCAAAAGTGTAACGGTGAGCACTCTAGACTCTGAATCCAGTGATCCAAGTCCAAATCTTGGTGGAACCTTATCTCATTTTAATGGAAGTTTTCAACGACTGTTTTCAAACCCCTCTTAAAATCATGATTCTGTCACGGTTGCCATGGCGCCAGGTTCTGTCACGGTTGCCACGGAGCCCAATTGGCCCCGCCCATGGACACCAGCTGAAACGCAGAAACAGATTTCTGCCGGACTACTTAAACGCTGTCTTGTAAGTCGCCTGGTGTCAGAGCGTCTGCGAAACTCCTGCTAAACTCTTTTGTAATACGTCAAGCCCTGTGAATCCCTGTTTTTCCCGTGTTTTTGCTCTTGTTTTGCCAAGCCCTGTGAATCTCCGTTTTTGCCTGTGTTTTGCTCCTGTTTTGTTCTCGCCCCAATCTGCGTTCACTCACTCCCCTTCTCCCCAATAAAATGTGAGTAACGTTACGCGATTGGGTTCTGCTTTCTGCTTCCTGTCCTGGTCCTGACAGGTTCAAATTTAACTCGCGTGGGAATTCCCTCATGTCTCAACATTTATCTGTGTTACTAGGTGTAGTAGTGAGCCCTGCAGGTTCTGATTCAGTAATCTCAGATCAAGTCTTGACTATGCCTGAAATTGTCATTTGACATTTGAGGAGACATGTTATGCACCCCCTATGAAAAAATGGCTCATTCATGCTCATTAGTGTTCCACAATAACCTCTTCGTGCTTTGTGTGTGTGGTCCCATGGTGTAATAGTGAGAACTCTGGACTTTGAATCCAGTGATCCGAATACTATTCTCCTTGGAACCTTGGCTCTTCCAAATTGAAGTTTAGGGCGACTGTTTTTAAACCCCTCATAAAATCATGATTAATCAAGTTTAATTTCCGTGGGACCTTTCTTTTGTCTCAAAATGTATCTGTGTTCCATGGTGAAATAGTGAGCCCTGCAGGTTTTCATTTCAGTAATCTGAGATTGAGTCTTGGTGAAACCATAAATTGTTTGTCTTTTGAATCTATTTGGATATTATGTGCACCCCCTATGAAATAATGGCTAATTCCTGCTCATCAGGGTTTCACAGTAACCTCTCCATACAACATATGTGTGGTTCCATGGTGTAATGGTGAGCACTCTGGGCTCTGGATCCAGTGATCTGCCTTCAAGGTTCATTGGCATCCATGTGTTGTTTGTCATTCAAATTTGTTGGTGACCTTTTGTTTACCCCCGATGAAAGTATGGCTTGTTCAAGCTCATCTGTGCTCCACAGAAACCTCTATGTGCATAGGCCTTGTTGTGGTCCCATTGTGTAATGGCGAGCACAGTAATTTGAGTTCAAGTCCTGGTTGGGCGTTGTGTAGTTTGGAATTTGAATATGATGGTGGCCTTTTGTGCTGAGCCTCTATGAATTCATGGTGCATTCATGCTCATCTCTGTTCCACCATAACATCTCTGCGTATTATGGGTGTGGTTCCATGGTGTTCTGATGAGCATTCTGGACTTTGATCCGGGTGTACTAGGTTCTAGTCTCAGTGGGACCTTGTGTTTTCTTTCATTTGTCGGCTACCTTTTGTGCAACAACTATAAAAATGTGGCTTGTTCGTGCTCTTCTGTGTTCCACAGAACCCTCTCTGTACATGATAGGATTGTGGTCCCATAATGTAATGGTTAGCACATTGGACTTTGAATGCAGTAATCCGAGTTCAAGTCTCGGTGGGACCTTGTGTGTTTTGTCATTTGAATTCGTCGGGGACCTTTTGTGCTGAACCCCAATGAAAGCTTGGGTTATTCATGCTCATCTGTACTGCACAGAAATGTCTCTTTACACTTGCAGTCCTTTGAGACATTTTTGTGATTAAGGGCTATATAAGTAAATGTGACTTGACTTGACTTGACTGAGCGTGTGATTTCATTGTGTAATGGTGAGCTATCTGGATTTAGAATCCAATAATCCAGATTCAATTCACTGTGGAACCTTGTCCCCTCCCCCAAAATATTTTGGTGACTGTTTTTAAACACCTCTTAAAATCATGATTCAAGTTTAATTTGCGTGGTACCTTTCTAATATTTCTTTTTGTGTCTGTGTTCCATGGTGTAATAGTGAGCCCTGCAGGTTTTGATTCCAGTAATCTGAGATTGAGTCTTGGTGGAACCATAATTATTTGCCATTTGAATTTATTTGAATATTTTATGCACCCCCTATTAATTAATTGGTCTTTCATGCTCAACAGTTTTCCACAGTAACCATTCTGAAAAAAATATGTGTGATTCTATGGTCTAATGGTAAATACTCTAAATTCAGCGATTGGAGTTCAGATTCAGATTCAGATTCAGATCTACTTTATTGTCATTCTAGTACACGTGTATACAGAACGAAATGTCGATACATCTGACCCGCACAGTTTCCTTGAATGTACAGATATAAATAAAGGTTGTATTGTATTATGGCTACGTATAGTATTTTACCATAGTGCCGATAGTGCAAGAGGAGTAGCTAACCAGATGTGCAAAATGGGCAGTCAGGTTAACAAGTCAGGTAAACAGTAACATTAACACTGTAACAATAACGCTGTGAGTACAATAGTGCAGAGTTCAAGGTTCATTAGCGTTATTTGTCATTTGAATTTCTCTGAGACTATTTGTGCACCCCTAAGAAAGCATGGCTCGTTCAAGCTCATCTGCGCTCCACAGAAACCTCTCTTTATATAGATTTTTTTTATGGTCCGATGATGTAATGGTGAGCATACTGGACTCTAAATCCAGTAATCCGAGTTAAATCTTGGGACTTTGTGTAATTTTTCCATTTGAATTTGTTGGGGACCTTTTGTGCTGAGCCCCTATGAATTTATGGTGCATTCATGCTAATCTCGGTTCCACCATTATATCTCCATCTTTTAAGTGTTTGGGGCCGTGGTGTAACTGTAATTGTGAACATGCTGAATTTTTAATCTCAACCCTGAGTTCAAATCTCAGTGGGATCTTTTATTTTTTTGTAATTTGAATTTGTCAATGACATTTTGTGCTGAGCCCCTGTGAAAGCATGGCATATTCATGCTCATGAATGAATTTGTGGTTCCATAGTGTAATGGTGAATAATCTGGATTTAGAACACAGTAGTCTGGGTCCAACTTTCGGAGGAACCTTGTCTCCTCCAAAAGGTGTTTCTTATTAAACCCCTCATATAATCACCATTCAAGTTCAATTTGCCTGGGACATCTTTTATGTCGCAATGCATATTTGTGTTGTACAATGAGTGTGAGACTTTCATGGTGTAATGGTGAGCATACTGGACTATGATTCCATAAAGCCGAGTTCAAGTCTTGGTGGGACTTTGTGCATTTTATCTATTTGAATTTGTCGGTGACCTTATGTGCTGGGCCCGTATGGAAGCATGGCATGCTCATGATCATCAGTAATGCACAAAAAAAATTATGTCAACTTTAGGTTTGTGATTCCATGATGTATTGGTGAGCACGTTGGACTTTAAATCCAGATGTCAGAGTTCAAATCCTGGTGGCTTCTTGTGTTATTCGTCATTTGAATTTGTCTGGGACCATATGTGCTGAGCCCCTATGGAAACATGGCATGTTCATGCTCATCAGTAGTGCACAGAAACCTTGAGGTATGTCTGATGTCTTATTCCATGGTGTGATGGTGAGCACACTAGACTCAGAATCCAGAGATCTGAGTTCAAGTATCAGTGGAACTTTGTGTCATTTGAATTTGTTGGTGATCTTATGAGCTGATCCCCTATGGAAGCATGAGTTGTGCATGCTCATCCACGCTGCACAAATACCTCTAAGTACAATGAGTGTGTGGTACAGTTTGTAAAGGTGAACACTCTTGACTCTGACTCCAGAAATCCGAGTTCAAGTCGCAGTGGGACTTTGTATTTTTTGTCATTTGAACTTGTCAGTAACCTTATGTGCTGAGCCCTTATGGATACATAGCATGGTCATGCTCATCAGTACTGCACAGAAACCTCTATGTATATTGAGTGTGTGATTCCATGGTGCAATGGTTGAGCACACTGGACTCATAAACCGTAAATCAGAGTTCAAGTCTAGGTGTGACTTTGTGTTTTTTGTCATTTTAGTTTGTTGGGGACTTTATGTGCTGAGACCTATTGTAAGCGTGGCACAATCAAGCTCATCAGTACTTCACAGAAACCTCTTTGTACTTTAGGTGTGTGGTTCAATGGTGTAGTGACGAGCACAGTGGATCTTGAATCCAGTAATCCGAGTTCAAGTCTCGGTGGGACCTTGTGTCTTTTGTCATTTGAACTTGTTGGTGACCTTATGTACTGAGACCTTATCGTGAGGTGGCATGTTAGTGCTCATCAGTACATCAAAGATTCCTCTATAGATATTAAGTGTGAGTTTTGATGGTGTAATGGTAAGCACACTGGACTTTAAATCCAGAAATGTGATTTCAAATCTGAGTGGAGATTTTTGTATTTTGTCATTTGAATTTGTCAGTGACCTTATATGCTGAGCCCCTTTGGATACGTGGTGTGGTTATGCTCTTTAGTACTGCATAGAAACCTCTATTTAGATTAATCATGTGGTTCCATGGTGTAATGGTGAGCACACTGGACTCTGAATCCAGTATTCTGAGTTGAAACCTCAGTGGAATTTTGCAGCTTTTGTCATTAGAAATTGTCGGTGATCTAATAGACTGATCCCCGATGGAAGCATGTGATGCGCATGCTTATTCGTGCTGCACAGAAACCTTTTTAGTATAACGAGTGTGTGGTTGCATGGTGTAATGGTGAGCACTTTGGGCTCTAAATCTAGAAAAGCTATTTCAAGTCTCTGTGGGACTTCGTGTTTTTTGTCATTTGAATTTGTCTGTGACCTTATGTGCTGAGCCCTTATGCATGTATGGTATGTTCATGCTCGTCAGTACTGAACAGAAACCTCTATGTATATTGCGTGTGTGATTCCATGGTGCAATGGTGAGCAAACTGGACTCAGAAACTGTAAACCATAGTTTAATTCTCAGTGACACTTAGTGTTTTTTGTCTTTTCAATTTGTCGGGGACTTTATTTGCTGAAGCATGGCATGTTCGTGCTCATCAGGACTGCACAGCAACCTTTATGTACACTGAGTGTGTGATTCCATGGTCTAATGGTGAGCAAACTGCACCAGGAACCCAGAAATCTTAGTCCAAATGTCGGTGGGACCTTGTGTGTTTTGTCATATGAATTTGTAGACCTTATATGTTGACCCCCTATTTATTTGGGTGTGTTCATGCTCTTTAGTACTGCACAGAAACCTCTATTTAAATTGTGCATGTGGTTCCATGGTGTAATGTTAGGCACACTGGACTATCCAGTAAGCTAAGTTTAAGTCTCGGTGGCACCTTGCGTCTTTTGTCATTTGAATTTGTCGGTGACCTTATATGCTGAGCCCGTTTGAATACGTGGTGTGTTCATGCTCTTTAGTACTGCACAAAAGCCTCTGTAAATTGACCATGTGGTTGCATGGTGTAATGGTGAGTACACTGGACTCTGAATCCAGAAAATTTAGTCCAAGTCTTAGTGGGACCTTGTGCATTTTGTCGATTTGAATTTGTTGGTGACCTTGTGTGCTGACCCCATATGGAACTATGGCATATTCATGCTTATCAGTACTGTACAGAAACCTCTGTACAAAAATGTTGCCTGGGTCCGTGTTGTATTGGTAAGCACACTGGACTCTCAATCCAGAGATCTCAGTTCAAGTCTCGGTAGGATCATGTGTTTTATGTCATTTGAATTTGTCGGTGACCTTATATGCTGAGCCTCTATTGATCGGCTCGCTACAACGGGTCAGGTGTATCGACATTTCGTTCTGTGTACATTGTTACAAAGAATGACAATACAAAGGAAATTATTATTATTATTATTATATATGGTGTGTTCATCCTCATCAGTACCAATGTTCCCTCTAATTTTCCACGGGTCTGAGCGTTCACAACGCTTGAAACAACAGTGAGCAACCATAATCCCAAGTGCGGCAAGATAATTAATTATCAAACATGTCCAAAACTTGACATCACGTTACATTTTGCGTTTTGAGTTTCCGGCAATGCAAAATTATTTTTCTCTTTTGAATGAATTAACTCATGTACTATTGGAAAGGTTGTACGGCCTACAAGCGTCATTTGTTTTTACAATTCTTGTACAAGATATCCATTTCTTTTTTTCCTGATATATTTTGTCGCATAATACTAACATTTTTGGGGGCTTATTTAGTCGGTTGCAAGATACAGAACTGTACTTAATCTCATTTTTTTGTGGAAGTACAATGTTGGCAACACGATTCACTTGATATAATTGGAAATTTTTTGAATGCAACACAAACTTTTTCATCTTTTTCCTTTTTTTCCACCTTTTTTTAATTCCTTTAAAAAAATCTCATTGTGTTTATTTTTTCCCGAGCTGTTACTTTTTTCTTTTTGTTCTCTATTTCCTTTTTCCTACATTTCTTTCTTTTCTTTTTTCTGTCTTTTTTCTAAATTTTTCCTTCTTTTTTTCCTCTTCCTTTTGTTTCTTTTTTCTCAGCTTTTCACTACTTTTTCATTTTGGTATTTTTTTTCTTTTTGGTTCTATTTCCCCCTTCCTTCAAGTCATTTTGTGCATAATTTTACATAATAGTTGGTCATGTTGGGATTAAAGAAGCAAAAACAACCTGGAGAGCCGTTTAGGACCCAAAAGAGCCAGTTCCTTTTAGCGAGCCGAGCCGAAGAAACCGGTTCTTGACAAACTCTACTAACTTCACTCAACTTCGTTCTACTTCGACTCGACTTCAAAATACCGCATTTAGGACACAACGTCAGGGGAACCCGTGTATTTTTACCTTCATGCACTGTAACTTTGACTTAAGTCGCTTCTTAATTAGTAATTTTGAGCCCTCATTTTTGTGCGCTGGCTAGATTTTCTTGTGCCCTGAGAATGTGCGAGCAGTGCGCAATTGCCCATGCACACAGCTTAAGGCCCGGTCACACAGCCTTTCGCGTCTGTATTGCGGGTAAAATTTTGCGATTTTTTTTTTGCCCGTGGTTGCGCGCGGTGGATAATGTGCAAAATTGGCCGGCGACTGTTCCGCGTCCTTATCGCGGGTAACCGCGGCTGCATCGCTGTGCCGCCCGCGGTTACCCGTGGTCTAAATTTTTGAGCATCGCAAAACTTTTTCGCGCGGCCATCAGCGTATGAATTTATTACCGCGTGTAAAGCAAGGCTGTATCGCGTCTGTATTGCGATCTCAAAGCGTCCAACAGCGTCTGCTTCACGGACAGAAATTTCTGTCCGTGATTCAGCCGCGATACGCCCGTGAAAGGCTGTGTGACCGGGCCTTCAGAGGGAACACTGATCAGTACTGCACAGAAACCTCTATGGAAATTGAGTGCGTGGTTCCATGGTGTAATGGTGAGCACACTGTACTCTAAATGTATTATTTGACATTTATCTGGGTTTCACAGTGGTTAGCACGTCTGTGGCACATTTCTGAGGTAATGGGATCAAATTCAGCTTCCAGCTTTCTGTGCAGAGTTTGCATGGTCTCCCCGTGCTTGCGTAGGTTTCATCTGGGCACTCTGGTTTCCTCCCACATTCCAACAACGTGAATGTCAGGTTAATTGATTAATTGGTCCAAATCGTCCTGAGGTTAGGTGTGAATGAGTGAGTTAGTTGTCTGTCTCCGTGTCCCTTGCCCACTCCCTGAGGATGGCTGGGATGGGCTACAGAGCCCCTGACCATACTGAGGATGAGCGGTGCAGATAATGGATGGATGGATGGATGGATGGTGGGCTGCAGATGCTGATGAGTGGGCAGTACAATAGATTTGGACATGTGTTAAAAAAAAATCATGAAATTGACTAATAGTGTTTACAATGGAAGATATTTCATATGGCTAGTAAGTCTGTTTGCTGAAGGAGGAACTGTTTCATATGCTGATTTAGCCCAGACATCTCCAGTTATGGGCACTCCCCAATTGTTGCCAGTCTGGATGAGGAAACGCAAACTCATGTGCCGGCGTTGTCTTCTGAGTAAGTCCCCCGTGTCATACGACTCATAACGGAACAGGTTTTTTTTCTGTGAAAATGGGGAACTTTGTCCCACCCACATTGTGTTTCTCATTCCCATCATTTGTCACTTTTCATTTTGGGCATGAGAAAACAAATACACAAAAAACACACATAGAAACTTACGTTGCAAACATCGTTTAGTACTTTGAAATGTTTGGGTCATGAGTTGAGTGATAAAAAACTGTAACAAATTATGAAAAAGTTACCGGACACCAGGGCAGACAACTCTAAAAAGTTGCCTCCCAAGCCATAAAGTTGCCTGCCCCATTTATCACAACTTGAAACGCAATAAGACAACTATTGCAAAAAAAAAAAACGTTGTTGCAAAGTATTAAGGATTGATAATCAGAATATATAACCGAACAACACTTTACAATTAAGTTTATTATAAATCTACTTCTAACATTCATTGCATGTATATGACATCACTGTTTTCCATCTGCCATCAGTATGTACCTGTATTTACTCATCTTCATTCGTGCAATGTTTGCGCTGCGTCATCTGCTACAAGCCACGTGAACTCTTCTTTCCACGATTCTTTTTAATGTACGTTTACGTTTTGTAGTGTCATAAATTGTGTTAGCTTCTTTTGAATCCTTCTTCTGGGGCTGAGGTTTTGGCTTGATTCCTGGTAAGGATATGTCAGAGTGTGCAGTTTCCTCATGCGTGAGAAGATAAGCAGGACATTGTGGTTCAGCCTTTAAGCATATTTATTCCCTAACAGCATGCAAACAATACAACATGACAATTGACAATCAGCAAAACGAAATATGGTGCGTGCGTAATGACATCACAAAAGGAAAAACGTCTTACCGCAATACCACGAGTAAGAGCGCTATTAAATTGACAAATCTTAACAATTCCTAACACAATTTTCTTGTGTTTTCTGTGCGTCTACTTTGGAAAATGATATGCAAATGCGTGACCTTATAACGCTGGGGAAAGTCCGGAAGCATGAAGTTATTTGATGCAAATTTCTGATTGGCTGCCGAGTATGCAAATTGCCAAACAAACCGAAATTCAGAAATTTCCAAACCGAACGAAGATTTCAAAATCGGAATGAAGCAAACGTTTGATTTGAAAAAAATTCTCATCTCATCTCATCAGCTGCACCACTTATCCTCAGTAGGGTCGCGGGGGTGCTGGAGCCCATCCCAGCAATCATCGGGCAGTGGGCAGGGGACACCCTGAACTGGTTGCCAGCCAATCGCAGGGCACACGGGGACCAGACAACTCACTCGCTCATTCACACCTAGGGACAATTTGGACCGGCCAATTCACCTGAAATGCATGTTTTTGGAATGTGGGAGGAAACCGGAGTGCCCGGAGGAAAGCCACGCAATCACGGGGAGAACATACAAACTCCGCACAGGAAGTCTGGAGCTGGATTTGAACCCACGCAGGAGGTTCCCATGACTTGAACTGTGCCGCACATGCGCTAACCACTGCCCTTGAAAAAAATAAAAAAATATAAAAAATGACTTTTCTTTCTTTCTTGAAAAAGTTGTTGGCCAACCGGGCAGAGACATTTTGTAAGTTGTACGCCCAACATAAAGGATGAAAGCCAGGCAGACGTTATTTCAGACACTGCTATGTTGCATGTTAAACATAACCAACAGCACCACAAGAAACATCTTGCACCAGGTTTCATTATTTCAAACAGTAGACTGTCAACTCCCTTCCAGACGCCTTTTTTTTCTAGTGATTGGTCAATAAGCATTTTTTTTCATGGATTCTGTGTTGCTAACGTTTTTGCTAAATTTGTTGAGTATACAAAAATTTAAATACAAATATATGTTTCCAGTGTTTTTCAATGAAGTGTTTCGCAATTAGCTTTAAAAACAAAAATTGTTTACCTTATACTTGTATTTCTTAGTTTATTTGTTGTTGCAATGAAAAGTCAATATCTGAAATTGACATTTTGTTGTTTCACGAATGGATTCCAGTTACTTGACTTTAAAGTGCCTCTCACAGATTATCTCATGTACAACCAAAAGAGTTCACGCTAATGTCCACTGACATACGTGTGGAATAGCATAGGCTATGGGTTGCCCAGACTGCCTTCATTACTACATCCAATTTACTTTGGGTAGGCAGAGTGTCCAGAAGTGTCTACGAGTTGGCGTTAGCAAGATACAGGGTCCGTAGCAGTGGTTAGCCAACAGCACCGCTCTTGCCTTCTTCCAGACACCGCCAGATTCACTACTGGAACAAGATAATAATCCACGCCGTACCTGCTGGTGATCAACATTTTGTTGCGAATTTCCGTCTATCCTCAGAGTCCAATTTAAATGATGAATTTATTTTCATTGTCTGAAGCCGCTAAAAGCTAGCGGTCGTTATGCATCCCAAGTTTGTTTACCGAGGCGTCTGTCACCTGCTGTTTCATTGACACCATACACCATCCTATCACAGCCGCGCACACAGACTGTCTCTCCCAACCAACCCAGAGCGCCCTGCCTAAATTGTCCCTGCTGAACACGATGCACGTTACAATCATATTAATGACAAAAAAGACAAAATGATTTCATTTAAAAATCTGCGAAGGAACGAATCAGCAATGACCAAAACACGAAGTAGCGAGGGGTTTCTGTATTACACTGTCACTCTAGAAAAAAATATGCAACAACTACAGCCAAGATACACTTCAACATTCCATGGTGCAAATAAACAGTCTTTTCCACAGGAGGAATTTGAAGTACAAGGACAAATGTTTGTGTTTATGTGCTGCAAACAAACGTAATTGGAGCGCTGTGTGCTCATTTAGCAATGTTATCTTAATGTCGCAGGAATGGGAAATGTTAGTTTTGGATTCCGTCAAACAAACATGATCGACATCAAATGGAAAATTTAGGGTTGGCATTCAGATCAGCACTGTTTTTGAGATTAGTAAGACAAATAAACTTGCTTCCTGCTGCTACCTAACAATTATGAACGTATCACCTTTTAGCATTACTGTCAAAAATTTAATGCAAGGCAGGGTGATTACAATTATGGTTTTAAAAGTTTTATGAAGGGCGGCACGGCAGATGAGTGGTTAGCGCGTCCGCGGCACAGTTCTGTGGTCATGGGATCGAATCCCTCTGTGCAGAGTTTTCATGTTCTTCCACATTCCAAAAGCATGCATGTCAGGTCAAATGGCGGATTCAAATTGTCCCTAGATGTGAATGAGCGAGTGAGTTATCTGGCTGGCAACCAGTTCAGGATGTCCCCTGCCCACTGGGATTGGCTCCAGCATCCCCACAACCCTACTGAGGATAAGATGAATGGATGGATGGAAGTTCTATGAAAAGCTTTACTAAGATAAAGTCCTTATACTTCCGGTATTCTACTAATCTTTCTTGTATACTTCCCCCCACTGGCCTCAAGATATGACGCTTATGATGACTGATATTGGAAACTGTTCTCCCAACCTTCATTTCCAGCTAAAAAACAAGGTTTGGTAGATTCTGTTGTTTGGTGCTCAAGTACCCATAAACTTCCTTAAAAGCCATATAGTTAAATTACTGTAGATACTCTAAATGACATTCACGTGAGATTGAGCACATTTAAAAAGCAGAAGCTGGTTTAACTAGACTGAAAGGCTTTTTAGGAAACTGTTACTCAGCTGATTTTGAGAAGCGGATATTCCTTAAGCACAGTTTTTTGGAGTCAAACATGTGATATGGTGTCTGTATGTTACATTTTATGTCACATTAACCTCACTCAGTCAAATGCAAAAAAATCTACAGCATCATGTATTAAAAGTACAAACTATTCAAGCCGACTTCTGTCACCAAGTGAAGGCAGGGCCACTCGGTGGAGAAATGTTCTTGTGGCGCTCGTGAAAATCATTAATTTATAGCTTTATCCTGATCCCATCTTAATTGTGGCCCGCTTTTGGGGCCAATTCATCAATGTCTTCACGACTGGGGTGTGCTTGTCGTTGGGAAACAATATCGAACGCAGATACCAAAGCTAACACCATTTACTTAAGTTGTTTGCTGACTTTTCGAGTGAAAAAGAGCATTTTCGTTTTGCCATTTTATAAATCTTAATGACAATAAAACAGAACTATCCTGTGGACTTGTATTTAGTTCTGGGATAAGAAAATTGCATTGTTCGAATATATTTTAACAAAACTAACTGGGGTAACCTTGGACTCGTCTACTGAAATTCCTATATCCCAAGTGTTTTTTTGGTTGTGCTTGTTTGTGGCTTTTAAAAAGCTAAGATTGACACTATATTTGGTTAGATACAACTGTTTAAAAAAAAGCTAAATAGACAGTAGTATTTTAGGGCTTAAAAAAGTGTGCTCCATTGTGTTTACAAGGTGTGCTACTATGTGGCTTGTCAGAAGTATAGATTAAGACCAGGGGTCTCCAATCGTTTTCAAGCTGAAAGCTGCTTTTAGCGATAAAGGGTAACTATTGTGATTTGTATTTCTAAAATAAGAACTTATCATGTTATTACTATGTTGTTACTATGTCATTGCCAGGTTTATTGTTGGGTTAGTTGGGTTAAATACACTCGGTCAACAACTAAAAAAGAATTTTACCTGAAAATAATAATAACCCAGCACTGGTGATCTATTTTCAGAACAGGTCCTCAGGGGGAACCCCAGTGTCCGCAGGCACTGCGTTGCAGACCCCTGACTTACACTATGTCTAGATGGATTCAACTGTGTCCTTTCTGCCATGGTGTCGGAAAATAAAACTGAAAAGTCCAGAAGAAATCAGCCAGTATACAAGCCTTTTTTTTCGTGAGTAAGCCGTTTAAGTTTGTGTATATCATTTGTCTGTACTACAAGTACCAAAGTTCTTTGCGGCATAAAAATATCCCAGATGAGGGAAACTAATGTGCACAAGTAAATAGATTCGTTGTGTTATTTTATAGTACCTATTTACTGCAATACTGTGTTCCTTCCCATAAAAAACTAATATTAAAGATTACCTGTAGGATTTTGCTATTGCTTGTTTTAAATTGGCCTGCCTAAGTAAAGGAGCAGTAAATGTGTGGTATGTTTTCTATGGTTGCGTCAATTACCAGAACCCCTAAAAAAAACGACATCCTAATCATTTATGACAGAGCATCTTGCAAATTGTAAGCTACTCTACTGGGACATCCGTTTGGGAACAACAGTTTGGAATTCAGGGTTGGGTGGGTTTACTTTAACTTGATTACTTTCAATTACTTTTGGATTACTCCAATACCATAATGCTGATAACAGACAAAAGAAACTAAATATGAATAAAATCATGACTCACGACACGTGGTAAGCTTTCTCTCCTGGCTTTGATCTCTTTGATCTCCGGCAAAACTAACATAAAATGCGACAGAAACAAAATGAAAATAAATCCAAACAGCTTGCCAACATCATTTTTGCAGTTCCATGTGCTCCGTTACTCCCCAAACCTGCACAAAATTTAGCAGTTTTATTCATATTTAGTGTCTTTTGTCTTTCATTAGCATATTTGGTATTGGAGTAATCCAAAAGTAATTGAAAGTAATTAAGTTAAAGTAACCCTACCCAACCCTGTTGGAATTATGTCTATTGGTTTTCATGTGGGGCAGCATGGCGGCGCAGTGGTTAGCGCGTGTGCGGCACAGTTCTGAGGTCGTGAGATCGAACCTCCTGTGTGTAGTTAGCATGTTCTCCCCATGCTTGCGTGGGTTTCCTCCGGGCACTCCGGTTTCCGCCCACATTCCAAAAACATGCATGTCAGGTTAATTGGCGGGTCCAAATTGTCTCTAGGTGTGAATCAGAGCGTGAGTTGTCTGTCCTTGTGTGCCCTGCAACTGGCTGGCAACCAGTTCAGGGTGCCTCCTGCCCACTGCCTGAAGATAGCTGGGATGGGCTCCAGCACCCCCGCAACCCTACTAAGGACAAGCGGTGCAGATAATGGATGGATGGATGGTTTTCATATGGCACAGCTGTCCATGACTCCAGATATCGATCCATTTTTCGCAGGAGCAACGAGAGCATTAAACGGTCTAAGCCACAATTGGGCTCGGACTTTCCGGCATCGACTCAGTCGGATGTGCAGAGAGAACCCGGGGTTGCGACCGCGTGTCCCTTTATTAGCAAAGGGGAGTGGTTGACGTGTTTTTTCCCCCCTGCTCAGCTCATAAGCCCCTTGAAGCGTCTCAGCGGCGCCGTTAAAATAGAACTGCTGTGCCGCTCGCGTTAGCCACGTTTTCTAATGAAAGGCCACTCCAATTGAAAGCACGCTTTGGACGTCTCTCAACACAAACACTAAAGAAAGAATCGCTTCCTCCGGAGAGGAATAAGCCTCATCTACCGCACTCTGCATCAGAAACTGGCTATTTTCTCTACTTCTGTGTGTTTCCCCGTTAAGCATCAGTCACAACCCACAAGATTAGGTACACCTGCAAACAATAAAGTCAGAAGCTTCAGTAGACCCTAAGGTTATGGGGTCTCTAGCTTCAGCTATGTTCAAGTTGCAGTGTAGAATGCAATATGCAAGGCAATGTGCATGGTTCATACGGGTGCTTAAAATCCTTGAAAATGCTTGCATGTTAATATTGTGTTTTTACGTATTGAAAATTGCTCAAATTTTGGGTAAAGAGCTTGTAAATCCTAGAAATTGTTACCATGTTTCTGCTAAGAAATGAAGCAGACACTGCTCTCTGGTGCTTAGATTTGCCTTTGCTATCCCTCGTGATTAACTGCAGCTTTTATTCGTAGGGCATTGTCCCACGAAGCGCCATCGCCCACTACAGGTCACGCCCAAGAGGACAGGTTCACGTTACAACTGAACAGGGCACTATGAAACGTGTAATAGTGCAAGGATTGTGTATCAATTACTTACATTTATTGTGGTCATGCAAAAAAATTAAAACAACGTTTCTCAGTGGTAAATTGTATAAGGAAGAACTTCCTGCAACTGAAAATATGAGCTAGATAATAATCGATTCTTACCCAACACCTATATGGACAGAGATATGTCTCAAAAACAAATATATTAACAATTTACTCAAGATCTAAAAATCATATGTTTTGATAAACACATAAGCAAGATAAAAAAATTGCAATGTAAATCACACATATATTTGTGGCTCTGCAAAATACATGACTTACATTGGATTTTGTCTTTTAATGGTACTGAAGAAATTGGAAATTTGGCTTTGAAAGCCCTTAAAAGTGAAATGAAATGAAATGATCTGCATTTATATAGCGCTTTTCAAGTCAATGACTTCCCAAAGTGCTTTACATTGTGCTTCACATTTCCCAATAGCGGCCGTGATCTGTGCAGCCATGTAAGGCGCTAACCTGCTTATTGGGGGTATTGGGGTTTCAGTGTCTTACCCAAGGACACTTCGGCATGTAACACGGACAAGCCGGGATTCGAACTGGGATCCCTTAATCCTAAAACGATCGCTCTACCTCCTGAGCTACTGTGCTTGAATTTGGCCGTTAAAATGTGTACAGAAGTTTTCTCTGAAATGCCAGTCTGCAAATGATCAACATGAAATAAATTGGTTATCTACTATTGGTTTGCATCACGGTATTATGCAGATTCCGATATGCTATTTGCTGACTTCCAGCCCATAGTTTTACCTGTCCCTTCTTTTCACTCAGTTGAGAATACTTTTTAACAAAATTTTGTTTGATAAAATATGGACCCAAGGACTTGCACTGATGCTAAAGGTAGAAGCAAGACGATATCAAGAGAAACAAAGAGATAATAATAAGTGATTTTGAAAGCATTAGCTAATATCGAGTTGTTTCTATCCTACCCATATGACCATCTCCATCTCAGAATGTTTTAATGTAATATCCTGGTAGGCTTAATGTTTATTCAAACATTTTAGTCAAGTCATGTTTATTTGTGACGCCCTTTATCACAAGGAGTCTCCAAGGGCTGCACAGACCACAGATTATTGCAAACCACAGATTATTATTACACCCTCCCCTGATCTAAAATCTACATGAGGGCAAGGGAAAGCTAAAAAACCTCAACATGAGGAAAATTAAGAAACCTTGAGAAGGGACCGCACATGAGGTAATCCCCCTTCCAGGATGACCAGGATGCAACGGATGTTGCAATAACAAACACAGATATTTTCAACATGAAATATAGGTAATTCATAAGCTATTAAATATAAGTGTGATCGAAGCCTAGATTTAAACAATTCCACTGAGGTTGCAGATCAAATCTCAGTGGGCAAAGCATTCCAATAAAGAAAATTTCAGGCCAACCACAGTTTGATATCAACAATAAAATCAAACACAGATCATTGAGCATTTCTGTTTGCCTTTACAGGCAAAAATATTTTTATGCCGTCGGTTTATCATTGCGCGCCTATACATTTCTTGCCAATTTAGAGTTCTTCAGGTGCGCCTCATAATTTGGCAAATACTGTTGTAATATTTCAAAGTGACGAGAAGTTGTCTTGAAATGGTAGTTTTTGGCCCTCGAATTAATATGATAATAATGTTAGTGGCAGTGACTATAAGTTTCATCTAATTAGGTGATTCGATGAATCATATTTTACAATTTTATTGTGAATTATTTTACTTAAACTGAAATGCAGAACGAAGGGCTTTTTACTTTACACATAATAATGTTTAGTTTTCAGTAAATTGTGTTTCATTTGGCTGATAGTCGCTTTAAATTCTGTCGCAGTATGTTTTTTTAAACCATACACTGCATTGAAAAATTAATACATTTTAAATATCATTTTTGTTATCCTAATTATGTAATTTGTCAATTATTCCTCAAAATATTTATTCCTCAAAACAATTCCACAGGTATAAGACATCTTCAGTACGTTGGTTTTTGGGCTAAAACTAATTTAATCAAAACATAGACAAATTGAACGTATAGAGCTTATCCAAATAGTCCAAATTTAGTCAAAAAATAATATTTTTTGTCTATCGGGGCCAATTTTAGTCCCCCAAAAGTTGTATCATTGTCGTCTTTACTTTGTCCAATTTCGTAGAAATTTAAAAGGTTGTCATGTATATGTCTTTACAACCTGTTATCTGGGCAAGATAGGCCTGCAAGTTAATCCGGTAGCACAAAATTGAATATAATATGCCTTAATCTACCTGCAATCAATTCTGGTAATTCAACACTAAATGGATAGGAAGCAGCTAAGAAAACTTGACAATGACCGAAAACAAATCAAAATGTTCCCGTCATTGCTAGGTTGTAAAACTGGGACAGTGCTTCCACCAATATTTACATCCACTTAGGGGTTCTCATCCTGATTTGGCTTTTGGTATTTGCTGTTCAGATGCCAAGCTGAAGCCTCATTGCATGACGAAAGTGACACTTTCTTTGGAAACTCCAAAAGTCACGTCAACTCGTTAAATTGGATGGTTGAGCCCTCGGGAGATTATGTGTTCACACCCCAAACTTTCCATCATCAAACTTGGCTGCACTTGAGGCTTTTCAGGTCCGACCTAGTATAATTGTTACGTGTATTCATTCGAAATAAGGAAAATTAAAGCCTACAAAACATGGATGCAAACCTTTTAATACAAACAATTGTAAACGGTGATTAAAGAGAATAAAACAGAGTTGAACGTTCTCTAACACTGTGTGAGTGCTCGATTTCTGATGTAGCTACCATGATTGTGCCCAGATCCATGACTTTCCATTAAAAAAATACATTAATTTTTATGTTCAACTACTGTGTCCTTTGACCTAGCAGAAAACAACAGTAAATTACTTCTATATTAAGGAGGAAAAGGCAGCATCTTTCTCTATGACTGAACATAGCTTCATTTCTCTGTTTTTGTCCTCTTTGACAAGAGAGGCCGTGGTCTTGGTTGAACAATTTAGCCACATCCATTGCTGCATAAATCACTAATACTGCACCTTCTATTTCAGTTTGACTCGTCTTAAAAGTTGTTTTTTGTCACCTATATATGATTCTGTCTTGTATATGAAGTAGTTTGACATAAACTTGAAACTTAATAACTATGTTTATATTCAGGCAATAATTTGATTGGAATCTAAATATTGGATTTCTCGATCAACCCGAATGTATCGTTTACAAGCCTAGAGACAAATGGAAAACCTCATAGTACTTTGCTTGTTTTCTCTAAAAGTGTGCTCCATTGCAGAATCCCATTTATTTACAAGTTGTATGCTTACGTTGCTTGTGAGAAGCATAAACTTACAATATAGATGGTTGGATAAAACTATGACATCCACACTATATATAGATGGATACGTATGTGGCATTTTCGCCGTAGGAGCAGGAAATAAATTGGAAATGTTAGGGAGAAATACACATCTTTTAGCCAAATTATATCATCCATCTCTTCACTACAAGTCGCACAGTGCTTTGGGGCATACAAGGGAAATGACTCATAAATGCACGATAAATCAGAAAATGAAAGTACCGACTTAATGGCTATAGTCAGAATACTCGCAGTAGGTCCAAGATTACATTTAGATTATTGTGAGTGTTAACATGGCTTTACATAGTTGAAATGCTGGCAATACTTCGTTTCCAATTGGAATTATTGCCTGCATGTGAAGTTTGTAAAGGTACAAAAAGGCTTTATCAGAACAAAGATCTTTTCATTAAGACAGCACCCCCAAAAAACTTTTGCACAAATCGTTTTCAATATTCTGTACATCATATATCAGAAACAAACCTTTACAGAGTGAACCTAATGGCCTAAACCGTCTCTTTTTCTTATCCTCTGCATAGCTTTGCTTTTTTTTTCATTTCCCAATGTCAATTTCCCCAACTGTCACCCCAAACATCCCCCCTCGTGTTCTTTCACCCTACACACCTGCCCAGGCGCCAAGCCCAGTTTGTGACATCGCAACTCCCACCTGCCCTGGATCTCGCACCCCTCCCTCTTAAAGCCTGGTGCTGGAGCCCAACCCCGGTGCAAGCGAGGTGGAGAACAGACGGGCCCTCTGTTTTCTGATAATCATCACATAGCTCGCATGCCTGCTCCACTCCTTCTGGCACTTAACTGCACTCCAAATCGTTGCCCCACCTGCCACTTTACCTCAGCCAAGCCTGCAAACGCCCAGGACCAGCTTCTCGATTGCTATACATCTGCTGCATCAACCCTAACTCTTAGTACTTTTCTCATCAATTGCATCAATTAGTACCTGCAGGGAACAGTGTGATTTAAATTGAAATATTACCGTTAATGCTTCAAAGACTGTGGACTCATAGTACATAAACACATGTTACACACTGACTCTAGCTGACTCCTGTAACTCGCACAATGATTTTCTCAAGGTAATTTCCCTTTTATTTTCTATCACCCTGAGAAAATGCCACTGCATATATCGTGTAAGTTCATTCTTCTGACAGGGGTCCTATTAAAACTGTAATATTTCCAACATTTAGCTTATGTATTTTTTCTTTGTTGCTGCCACAACGAACTGTGTTCCCGTAGTACAGTAACAAATGATACACACTAACTCTGGCCTACACGCTTAACAAAGCTTACACAAAGTTTTTGATTTTTTTGAAAACGGTTTGCAGCAAGGCGGAAATTCCACAGCATATCGCATGTAGGTCCAGGGAAATAGTCCGATAGAGTTAAAAATATTGCCAATATTCGTCTTATGTAAACTGTGAACTGGTAGTACAGAAATGAATGCTACAGTCCAACTCTGGCTCACTCGCGTAACTCGCAAAGTGGTTGATTTCTCAAGGACATTTCAATTTTTTTTCCACCAGTCCCCACAGTGAAAATGCCACAGCATACACACACCATACACCGTGTAGTTCCATTCTTTTGGCAAGGAATAGTCTGATTAAGAAGTATTTTCCTTTCCTTTTTGTTTGTGCTACAAAGACTGTAGAGTTATAGTATATAAGCAAATGATACTCTAACTCTGGCAAACTTGCGTACCAAAACTCACACACAGTGATCCATTTCTCAATGACATATCTATTTTATTTTCTGTCCCTATGGTGAACTGGCACAGGCGATGTTTACAGACATCATATAAGTCCATTCTCCTGGCAGAGAAAACTGTAGTCCAATTAAGATAAAAATTGCCAATATTCAGCTTATGTATTTTCGTGTTACAGTGAACTCTCGTTATAACGCTGTTCAACTTTCACGGTGACGCTACTTCAGCGATTTACATCGCGCATTGTGTTCTGAATTCTGAATGGCTAAACAGTCCATCTGCTTCCTCTCTACTTGTGTGTCAATAACGTTGTGATTTTTTTATGTAAACACTCATATAACTGCTTGCCTAATTAACGCTCGTGCACATTTTTTTGCAATTTCAATATTCTCTAAAACCAATCACAAAACATCTTTCACCGGCAAAAGCATTCGATTGTGTTTTAGTGTTATTGAAAAAAATATAGAAAAGTTTCGACTTCACGGATTTTGGGTTCATGGGTTATTTTTAGAAAGCAACCCCTGCAATAAAGGAAAGTTCACAGTTCCTAAAGAGATGTATTCATAGCCAATGACAATTACCCAGAGAGATTTAGGTGCTCTATCAGGAACACTTACTTGACGGGACCACTCCTAATACCTTGGGCTGGAACTCTGATTTTATGCTAGATCATCATTTTATCCAAAGAGCAAAAATAAAACTCGACCCCCGGGGTCTAACTCAACGTACGTCCTCTAGGGCCATGTACCCTCTCTCAGTCTCATTATTCAATAAAGTGCCTCGCAGCCGACTACAAATCTACATTGCACTTGAGGGACCGAGTGCCCTGGAGGGCCCCTTCCCAGCGTTTATTGTTCTGTCGTGTGACAAGAGCCCCCGATGGAGAACAGGGGAACCCCCTTGTGTGAGAAATTGTTCATTTATTAATTTGCTCTGTATCGTGTTGCCCGGTTTCATGTTTGACAAAAAAGCGTCCGTCAAATGGGCAGATTAGTTATCACCGCCAGCTGTCTGGCCAGCCTGGCGAGATTCACTACGTAAGACCAGCCCCCACTCACTTCCTGGAGTATCATTATCGGGCTCCTTATCCGTCTATCTTGCTCGTCTTGCTGCCTCCTTAGCTGGCGTGTACTCTGCGGCATTAAGGGGCCGCGTCAGGCAGATGGACAAAGCCTCGGATCAATCGGGTAGATCGATAGGACCCAGACTGACCGAACGAAGCTTGCCGTCCAGACTGACGGAGAGTTGACATAAGCCCTGATCCGGTACGATGCAGACTTGCCACGGCTTAGTTCCGTTAAGTCTCGTCTGGTCTTGTTCAGTGATGACATGTTAGCATTTCTTACTGAGATGTTAAGAAAAATGTTTAAAGAAGACATTTTGGAATGTTTTAATGCCATGTTTTTCTTCTGTAGCTGATGACGGTTTTCCATTCCAAGGTAGTCATTTTTCATGTACCTTTCAACTGGTGTGCACACCGCTGCCATACATTACGAGTTGAATTTATTTGATGAGATGTGTCCAAATTCTTTTATTTAGCGTTGTCACTTTCCACTTTTGAAGGGACGATTTCATTTAGGTCAATTTGATGCGCTTCCATAAATGAACAACTACATTAGAGGGTCACATAAATCCACTTAACTACTTACATTAATAAGGCTTGCACTTGAGTACTTTTCCAGGCAACATATTTGGGGGAAATGATCGATATCAACAGTTTTGGGGGAAGGTGATATTAGGTCGTGAAGGATTTAGACAGGATCATAATCACCCCCAAAAAAATAGAAAGATCTGTTTTTCTTTTCCTGGTCAGGGTTTAGCTCATATTTTAACCCAGCTACTAGACACATTAGCAAACAACATTGGAAGAGAGGCTAGTCTCGAATCATTTATAGTTGATGGTAAATATGTTAGCAAATGCTAGTTTCACAGACCTTAACTACTACTGCAAGCATTGTGAACACAGCGAATACCTGAGGCGTGTTCAGGAGAGTGAGTGATTGCTATCGCGAGCTATCGCTAGCTTCTGAACGGCCAGTGATTATTGAGCGCTCGCGTGCCCGAGTAATCACGGGAGAAAGACCGCTTACTTTGATTTCCAACATGGCGTCGACAGTGCAGAAGATGGAGGATCTCACCCTGACGAGTGCTGTTGGCGATGTAATATATCGTCTTACATTGCCTGGTAATGTTTGTGAACAATGCAAGACAGGTATGACCCTTCCACTGCGTTTAGGATAACCTTAACTGTGTCAATTTGCGAACTGTCGCTCATATCAGCCAACTCGCTCAAAGCAAGCTGTAGAACGAAATCCATTGTACTGTCGTCGGCCATTTTGGATCAGTAAGGCAATCACAGTGAGCGATTACAAAACGTTCAGCAGTGCGCGGCAAGCGATTATCAAGAGACTACATGTCTGATCACTCTCCTGAACACGCCTCTGCTAACGCTAGTGGCTTGGCATTTAAGCCCAATGTTAAATAATGTAACATTTTAATAAAAACTTGCACTATTTGAATAAAAGTCAAGAAAATTAATACATTTTCCAAAATGTGATTGTAGAACATGAAAGAAAATAGTCAGAAACTTGCTAAGGAGTTGTAAAATTAAATTTAAACAAAGTTCAATTAAATCCTGTCTGGAAAGTATTTTGGTATATTTCATAACATTTTAGTGTGTTTCTTTTGTTAAATGATAAAAGGTCAATAGTAAATGTTTTTTTAAGAGGATGAAAAACAATCTTCCACAGAAGACTCATTTTTACATGAAAAATACAATACAGTTACACAAAAATAACTATTCTTAAAATATCCTTTCAATAAACTGTCGAGAGATGATTTAGATCGTAAATAAAGTGACGATATGATACTGTACATATATTTGGTTTTCATTACTGTCATAAGCGAGCTAAGCGGCTGCTTAGGGCCCCGCGACCACTAGGGGGCCCCCAATATTCGTTAACTTTTTTTGTGTCAACATTGTCCCCATTGTCACTTTTGTGTGTCTACAACAACAAAAACCTTTACGGTAATACTTCAAAACTAAATATCAAATATAGTGCTTAAAAACTTATATATTAATTCTGAAAAAAACAGTAACAGAATTACTACAGAAATACCACTACAGTAATACTATTTTACAAAATACTACTACAGAATTATTCACTACAAAAATACTATAGAAATATGACAAAATACTATTATGGATATACTACAAAAAATCTACAAAAATACTACTAAAATACTGCTTTGGAAATAAATCAATTATACTTCTACTGAAATACTAAAAAAATATAAATACCTAATAATATAATATAAATAAGTAACGGATATATATTACAACAAAAATATTACTACAAGAGGTTTACAACATAAATACTGCAAATTACACCAATAGCGATACCACAAAAATGTTCCTATAGATAAAATCACAAAAATACTGCAAAGATAAAACTGCAGTAACACTGTACCACAAAAATACTACAGATATACAATAAAGATTCTTCTATGGAAATACTACAAAATACAACAGAGATGATACAAAAATACTACAAAAATACTATACCATCATACAATTACTGTAATAGCACAAGAACACTATGAAAATACTACCGATACACAACAAAATATCTACTTTCGAAATACAGCAAAAGTACTATAGAAATACTAAAAAAATACTACTATGGAAATACTACATAAAAATGACTTCAATATTACAAAAGTTGTACAAAAATAAAACTACATTAAGACTACAAAAAAACCACTGAACTTCAATAAAAATCCGACTTCAGAGATACTAAAAAACTACAGTAATACTTCAAAATTAAATAACAAATGAAGTACTTAAAACAGGGACCTAATCTACTATTTTGCTCTGATAGTTTAAAAACCAATTGGATTAAACTAATCGATTATAACATGTGACATGCGGCCCCCGACTCTACAAAGTTGCCCACCCTTGGAGTAGAACATGGAATGAGTTCTAGTATGGATATAAATGATCAATTAATAGGGGCCCCCAAATCTAATTTTTGCTTTGGGCCCCATAAAGGTTTGGGCCGGTCCCAATTAACTTGTTAACATATAATCAAGATTAAAAAATAGTAAAACTTGTGGAGCTTTTTACTGACTATAGCAGGACTTTTCCGCAATTTTCCAATTTACTGCTTCTGTGTGTTTGTTAGGGGATATTGTTTGACCTTAGCGGCTTGTCTTTATTCCAACCCGTCTCTCAACGAAGCATACTTTCCTCCACGTGACATCGTGTAACGAAAAGGATCAGAGACAAATGGAGATAATGACGCTACTCTGAGAAAGACCCATTAAGTAATCAGACACACAACAAAAACAGAAGAAAAAAACAGGTGGGTAACAAAAGCAGACCGAATGTTGGTTTTACGTCCCCCTCCCCACCTGGCGAGCCCTCAGCCCGTCTGTGCTCATTTTAGGTCAGGTTCCTGATAACAGACAGCAGCCGAGCCTGTCTTCCGGGTGCAGCCACTCTTGTGTTTTTGATGCCGTCCAGACTTGCCGCCCGGGCCCCCGTCTCGGTCTGAGGGGCCCGTGATGAAAACAGGCAAGGAGGAAGGAAGCAGCTCGCCAACAACAGTCCGTCATCGCTCAAAGTGTCATGCTTTTGCAGGTCTGCTGGGTTTACGATGAGATACTTTCAGTTTTTTAAACAAATATTGTTTGTTCAGGTTGGGAAAAATAATAAGTATGCTCCTGAAATAGACAATTCCTTTTTTACCTCAAGTCACATGTCAAGTCACATTTATTTATATAATCACAAAAATGTCTCTAAGGACTGCACAGGATTACAATTACAAAATTGCACAATTACCTGATCCTAAACCCGCATGCGGGCAAGGAACAACTGAAAAACCTCAGTGTGAGGAAAAAAGAGAAACCTTGAGAAAGGACCTCACACGTGGTAACCCCCCTTCCAGGATTGACCAGGGTGAATTACAATTAGCATTACTGTACACAGAATAGTAAACATTAGGTAAGATGTTGAAGATGTCCGCAAGAAGCATGACAACAACGACGCCCCAGCCTGTAAACTAGTCCAGAAAGTCTATGACGCAGCTTCCCATCTCTCCCCCTCCAGGGGAATACAATAATTTTGAATAGGGATATTCTGACACAACGTGTTTACTTCTGATACATACATTTTCTGATAGAATATCCATTTCTGTTGTTTGTTGGAGATCGAGGATGGGACAGTTGGAAAATCAGGTTCATTTGGAACACAGTAAAAATTGTCAATATGTGACACGCTCTGCCGAAATGAGACGCAAGTGGCAACGTTCTATTTTCAGCTACAGGCCGATTACTGACAAAAAATGAGGAATATCATGAAAACATTTTTATTTATTCTTTTAAATTTTCGCGATTTTGAAAGATATGATATTCGAAAATAGTTTCATGATCCACTTTGATAGGGAAAGTAACAAAACAGCAATTAAAGTTCAGTTGAGAATCTTTGAATTTGTATTTAAATACAGGTGCTGCCCTACTTACGAACGAGATACGTTCCGGACGATCCCTCTTGAGTAGAATTTGTTCGTAAATTGCTTCAGTGCTCTATTTTGTATGTTAAAGGTTTTTATAAGTATGTTTAAACCTGCATTGTTTGTACTAAAAAACAAACATTTACTAAAATAACATGCTCTTTAATTATAAATAAAGTGAAGTTTACCTTACTTTTGGAAGATGAGCTTCAACAGTAAGGCAACTTCCTCCTCTGTGGTTGAAAAAAAAGTGATCCAACCATTTTCTCAACCGCATCAAGCTTTCTTATTCAGATTCAGATTCAGATTCAGATCTACTTTATTGTCATTCTAGTACACGTGTATACAGAACGAAATGTCGATGCATCTGACCCCCACAGTTTCCTTGAATGTACAGATATAAATAAAGTTGTATTGTATTTTGGCTACGTATAGTATTTTACCATAGTGCCGATAGTGCAAGAAGAGTAGATAACCAGATGTGCAAAATGGGCAGTCAGGTTAACAAGTCAGGTACACAGTAACATTAACACTGTAACAATAACGCTGTAATTACAATAGTGCAGAGAGCAATGTGCAAGGAGTGGCAAGCTATAAAAAACTGCCAGTAGTGCAAAAAGTCAGATTAGCAGCCGTTTAGATTTAAGTTAACTATATGTTAGATTGACCATTTAACAGTCTAATGGCCAGGGGGACTAGACTATTGCGGAGCCTGGTGGTCCTGCACCGCACACTGTAGTACCTCTTCCCAGAGGCTAGCAGAGTGAACAGTCCATGATGGGGGTGAGAGGGGTCCCCGGTAATGTTCTTAGCATGGGATAGGCAGCGCTTCTGGCCAATGTCCTGAATGGAGGGAAGTGTAGTCCCGATTATTTTCTCTGCTGTCCTCGTTACCCTCCTCACACTACCCCAGTCGGTAGCGCTGCAACCTCCACACCACACAGAGATACAGCTGGTCAGGATACTCTCTATGGTGCCCCTGTAGAATGTGATGAGGGAGGGTGGGGGCAGGTGGGCTCTCCTCATCCTCCGCAGGAAGTACAGGCGCTGCTGTGCCCTCTTAACCAGTGATGCAGTGTTCACGGACCAGGTGAGTTTGTTTGTAATGTGCACCCCTAGGAACCTGATACTGCTGACAACCTCCACAGCCTTGTTGTTGATGCAAAGTGGGGCATGGTTGGGCTGGTTTTTCCTAAAGTCGACAATGATCTCTTTAGTTTTGTCAACATTCAGGACCAGGCTGTTGTCCCTGCACCAGCCCACTAACTGCTCCACCTCCTCTCTGTAGGCCAGGTCGTTGTCATCCCTGATGAGGCCCACCACTGTTGTGTCGTCAGCATACTTCACGATGTGGTTTGTGGCGGACCTAGGGACGCAGTCGTGTGTCATCAAGGTGAACAGCAAGGGGCTTAGGACGCAGCCTTGGGGGGAGCCCGTGCTGAGGTAGATGACATCTGAACTATTCTGACCTATCCGCACTGATTGGGGTCTGTCACAGAGGAAGTCCAGCAGCCAGTTCCGCAGGGGGGTGTTGAAACCCAGGAGTCTCATTTTGTCTACCAGATGTTGTGGGATGATGGTGTTGAATGCTGAACTGAAGTCCAGGAACAGCATCCGCACATGGGTGTTCTTCTCCTCTAGATGTGTCAGGCTCAGGTGAAGCGCAGAGGAGATGGCATCCCTGGTGGAGCGGTTTGTCCTGTAGGCAAACTGAAAGGGGTCGAATGAGGAGGGGGGACTGGAGGTGATGTGCTCTTTAACCAGTCTCTCAAAGCACTTCATTATGATAGGAGTCAGTGCAACGGGCCGGTAATCGTTGAATGATAAGATCTGGGGTTTCTTTGGCACTGGGATGATGTTGGCAAATTTGAAGCATGATGGTACTATGGCTTGGTCTAGCGAGGTGTTGAAAATGTCTGGTTCGCCTCTTCTTTACACTTCAAACCAACCGTATTGAATGGATGCACGAGATATTGAACAATAAGAATTTCAAAGTTCTTAGCGCACTGGAGATACAGTATAGCATTTTTACACACGAACTAGGAAGAGGAAGCCGGATGCTGGGTGAGCTCTCAGAGCGCCACCACACGCTAGTAGCGGCGGAAAGAAGCACTACATTAATATCCTATACTAGGAAAAAATGGCACATAATACAAAATCTAACTTACTGCAATGTCCGGTTATTTTTAGACATTCCGTAAAAAAGGTTCGTATCTCCTCGTCACTCGAATGTTCGTAAGTAGGGGAGCGTCTGTATGAGGTAAAAATGTCTTTCAGTCTGGTCTAATTATTTTTTATATGTTTACAAATGCTTTTGTTTAAATTCAACTTTAAAACTACACTATCCCTTTAACTGTAAAAATATTTAAATAGCATCAAACCAAAAAAGCAATGAAAACTCTAAACGTGATTTTCTCAGGTTTTTCAACAGAAAAAAAATGGTATGGAAGGCCGGAATTTAAATGGCCATATCTTCAACATAGTTAGCAGAATGATATCATTCCAAAGCTCATTTCTTTCCATTGATACCGAAATCCCAAATCTGATATTTGCCTCACTGTGACTCATTTTGGTAGTTCAGGTCTCGTATGGTGATGCCATACACTCCCAAAAATGAAAAATATTTAGTGTTGCTGTAAAGCAGGGGTCGGGAACCTTTTTGACCCCAAAAGCCATATTTAGATTTTTTTTTTTTTTTTTTGCATATTTTAAGATTGAATTCAACAAAATCACTAACCTCACCCACGTGACAAATGCTAATTCTTTAGCACATTTTATTTGACTGCCAAAGAAAATGCCAGCCTGTGTCCCATATTAATATAAATATACCACTTAAATTTTTTCTCCCTCATGCAGTTACTCATTGAGGCTCATTTTGACAGTCATTTTTGTCCTAAATTAGAGTGTCAAAACAAAGTGGGAGCAAAGTTTTGCATACGAGGATACCAATTTATTTACTCTCGGTGCAGACGGCACTTTGAGCATAGCTCCGCCCATTCCTACAGTTTACCCAATCGAATAGCTTGGTGGCTTAGCTAGAGTTTTTGGGGTGTTCACTGTTTGTTTTGTGGTCTTTTTTCATAAAGTGTCTCAACAGTGAACATAAGTTTTTTAATGAGCTTTCATATAAAGGATTCTTTGGTGTTGGTTGGTGTGCCCTGGACCGAATCCATTTATTTTTTTCAGGCTTTGCATGTAACAATGCTGTATATAATTGTGCATCATTCATTTTGTCTCAGAGCCAGATGTAATCATGTAAAGAGCCATATATGGCATGCGAGCCATAGGTTCCGGACCCATGCTCTAAAGCAGGGTTGTCAAACTCATTTTACCTCGGGGGCCACGTGATAGAACAAACATTCTCTCGTGGGCCTGACTAGTAAATTAGAGAGAAAGGGAAAAAAAGAGAAAGAAATAAGAGAAAGAGAGTGGCACAAAGAAAAATGAAAGGAAGAAAGAGAGAAAAGGGAGAAAAGACAGAGAGAAAGGCAGAAAAGAAAGAAAGAGAATGAGAGAGAGAACGTGAGAACAAGAGATAAAAAGAGAAATAGTGAGAGAGGGGGAAAGAAAGACAGGTAGAAAGAAACAAATCCAAAGACAAATGGAAAAGAAAAGGAAAGGAGAGAAAAAAGAAAAGGAGAGAAGGGGAAAGCAAGAGAGAGGGAGAGAGAGAGAAAAGGAAAAAAGGAAGAAAGAGCAAAAGAATGTAAAAAGACACAGGGAGACAGAGAGGAACAAAGAAAGAGAAAAGGAAAGACAGAGCGTGAAAGAGTGAGATAGAGAGTGAGAGGAAAAGGGTGAGAGAGAGAGAGAGAGAGAGAGAGAGAGAGAGAGAGGGAGAGACAGAGAGACAGAGTGACAGAGAGAGGGAGAGACGGACACAGAGAGATAGAGAGAGGGAGAGATGGATAGAGAGAGGGAGAGATGGACAGAGAGAGAGAGAGAGAGAAAGAGAGGGAGAGAGAGAGAGAGAGAAAAGGACAGAAAGAGGGAGAGACAGATACAGAGAGAGAGTGAGAGAGACAGAGACGGACACAGAGAGAGACCGAGACGGACAGACAGACAGACAGACAGACAGACAGAAACGGACAGAGAGAGAGAGAGAGAGAACAACAAACACGATTGAGAAAACCAGAAACCTAAAGTGGGACGGACCGAGATAGAGATATTTACGGCCCCAGTGTGTAATATTTGACCACTAGATGGCACTGTTGTCCAGTGCGAGCAAGCAGAAAGACAAACATGGTGTCAGGACCAGAACGGAGACAGGAACCACTTGCGTTGCGTGACTCACTAGTTTTATTAGAAGAAATGGAAAGGGTTGCGAGAGAGAGAACGAAATACAAGTACAGTGTCTTTATGAGAGGCATATTTCAACCTGCAGCTTGTTTTTATCTTGCACTTCCCTCAGCGTTGTCTCGCGGGCCGGAGTCAATCCCTTAGCGGGCCTAATCCGGCCCGCGGGCCGCCTGTTTGACACCCCTGCTCTAAAGTGACAGTGTGTAATAATTCACCACTAGAGGTCTGCTTATCTCAGAATGGAGCTGGAGCGTGTGCATTCGAAAAAAGCACACTATGGTTAGTCTTTATATTTTCTTGTGTTAGCAAAAATTAAATTCAGTCAGCAGTACGTGAAAGCGGCTTTTCATCCCAGTGAGTGTTAACAAAAGGAGAAGGAAAGAGTTGAAAAAAGCCTAAGATGTCTGAAAAAGGAACTTAGCGACGTCCGCTTGCATGACCATCTGTGGAAGGCAAGTGACACTGGAGAGCAAACACGGAACAGCTAACAATAGCGGCTAGCAGCGAGCAATAGCCTGCAGCCAAGTAGCTGACATAAGTAGCTAGATATAAAAAACATTGAAAAAAGTGTAAGATGCCTAAATTAAGAGTCTTGGTGAGCATCACATGTAGGAATCAGCCGGAAGATAAGTGGTCTTTAAAGGATTACAAAAGACCATTTTTTTTCCAATCAGGCACGAAATTTGTAGTGCTCCTCCCCAGATCATGCAGATATGCTTCATAATATACCATGCACGATTGATATTGAGAAATTAATTCTTATTTTAGACAGTTATTACACTATATTACACAGACTATTTTTCAGCCAACGAGAAGAGTAGGTTATTCATATGCTATGGAGTAGAAGTGAGTTTTAAGTTTAGATTTAAACATTTCCACTGAGGTTGCAGATCGGATCTCAGGGGGAAGAGCATTCCAAAGCACCGGTGCCCGGATGGAGAACGCTCTCGAACCAGCAGAACACTTCTTTGCTCTTGGGATCACCAGAAGACCGGCACTCTCAGATCGTAGGCTTTGGACCGGGACATAGGGGCAAATCAGATCTGAAAGATGTGAAGCCCTTTGAGACTCTTCGTGATTTAGGGCTATACAAATAAAGGTGACTTGACTTGACTTGACTTGACAGTTTGACCTCATAGCCCCTAGAGCTGTGATGTCACTAGAAGACATAGAGGAAAAAAAAAACGCTGGTCCCATTGAAAAAGACCAGCTCGGTAGCCTAGATGGTAGGGCGCCCGCTCCGAGACTGGGAGGTCGCTGGTTCAAGCCTCGGCCGAGTCATACCTAAGACTTACAACATTGGTAACCCATTGCCTCCCTGCTTGGCGCTCGGCATTAAGGGTTGGAATTGGGGGTTTGGTCACCTAATGACTCCCAACACAGCAGTTGGGTCTAAAAACCCGGCGCCGATCGAAGGCGACGAGTCACGTCGATAGCTTCTCGTGATAAAATGATTTCCGGTAGATATCACGTTGATGGTTGATACTGGCTGAATAATGATAAATAAATAAAAAAACAGACGACAAATGTAGTCATCAGCAAATGCATAGCGCTCATTTTTGCTTGGAGATATTTAAACTTTGCTTACTATGTTGCTGGGGAACTCGTGACTGTTTTGTCTGAGTTGCATGATTTGATCATCAAAAGCTGCGTGCGTTGGGTAAGTTTACCTGCGCAGCATGCGTTCCTTTTTTGCCTTTGCCTCCTTTTAGGTATGCGATTGTGACATTTCCTTGTGAGCTTTTATCCTTGTGTCCTGCAATTAATATGATATTGTCCAGATAGAACTCTCGTTAGCCGGCGGGCTTGTTGGCAGTTGGTTAGGTGGCTAGACTGCCATGCCATTTTTTTCCCTGGCTGGGTTCGTGTTTGTTGCCATAATCGTTTTTTTTATTGTTAGCTGCTGTGTGCGTGTTTTTCTCAGCCAGCCTCCGTTTTTTTCTGCCTATCGGTCCCGGTTAGCCTATTTTAGCAGCCGTCTAGCCTGCCGCATCCCAGCTCGTTTAGCTCTGGTTAGCTCTCTGTGTGTTATAATTACCAGTTTGCCCCACTTTGGCTCCTCGCCATTTGTTTTACCATTGCTGCACCCACCTGTGACACATCAGGAAGGCTGCTGATGTTCCTCACATGACGTCAGGCATCAGGAAGTCATACGCTGACAGAATATCTTCAAAATGTGTGAGCTCGGAAAATAATTGGAATATACCAATGCCATACTGTATATATAGATATTGGCTCAAAAACAGACCAACCCAATACTTTAACACGACATCCTGCGCGTTTTAGAATATGGGTATCCCTTTAGGTCCCAGAGCTTTGAAAACAATCCTTCCGTAGTAGTAAGATGGTGGCCAAACACGTCAGATTCTGCAAAATTATCTCAAGGTTTGTCCTATAGTTACAAATTTCTTAACTTATGAATCTTTGAAAATAATCAAATCTATAAGACACTACATGTTTTTATGGTTATTATTCAAATCAATAGCATTTTATTTCATTAAACGAAGTCTTTTGACTCCAGGAGTCGCGTTATAAAATCCCCTTGGGGCTTTAAAGCTTTTCCTCAAAAAACAATCATCCAGGTTTTAGTAGAATGCCCCTTTTCTAGTTAAACTCCACTTTGGATTTGGTTCTGTTTGGGTTAAAAATGAACAGTTTATGAATTAGCACCAAGCTTTTTTTAAGTTTTCTTTTTATTGGACAATGAACAGTACATGATGGCTTGGCCAATGGTGGCTGCATGAGTCATGAAGTTCAGCAGGCTTGCGTTATCCTGCCAGGGACACTCTTCCTTGCCGGGGCAGGAAGCGCATGGGGTTAAACAGAGGGGATGCCGCAAACCACGGCCAGGAAACTCAGACTACGTCCCACACTTCCCGCCGCAGGGACTTCTGTGAAGGCCGCAACCTCGGGTGTATTCCCAAGTGGATGGTCTTCAATAGAGAGAAGGAAGAATAGAACTGAGAAGACCACACACCTTCACCAAGACTGGATTGAACGTTTTTTTTTTACAGTGGATGGAGTGTGTTTTGAAGATCTCTTTAGTGTCTCTCAAATGCAGGAATTTAGGTCGGGAGGGTCGATTTGAAGGAAGACAATTGTTCAAATTTATTTGACAGAGGATTGAGTCCGAGTCATGGGCGTAATCAGCCCATTTCTGGGGGTGCTCGAGCACCCTCAATATCAACCCAAGCAATCCCAATTTTTAAAATTCTATTAAAATTTACAAAACTTTCTTTTGCCTAACAAAGGACAGGATAACATTAAATATGATGAAAAAAAAGAATTAATAAAAAGGAAAACAAAACAAAAATACAAACAGCACTGCGTCAGAAATACTCCACTGCCTTGAATATGGTTCAGTCCATTTGTCATGTTTTTGTATAGCCCTTAATCACAAAATTTCTCAAAGAACCGCGCAGGTTACAATTACACCATGCCCTAAACCAACAGACCACTAGTGATGTAGATGTTAGAGTCTAACATTTGTCTTTGGTAACGTAAGTAAAAGTAGTGTGATGAGATAAAATCTAATGTCTTGTCTAGTTTATACACATCCAACTCATGTTTATTTGTGACGCCCTTAATCACAAGAAGTCTCAAAGGGCTGTACAGAGTACAGACTTCTATTACACCATCCCCTGATCTGAGGGAGGGTCGATTTGAAGGAAGACAATTGTTCAAATTTATTTGACAGAGGATTGAGTCCGAGTCATGGGCGTAATCAGCCCATTTCTGGGGGTGCTCGAGCACCCTCAATATCAACCCAAGCAATCCCAATTTTTAAAATTCTATTAAAAATTACAAAACTTTCTTTTGCCTAACAAAGGACAGGATAACATTAAATATGATGAAAAAAAAAGAATTAATAAAAAGGAAAACAAAACAAAAATACAAACAGCACTGCGTCAGAAATACTCCACTGCCTTGAATATGGTTCAGTCCATTTGTCATGTTTTTGTATAGCCCTTAATCACAAAATTTCTCAAAGAACCGCGCAGGTTACAATTACACCATGCCCTAAACCAACAGACCACTAGTGATGTAGATGTTAGAGTCTAACATTTGTCTTTGGTAACGTAAGTAAAAGTAGTGTGATGAGATAAAATCTAATGTCTTGTCTAGTTTATACACATCCAACTCATGTTTATTTGGGGCCCCCCTAATCACACGAAGTCTCAAAGGGCTGTACAGAGTACAGACTTCTATTACACCATCCCCTGATCTGACACCTACATGAGGGCAAGGAAAAACTCAAAAAGCTCACCATGAAAGACAATGAAGAAACCTTGAGAAGGGGCTCTAAGAAGGTTGGGAAATACTGGTCCAGTGATTACACAGTGGAGTCAAGTCAAGTCACATTTATTTATATACCCCTTAATCACAAAAATGTCTCAAAGGACTGCACAGAAATACAATTACACAATTACCTGGATTAAGGCTTATCATTATTGTTGTTATATTATTGGACTGGCCATTAAACTGGTGCATGGTACATAAAAGGTTGTGGACCACTCCCCAATATGAATCATAAATCAACTGATTCATGACAAGTACAAAGAAGAAGTAAACAAAACATCGGGGATTCCAAGCAAGGCTCTTGATATTTAGCTTTGTAGTATTACTGTAATTCTATTTTTACAGTACTTTATAGAATTTCTGCTGTCACATTTTTGGAGTATTACTGTATTTTTGAAGTATTTCGGTGGTTGCATTTTTTGTTGTATTTCTGTTGTAATACTTCTGTAGTTGTATTTTTGTATTATAATGTCACTGTGGGGTTTTGGTAGTATGTCTGTAGAAGAGTTTTTTAAGTATTTCCATACTTGTATCTTTGTAGCAGTTATTTAGTATTTTTTTTAATATTACTTTATCTGTATTTTTATAGTATTTCTGCTGTAATTGTCCTGTGATAGTATTTTTGTATCATATAATATGATACAGTAGTCTAGTAGTATTTTTGTAGTTTTTCTATAGTATTTTATTTCTGATCAGAATGAAGGCAATATAATCTATTAGGTCCGTGTTTTAATTTTGATCAGCGTTTTTTTTTTTTCAATAAATCCTGATTCTACATGTACTGCAAAATAATACACCGTGTTTGTGGAAGTTGTTTCTACAAAAAACAGACACTGATAGGGTTAAAATAGAGGTTCACAAATGGTGGGGCTGGCCAAAGAATCAAGTACAATAGCACCTCCACTACACTAGACAGCTGCGGCGCTCTCATTTGCAGTTTTTTGTTTACATTTAACCTCTACGCCATGCAGATAGCACAGAGTACAATATAAGTATTGAGTATGAAGTGTCGATACAAAGTGGATCAGACCCTCACATGAAAAAAATATTAAGCCAGGTGAGGAGACATACTTCTTGGGGTGGTGCGAGAGGATTTCTTCTTCTGAGGGGTGGCGTGACGTAAAATAACTGAGAAGCATTGGGTTAAATCAACCCGAATATTGCATTCGTCTATTTTTGAGCTAAACCTGGGTTATCTTCAACCTAACTGTTTGAGTATGTACACACTAAATATTGGACCAACTCAATTCTTAGATCAAAAATGGACTAATCCAAGACTTGGGCTGATTTGAAGATTTTTTCTCGGTCTTTTTACTCAAAACAACTCAAATGTTTGGCTTGTTCTAAATAAAATGACACCGAGTGTTTAGCTTAAAATGAACCAATTTTCGGGGTTTTTATTTTCAACAAAGATTTTGCTTCTACAAAAAACTTTAGACAATTTTTGTGGGGGTTGTTTCTGCAAAACAGCACAGGATGTTGGGTTAAAGAATTGGGTTGTTGTGTTTTTGTCCCAAACTTGGGTCATATTTGACCCAACTGTTTTTAGAGTGTAAATGTAAATTTCCTGTTGCCCATTGTCTGGGTAGCCAATATTTACATAGGACAAAATTAATTTATCAACTATTTAGGGTGGTGCTGACTCTCTTTAAAATGTTTTTTATGAGGAATGGAGGCAAGTTCCTGAGGCCGAACCAATTTGGATTGGGATAACGATGCGAATGGGCGCCTTTATTTGTTTATCTGGAGACAAGTTTTGGAAGTGTGAATTGTAAGGGGACGGATAAACAATCTAGGATTTATTTGAGGCCAGGTTTTTACTGCCTGAGTTTATCTGGGGACGACTTTGACTAAAGGCAAACTGTTTGGGTGCAACATATCAGAGAGGGATGTTTAACGACTTTAGGGACTGTTTGAAGGCAGGTATTAATTTGTTTAACTAGTGTAGTTTAATTAAGAGATGGCATCTGTTAGATTAGAGGCCACTTTTAGGGGCGTACTTGGCACAGTAAAAAAGATCCATTTTTTCATGGTTTAACTTGCAAATGAAACCGTTATTTTGTGTTTATTTACATATATCTTTTTTATGGAATATTGCAGTAGGATACAAGATATTAATTTGTTCTGAGTTGGGGGATTGCATAGTGAAATTGTCATAAAACCCCATGGTAAAATGATAATCCATTCCAACCCACCGTACCCCAGAAAGAAAACATTAAAATAACACAATAATATAAAGTAAGTACTAATTATAATTGTGGTCGAGTATATGATTAAATTAGATTATCAAGAAATAAAAATGGAAAGAAAAAACAAACATGTATGTACCTTCGGTGTGTCTTGAGCTGGTACAGTGAAGATAGTGGGTGGATGCCAGGGGAGGAGAAGTCGGTGGATGGAAATCTTGAGTATTGTCATGCACTTAGAAGAATTAATTGATTGAATCACCTCCTAATCCTTAATCGTCCTAATGATCGGTTATGCCTGTGTATCTTAGCGAGGGTATTTATTCATGTGCCTTCTTCATATTTTTTTGATGACCGCCAGCTTTGTTTCCATGGTTGTCTTGTGTTTGCATCTCCCCTTTAGCATTTTTGGTACCAAAGCTAATTTATTACTCCATGCATCCATCCATCCATCCATCATCTGCACCGCTTATCCTCAGTAGGGTCACGGGGGTGCTGGATCTCATCCCAGCCCTCTTCGGGCAGTGGGCAGGGGACACCCTAAACTGGTTGCCAGCCAGTCGCAGTAGTTAATTCGTACTGTACGAAAAAATACACTATATATGTACCGCCGACTCGCAAAATCTTTACCAAGCATACAAGATTATGAACTGAACCAAGAGTAAAGCATTGTGGGAGGTAGTTCAGTCACTCACATATCGGCATTTTCATGATAGGTGGTGCAAACCAATCACATACCAGCATTGTATAAGACGTCGACCAATAGCAGGCAAACATGTTAGACATGTAACTTGTCATATGCAGGAACTCTGTAAAGTTTACATTTTCAATGTTTTTGGACATGCAAAACAAGTTGGTAATATTTTCTAGGGGTCGGGAATGCCGCAAATAGAGGCCGAATAAACTTCTTGTTCTAAACAAAGTGAAAACGCCATAGGGCGGGGTAGCCGCGTTCTGGGGTCTAACTTATTCATTAAAATATCTTGACTATTTTGTGTGTGCCTGTGCGTGTGTTTGTATGTGGATTATAGGCTCCGAACCAACTGAACTGATTTTCATTAACATTTCCACAGTAGTACTTTACGCCTCTGTGAGTGTCTTTAGCTATGGTATGTGTCAATGCACCCACAATAAAAAACACCAAAATCGATATACAAATCTGCATTGGGGTTGCATGCAGTCATACTGCTCATTGGCACACCCTGTTGCCCCCTGCTGCAATTTTAACAACAACCTTGCCAAGTAGAATGCCCGGCTACGCCATGCAGGGCCATTATGCTTGTCACTTTAAATGCATAGAAGAAGTGCACTTAATTCAGTGTTGATTTTTCTATGCATGTTTTATAAAATATAACTCATCACATATTTACACTACAGCTAGAGTCCTCACCGAGAGAAAAGATGAGAAAATCTGGCTGTGGACATCAGCTGTAGGCTGACACAAGATCAATCACAGGTCTGCTCAAGCGATTTTTATTGCTGTTATTGCGCTAAAAAGTCCTCGCCAAGGGCCTAATGGGGGGACATTCATCACCCCCTGCAATCCGTACATCACTCGGCTTAAAAGTAAATGACAACTCAAGAGCATCAAAATAGATGTCTTGACATCAAAGACGTGGGCCAGATCAATGCCGTCCTCTTCTTCCTTTTCAATGGACAAGCGCTTTGTCCCAGAGGTGTTCTGCCTCCCACTACCAAACATGAAGGTCTCCCCTCTGGTAGCAGACCGATTACTTTTTCGGCCAGCCTGCTTTATGAAGGACAAGTTCTTCGAGGATCTGGTTCTCGTTGACTTCCTCATAAGAAATGTCTCCTGCTTAGTGTCTGCTAGCCAGAGGCAAAGTTCCCTCCTGAAAGAATCTAGCGTATGTTTACGTGTGTGCAGAGATGGGTAGTAAAAAAGTACATTCACTATTACATATACTTTAGTAAGTTTTGGGAATTTTTTTACTTCTAGGAGTATTTAAAATCCATATACTTCTACTTTTACTTGAGTACATTTGTGAAAAAAAAAAACAAAAAAACTTTTACTCCGCTACATTAGGCAGCACTGAAGTCGTTACTTAATAAATCCCTTCACTTACTTAATGAGTCCCTTCAGCGGGCGAAAAGTTATTTACGGATGAAACAGAAAATGACGCTTAGCAATAGCGGCTATGAAAACACAGAATAGGAGAATCACCCCTGGCCTCACCTCAAAAGCAGGTTCCCCTTAAAAGGGCTGCGAAACACCTGCTACAATGTGTAATGTTTGAGTTCATAGGCTAGCTTGTTGTTCTGCTTGCAGAACCTGTTCGGCTAAGTATCGGGGCTTTAAATGGGCTGCTTCATGTGCTTCATTTATTTATGAGAGTGATGCAATTTTTTTTGTTTGTTAGAGCACTTGAATTTACGTTGATTATTTGAATCTACTTTCAAATTAAATGTTTTTTGTTATTGATTGAATGGACTTTGATAATTTGATCTGATTGGTTGTTTTAAAAAAAAATCAATAAATACGACGTTGCTACAGTTACTCAGTACTTGAGTAATTTTTTCACCACGTACCAAGTGTTTGGATGACTGCTTTTTACATTTCTTAACTGTTTTGGGCATAAAGCTTAAAAACTGTCATTATAAAGTTAGTTGTTTTTTTAGTTCAAGGTTTGACTCGAGCTACTTTAACTTTTCAATCAACCATTCAATTAACAGCTCTTCGGTTGGAGTTTTTTTTTTTTAACTTTTAACTTTTAATTGAAAATAACCTACAAAATACTCCTATAACTCTTGCATTTGTTCAATTAAATATGTCTGTGGTGCTGTCAAAGTCCAAATTTGAGTTAAAACTTTAATCAAAGCTCTTTAAATGCTTATAAGTCAAAACAGCTTGAAAGCTTTCATTCTAGGTTTAAAGTTACTTTTGAGTTAAAAGCTTTCACTCGAGAGACCCTCTTCGTTTAATTCTTTTAAGCGTTAAGCTTTTAGCCCAAAATCATCTAAAATGTAATACTAAAAATGTATTTAATTGAACAAATGTATCTCAAAAGTTGAAATAAAACCAATGAACTGAAAATAATAAGCTATGGTTGGTTGGTTGGTTGGTTGGTTGGTGTGTTGGTTGGTTGGTTGGTTGGTTAGTTGGTTGGTTGGTTGGTTGGTTGGTTGGTTGGTTGGTTGGTTGAGAGGTTGGTCAGCTGGTTAGTTGGATCCCTTAACCCCCTAGGGTTGTCAAGTCCTGTTATATTTATTTGTATAGCCCTTTATCACAAAATGTCTCATAGGGCAGCACAAGTTGCAATTACACCATCCCCTCATCTTAATCCAATATGCAGGCAAGGAAAAACTCAAAAACCTCAGCCTGATGAAAACAGGAATCCTTGAGAAGTGGCCTCACAAGTGCGAATCCCCCTTCCATTTCTGCCGGCTGGTCAGGTTCAGACCCTGGTCCGCTGACTCATGTCGATTTATCCATTTCCCTCGTATCACTACCAACCAGGCAGCCAGAAAAAGAAAAGTATGAAGTGGATATCAATCATAATCTATTGAATAGAAGTGTGTCTTAAGTCTTGATTTAAAAACTTCCACTGAGGTTGCAGATCTAATCTCCGGAGGCAAAGCATTCCTCAGCACCGGGCCCGAATGGAGAACGCTCTCGAGCCTGCAGACTTCTTCTTGGCCCTTGGTCATAAGAGCACCATATCCCTTGGTGTGTGTTGGACAAGTACAGTATGGTGGTACCAACCCCTCTCCTGGCCAAATCAATTATAAGAAATATACTACAGGATGAATTGAAATAGTCTTTATTATCTTTGATATCAACGTTGTGAAACATTGTATGCAACGAGATTAGACATGGCATTCCAGGGTAAAACATGTAAAATAGAGACTTTGAAGAGAAAAAGGAGAAAGGGCTATCAGGAGAAACACCTGATAAAAATAATAATTACAACATATTGGCCTAATTTATAATAATTATAATAATAATAATGGGCAGCACGGCGGCGCAGTGGTTAGCGCTTGTGCGGCACAGTTCATGTCATGGGAACCTGTCGTGGGTTCAAATCCAGCTCCAGACTTCCTGTGCGGAGTTTGTATGTTCTCCCCGTGCTTGCGTGGGTTTCCTCCGGGCACTCCGGTTTCCTCCCACGTTCCAAAAACATGCATTTCAGGTGAATTGGCCGGTCCAAATTGTCCCTAGGTGTGAATGAGCGAATGAGTTGTCTGTCCCTGTGTGCCCTGCGATTGGCTGGCAACCAGTTCAGGGTGTACCCTGCCCACTGCCCGGAGATGGCTGGGATGGGCTCCAGCCCCCCCGCGACCCTAATAAGGATAAGCGGTACGGCTGATGAGATGAGATGAGATAATAATAATAATAATAATAATAATAATAATAATAGTAATAATGCAAAGAAAAATAGTGTATTGTAACAATAGTGCAATAATAATAAGTGCAGTTGTGAAGTACAGCAATACTGTAATGACCCATTTTTCCATTTGAATATGATTCTATTTGGGGGGAGGAAGCAATATGTGAAAATGGGAGAGTTGTCATCTGAATACTTGGAGATCTGTTGTAGAGTACCACAGGGTTCTATCCTGGGTCCAAAGTTATTTAATTTATATATTAACTATACTTTCAATGTTTCAAAATTATTAAAATTAGTAATATTTGCAGACGACACTAGCATTTTCTATTCAAATGATAACTATATTGATTTGGTAACATGCATTAATCGTGAATTAATTAACCATTAAAGTATGGATGGATATAAATAAATTATCTTTACATTTAAATAAAACCAAAGTAATATTCTTTTGTAATCGCAAGACAAATCAAGATTTAGAAGTCAAAAGAGATGGTCCTGCAATAGACACTGTATCAGAAATTAAGTTTTTAGGGGTCATAATAGACAATAAATTAAGCTGTAAAACATATAACAGACACCTTCAAACTAAAGTATCTAAAAGCATTTCAATAATTAATAAAGCCAATTTTTGTTTTAAACTATAATGCACTGTATTTATTTTATTGTTCTCTAGTTTTGCCATATTTAACATATTGTGCAGAAGTCTGGGGCAATAATTACAAAAGTTCACTACAGCCCCTTTTTATCCTCCAAAAACATGCAATTAGAACCATACAAAGGGTAGGATATCGGGATCATACTAATATTTTATTCCTGCAGTCCAAATTATTAAAATTGGATAGTTTAGTAAAATGTTTCACTTCACAACTGCTATTTAAGGTTTTAGTGCCAGAAAACATCCAAAAATTATTCACTCAGAAAGAGGGAAATTATAACTTAAGGGGCTGTAGTAAGTTCAAACTCCCAAAGGTGAGAACTACCAGGAAAAGTATGTGTCTGTCTGTGTTACAAGACGAGAACAAACAATGTCCAACTATACACGTGTTCAAATTTAAATACAGAAAAACATTACTGGCAGAACACAGAGATGAAGAAAATGGGGTATGAGTGATACGAGAGATTGGAAATACTATGTTTGCAACTATAGTTTACTTTGTTGTTATTGTTACTCTTATTATATCATAACTGTTATTATTGCTATTGTTGTTACTATCATTGGTGTCACAATGATATTTAGTGACTTGTAGGATCATAACGTTAATAGATGGGTACTACGATGATTAGTGTATAAAATGTGTGACTATTGTTATTATTATAATTATTGATATCTGAACCATGTAATGTGTATATCCGTGAGATTGTGTTATATTTCTAACATGTTATGTTAACGTTATTTTTGTTGTTGAGTCAGTGTTTTGTCCTGTTTTTTTTTAATGTTCGAAATAGAGTTTTCATTCATTCATTCTATTTCTATATCAAGAAAACCTTTTTAAATTGTAGGATAAACTATTTTAGAAAACTGGCAAAAGAAGATGAACAAATAAACCATGACGACTAATTACCTTTTTCGGAAACCTGAAAATGAAAGCAAAAACAACCAATAAAAGCGCCTCCTGGTACAAAAAGGTTGGCTTGTAAATCTCCATAACGACTTCCTAAGGAGAGAGGGACACGGGGACTGTGATCTTTATTTTTTTTAAACTGGACTGCAAATGAAATACAGGAACTGGTGAAATGGGGCGGCTAAAGCTCAGGCTGCTTTAAATCACCTCCACCAGGCCCGGCCTTTAAAATCCGTCCAACTCCCTGCTGGCCATGGGAGGCCAAAAAGAATTCCTTTGACCAGTAAACATTGTCCACCGATCCACAGGAGGCGGAGGGAAGTGACACGTCCCTGGGGGTTTAACTTTGACCCCTCTGCTTTCACACTACATAATTAATATATTGTCTGTGTTGCTCATTTGTTTGAACTCCGTCTGTTAGTATGGTGATGAAAATATATGTCCCATTCGGGTGAATATGCTGTAGTACATGATTTCATCTGGAGGGACGAAAGCATGACCAACTTCGATGTCGAGGTGTTTAACTTGTTTGGGTGTTTGGGCATTTGGGTTGGCCATGGTCCAAATATTTTTGGGTGTGTTTTCTTTGCTACTTTTTCCCTTCTTATCTTTTTATTTTCTTTCATTTCCTTGATTTTTGTATGTGTTGTCTTGCGGTCGGTCATCCCTCACGATGGATATGACCAGGGTAGATAGATAGATGACAATACAGTACACATAGGGTGTCCCCGCCTTACAAAAATTTTACTTAGTTTTCCGGAATACGATATTTTTCAGCCCCTTTTCCACCGCATTTTCCCCAATATATGCCCAAAAACTGACGATTTAGGTCACCTGCTATTGATCAACACCATATGGAATGCTGGTATTCTATTGGTTCTTAAAATGCTGATGGCTGAACTCCCTTAATGCTCTTTTTCCATTTATTACAGAATCTTATTTGATTTGTTAGGACTTACAATACTGATTTTTTTGTTGTATTTATCTACTAGGAGTCCCAAGACTTGCAGTGGAGCTAACACAAAGGAGGCACATCAAGTCCTACCCTCACTAAATTGCATAGCCGTAATCAATCGGGGATCAGGACAATTATTAAAAATAAAGAAGGGTCTGCGACAAGGATGGCCATTCATGAGCCTCCTTCATATTTAATCATCATAAGCTTCTTTCCACGGTATTTATGTTTTTGCTTCCTCGTTTAGCATCACTGTAAACCTCTGGACCCATTGTGAATAAGTGCAAAAAAAAAAGAGTGTATTTTAACCCCCACTCGAAAATTTAGGATATTCTAGACTGAATGAAAAAAAAGTATTGTGGGAGTTAATTTAGGTAATACCATACTGGCACTGGATATCGTCATCACAATAGTATAGAATTAATGACAATTACATACCTATACAGTACAAGCTACCTTTAGAGTTCCTGTTGTTTTAATTAAGGATAGATATACAAAATTCCTAGTATCTGCACTTGCCTTTCTTTACAATTTATTTCATGTTTTTAAGGCGCATCAAAATAGCGCAAACATTTAAAACGTTTACTTTCCCCTGCATGGACCGTTCGCATGCTCAAAATAGCGTCCCCTCTTGTTTCCATGGTAGTCAAGTCACATATATTTCAATAGGCCTCCATCAAAAAATAGTCTTAAAGGGCTTCACATACCAGCAGATGATAATAGCAACATCTCCTGATCTTAAACCCAAACACAGTCTATGGTCTTTTAAATTAAACCAAAAGCCCCCCTCCCCCAAAAATAAAAACCCGCCCACTTCCGCCCTACTGCTCCTGACGCCTCCTTTAAAGCACGAGCACCTCTGGGCCAAGGATGGCGGCCACAAGTGTCGTAACCTAGCAACGGTGGCAGAGTGATAAAGGCGGGCGCGGGAGGCGGGGAGGATGGTCGGGTGGGTGGTTTCCTCTCGAAAAAATAAAAAACCCACTCACTCGATCTCGTTTATTCGCGCCTTTGTTTGAGCTGCTATTTTAAGAGCTTTGAGCTCGGCTCTCCCTCACCGAGGATCCATTTATTTTTAGTCGCCCTGCTTCTTCGTGCCGAGGCTGCCCGCATCTGCTTTGCACAGCAGGAGGATGAAAAGGAGAATGTGTGTGAAGGAGAACAGACAGAAGGAGTCTTTTCCATCTGTGTTTTTGGCTGCGCCTTTTCCTTTTGTTTGAGGTGGTCATGCCGTGCAGCATGTCCTCGAATACGTTTACACCCACCCCCCTTCCTCATTCTGTTTTTTTTCCTATTACACAGCATCGTCTTTGTCTGTGTTTACGTTGGTTGCTATTGCTGCGTGAAATTGGCCACGTAAGCAGGCTGCTGTTGTATATTCAGCAGAAAAAGCTGGTCTGGACTGTATTTTTTCCAAATGTTTTTCTACCAACAATGTTATTGTTCCAATTTTACAAAATACATAGTCTGGCCCTCGGTGGTAATAGTGTTGCCCTAAATCCGCCCTAATTAATTAAGTGAATTTCCGCAATGTGGGACCATAGCGTTTCTGTTGTGCAGTGGTTAGCATAACGCGCGAAAGGTTCCCGGTTCGATACCGGGCGGCAAGATATGTTAGCCATAACTATTGCACAAAAGACCCCCGAGGACACGAATGTTGTCGAAAATGTGCGGCTTCAAAGATTCAGCTTGTTTGGAAGGGAATCGGATGAAGTTAGGTCGAAGCGCTTGGTAACACCTGTACTGTTTGAGTGGTTAGCAATATTTCATGCTTCCGTCGTGCCGTGTTTAGCACATCCGCCTGATATGCGGAAGGTCCCTCGTTTAAGACCGGGTGGAAACTTGTGTGTCAAGCAAGGTTAAAACTTGAGATAGATAGATAGATAGATAGATAGATAGATAGATAGATACTTTATTCATCCCCGAAGGGAAATTCACTTTTCCAGCAGCATCCCTGAGCTGAGAACAATCGAAAATAACACGGGAGCTGCTGGAGTGGCTGCCATTCGTGATGGCGATTGTAGTAGCAAGAAGAAAATAACCCACTCTGAGTCAGAAACCATTGTTGCAAAGTATTAAGGATTGATAATCAGTCTATATAACAGAACAACACTTTAAAGATAAGTTTATTATAAATCTACTTAAAACATTCATTGCATGTATATGACCTCGCTGTTTTCCATCTGCCATCAGTATGTTCCTGTATTTACTCATCTTCATACAAGCCACGTGACTTCCTCTTTCCTCGATGCTTTTAATGTACGTTTACGTGTTGTAGCGTCATAAATTTGGTTTGCTTCTTTTGAATATTTCTTCTGGGGCTGAGGTTTTGGCTTGATTCCTAACCACCTATCCATTTTTCTTGTGTTGTCTGTGCGTCTACTTTAAAAAATATATGATACGCAAATGCATGACCTTATAACACTCGGGAAAATCCGGAAGCACGGAGTTATTCGATGCAGGCTTCTGATTGGCTGCAGAGTATGCAAATTGCCATACGAAATTCCGAAATTTCAAAACCGAAAAAATATTTTGAAATCGGAATAAAGCAAACGTTTGATTAGAAAAAAAAAAATAATAACCCGAAATATTTCGTTTATTTTTAGTTTTTTCTTGAAAAAGTTGTCGGACACCCAGGCAGAGACGTTTTGTAAGTTGTACCGGGCGTCCTGGCAGACGTTATTTCAGACTCTGACTACACATCTGACAGGAAAGAAATATGATTGGTTTGGACAGGAATCACATATTTACTGTAAATTCCGGACTATAAACTGCTACTTTTTTCCCAAACTTTAAACCCTGCGGCTTATTCAGTGATGCGGCCAATTTATGTAATTTTTCTAACGGCCGCCAGTGGCGCTCAAGTACAAAAGGTAAGATTTAGACCGGTGGAATATATGTGCTGAGGAAGACTGCAACTTCTTGGCTTGTGCATAAATTAAATTAGCATAAACATACCCTCATCATGCAAAATGCAAAAAGAAAGGCACATGACGCAGCTTTCAAGCTAAAAGCAATCGAGCAGTCCGGACGCTTTACCGTGATTTTTAAAAGTACGGTATGTTTTTTTTACCAGACCCGTTTACTGTGTTGCGAGCGTGTTGGTAGCGTGCTTTGGAATAAGGGAGCGTTGGACGACGTCTATATGACAAAGTTTCTTTCCGACACTGAGGAAGACAACTTTGATGGCTTCAGTTCTAAGGAGGAAGATAAGGACGGTTTACCGTGATTTTTACAATGGTATGTTTTTTTTACCAGACCTGTTTACTGTGTTGCGAGCGTGTTGCTAGCGTGTTGCTATCATTAACTGCCCTGTCACAGGCACCGTTTGGGATGAAAGTTATATTATTATTATTAAAGCTCTGAAAACTCTCTCGGTTCACCGTCTTTCTTTGTAAATATGTGTAACCCATGTATAATATGTATTTGCAACTGTATATTTTTGTAATGTATTTATTTGTATTTATTTTAGACACTTATTCTGATATGTTTTGCACGGGCGGATAAAAAAGGAGGGGCGGAACAAACGGGGGGTGACGGGAAGTGGGGTAAAGGTGAGGAACAGACAGACCTGTTTGTGGATGCGGCGGACAATAGTGGATATATATTTTTCCCACCCTTACCTTTGGAAATATACACTTTTTTCCTTGGATTACTTTCAACGGGACCCGGACTCTGCAGGTCTGCATCAAACCTTAAGTACTGGTATCATTTTCCGTTCATTTTCCCGGCTGTGATTTTTGGACTGTGTACTTTAATGAAGGACATTTAGTTTCAATCGCGGGACTTGAAGTCGGGTTTGGGTTCGCATGCGGTTTATATACAGGTGTGGCTTGTGTAAGTACAAAATCGTTTTTTCTCTTAAAATGTGGTAGGTGTGGCTTATAATAAGGTGCGCTCAATAGTCCGGAATTTACGGTAAATGCAGTGTATAATGTGGGTCGCTAGATGGTGTGTGAGTATAAATGAGTTATAAGGATAGAGAAACTTAATATACACAATGTGTCTCTGTGAGAAGAAAAGCAATCTCTCGGCTTGGAATGTGGGAGTGTCAAGATCACCTTGATTACCCAGCTTGCAGGCCTCATAGTGGCTTTCAAGTTGTAGCTTTTTAATCAGAGGCACATCCCTTGGTGCCTGAGAACGTATTCTCCTTACCTTGAAGGTGTTTGCAAAATCGTAAAACCAGACACTTATTGAGCACTATAGAAATATAAATGTATAAAGATATAAGTAAGTAAAATATAGTATAAAAGGCATATTTAGACCATAATTTCTCTCACAATATGTTGGCTGGAAGAAGAATAGGCGCCAGCAGGGTGTACTTGCCCAAGACACGCCACTGGAAATGGTGCCCCTACAACCCTAGTGGTTAAGGGATCCAACCACCCAGGGATCATCTATACCACATCCATTGGCAGTTTTTCTCATCTGGGGTATTTTAATGCCACTCTGGATGTCTTGTAGGCGAATGATTGGCGCAAACTCTGGCTTACTCGCTAAAAAGCCATATGTGTACTGGCTGATTTCACTACGGCAAAAATACAACAGTTGTATCCAAACCTATACAGTGTAAGTCCATGCTTCTGGCATTCCACATACTATGACACTTTGTTGTTAGGGAATTTGACACACTAGTGTAGTGATCAGCAATCGAAAATGTGGACAGAGCCATAACTGACTAGAAAGAAAAATGTCCAGAGCCACAAAACAAAAATAAAAGCCTTACAGGACCAAAACGGTGGCCTCGGTGTCATGGCCAGCATGGTCGCCGTGGCGACCGGTCTGCCCCGCCCCCTGGGCACCAGCTGAAGCAGATCAGCTAATTGCGTGTGTGCTACTTAAGGTTGGGTTGTGGGTATTGCGGGTGTTGGCTCATTACACATTTTCCGTTCTGTTATGCCCTGTCCTGTTTAGTTTGAGTCGGAGGAAACCTGTACTTGCCCATTCTGAGTGTAAGAATGTTTTTGTTCTGTTTTGTCCCAGAGTTTTTTACGACTTTTATTTTGTTAAATAAAGGTTATGATTGTCAACGCAAATGAGTTCTCCCGTTCTGGCCCGCTCCTCCTTGTGACAGAATGAGCCAGCCAAGAAATGAACTCAGCGGACGATCCCATCCGACTCCCGTGCCTGCCTGTCCAATCCCCCCTGCCGAGCGCCGAGTCCGATCCGTCCGACGCCGATGGCGCCTGCCTCTCCTCGTTCCTGCTTGTTCAGAGGAGGGAGCGGGGTTGCCCCAATCGAGAGCGTCGACCCATTCCGGGGTGCGAGGGGGGGTTTTGGGTATTGCCCCGGGAGGATTTGACGCCTGCCTGTCCGACTCTCCAGCCTGCCTGTTCAACTCTCCAGCCTGCCTGTTTGACTCTCCAGCCTGCCTGTTCGACTCTCCAGCCTGCCTGTTTGACTCTCCAGCCTGCCTGTTCGACTCTCCAGCCGGCCTGTTCGACTCTTCAGCCTGCTTGTTCGACTCTCCAGCCTGCCTGTTCGACTCTCCAGCCTGCCTGTTCGACTCTCCTGCCTGCCTGTTCGACCTCCCAGCCTGCCTGTTTGACTCCCCAGCCTGCCTGTTCGACTCTCCAGCCTGCCTGTTCGACTCCCCAGCCTGCCTGTTCGACTCCCCAGCCTGCCTGTTCGACTCTCCAGCCTGCCTGTTCGACTCTCCAGCCAGCCCGTTCGACTCCCCTTCCTGCCTGCTCGACTCCCCTGCCTGCCAGTCCGACTCCGACTCCGCTGCCTGCCAGTCCGACCCCCTTGTTTGCCTGTCTGATTCCGCATGTCCTGTCTTGCCGGTTCTGATTCCGCCTGTCCTGTCTTGCCGGTTCTGATTCTGCCTGTCCTGTCTTGCCGGTTCTGATTCTGCCGGTTCTGATTCTGCCTGTCCTGTCTTGCCGGTCCTGATTCTGCCTGTCCTGTCTTGCCGGTCATGTTCGAAAAGGGGTAGTAAGAAGGAGAGGCTTATTTTCCCTACCCCTTCATCTTCCCTATTAAATACATTTTATAGATAGCTCCTCTTCAGGTCAAGTCACATTTATTTATATAGCCCTTAATCACAAAAAAGGCTCAAAGGACTGCACAGGATTACAATTACAAAATTACACAATTACCAGATCTTAAACCAGCATGCAGGCAAGGAACAACTCAAAAACCTCAGTGTGAGGAAAAAAAAGAAACCTTGAGAAAGGACCTCACATGTGGTAATCCCCCTTCCAGGATTGACCAGGGTGAATTACAATTAGCATTACTGTACACATAATAGTAAATATTAGGTAAGATGTTGAAGATGTCCGGAAAGAGCATGACACCAACGACACCCCCAGCCTGTAAACTGGTCCAGAAAGTCTATGACGGCCACGACGCTGCTTCCCATCTCTGCCAGCTGGTAAATGCAGGGGTTGACATGCTTCAGGTCAAACGCTGGTCCGCTGACTCATCTCAAATTGTCCTTCTCCTTCATATCAGCCAGGCAGGCGTCGGAAAAAGACAGGACAAAACAGAATATGAGGTGGGCATTAATCATACGCTTTGGAATAGAAGTGTGTCTTAAGCCCTGATTTAAAAACTTCCATTGAGGTTGCAGATCTTATCTCGAGAGGCAGGGCATTCCATAACACTGGGGCCCGGATGGAGAACGCTCTTGAGCCTGCAGACTTCTCGGCTCTCGGAGTCACAAGTAGACTGGCATTTTCCGAGTGCAGACTCTGTGCAGGAACATAGGGGGAAATCAAATCGGAGAGATAAGAGGGTGCAAGCCCATGCAAACATTTATATGTTAAAAAAAGAACCTTAAAGTCACATCTTAAGTGGACTGGGAGCCAGTGCAAGTTGGCCATTACAGGAGTAATATGCTCAAACTTTTTGGTCTTAGTCAAAAGTCTAGCTGCCGCATTCTGAACCAGCTGCAAACTTTTAATGCTAGTCATCGGGAGACCAGAAAGAAATACATTACAGTAATCAAGCCGAGAAGTAAAAAAAGCATTAATTAAAACCTCTGCATCTGATTGGGACAGCATCGAACAAATCTTCGCAATATTACGGAGGTGGTAGAAAGCTATTCTAGTAATATTTTTCACGTGTAACTGAAACGACAGATTAGGATCAAATATAACACCTAGATTTTTGACCGAGTCACTATGGGTGATATTACATTTGTCTAGGTTCAGGGTAGTGTTTAAAACAACTGACGACAGTGAGCTGGACCAGTAATCAACATTTCAGTTTTTTCTGGGTTAAGGCGTTAAAAATTAAGTGACATCCATCTTTGAATCTCAATAAGGCAAGCCTCCAGATTTCTACAACTTAAATGTCCATTTTTTTCCAGTGGCACATACAGTTGAGTGTCATCTGCATAGCATTGGAAACTAATATTATACTTGCGGATAATGTCACCAAGCGGGATCATATAAATACTAAAAAGAAGGGGGCCAAGTACAGAGCCTTGGGGAACACCACAGGGGACATTAGTTTGTTTAGAGGTCAGATTGCCATAGTTAACACATTGCATTCTGTCTGACAGGTAGGACCTAAACTACGAGAGTACAGTTCCTGAGATACCAATGCGTTCTAGACGAACCAATAATATGTTGTGGTCAACAGTATCAAAAGCAGCGCTGAGATCCAGCAGCAGTAACATTGATGAGGCACCGGAATCTATTGCTAAAGGAGATCATTGGTTACTTTAGCCGGGGCTGTCTCAGTAGAGTGATTTGCCCTAAATGCTGACTGGACAGTTTCTAAGAGGTTATTTTCTGACATGAAGTCATTTAGCTGCTGTGCAACGACCTTTTCAAGTAATTTTGCAAAAAATGGCAGATTTGACACTGGCCTATAATTACCTAGGCTTTCTGGGTCAAGGTTAGGTCGCTTAAGCGTAGGTTTAATTACGGCAGACTTGAAGGCTACAGGAACAATACCCGAGTATAGCGATATATTAATAATATTTAAAACTGATGGTCCAAAGATCCCAAACAAATCCTTCACCAGTGAAGCTGGATCGAGCAGGCATGTAGTTTGTTTGGCCCTACTGACCATCTGTGTTAGATTATCAAGGGACAAATCATTGAAACTGGAGAATGTTTCTGAACAACCACCGACACGGTCCATACCTAACACCTCCACATCTTTGATATAGGAGGAGGATACAGAGCGTTCTTTTAAAATCTCATTCCTGATTAGTTGAATCTTTTTATTAAAGCTTAGTAGTGTGCCATTTTCGTTCAAGTTTTTTGCAACTTTGTTTGAGTAACCTAGTTTCTTCAGTAAACCAAGGTGTATTCTTCTTAGGTCGGAATTTATGCCTTAGGGGTGCCACAGAATCAAGAACATTAACCAAAACAGTATAGAAGTTGTTTGTAAGTGAGTCAAAAGACCCAGTGTACGAAGGCAAGGCTGTAGTTACTGTAGGTAATACTTCTTTTAAGGCTAATACTGTTTTAGGGCGGATATTGCGACTGCTGAAGCCTAAATTTTCCTTATCACAGTAAACATTAAACAGCACCTCACACTTACCAAAATAGTGAGCAGAGATGGCATTAGGATACGGTAACACTGTAACATTTGAGGCTACTACGCCACGGTTCAGAACGAGATCTAGAGTGTTCCCATTTTTATGAGCGGGCACTACAACTATTTGATTGGAACCAAATGTATCAATCAGTGACCTAAAATCAATTGCAAGTGAATTTGATGGGGAGTTTATGTGAACATTAAAATCACCAATGATTACAACATTGTCCGCAGAAGTTACTAAGTCTGTTAACAGTTCCGAAAATTCTTCCAAAAAATTTGAGTATGGTCCAGGTGGGCGATACACAACAACTAAATAAATTGGTGTTGACATTAAGGACCTCACAACAAGTGCTTCAAACGTTTTAAAACCAGTAGGGGTATTAGGAGTAAATTTCAACTTACCTTCCGATATAAGAGCAACACCTCCACCTTTTTTGCATGGTTGTGCCAAGTGCAAACTCACAAAGTTAGGGGGAGAAGCCTCTTTAACACTACAAACTAATTTGGTTTTAACCAGGTCTCACAAAGGCCAATACAGTTAAGATTGTGTTCATTAATAAGGTCATAGACAAGTAAAGCCTTGGAGGCTAGTGATCTAATATTCAGAAGGCCAAGCTTCAGCACTGTGGACTGAGCTGAAACCTTTCGCAAGTTGTGAACCTTAATGGCAACCTTAGTGGTAACCTCCACAGGATTATACTGCCGGTCCCGGGTCTTGTGCGTTGCATGACGGCAGATGCGGCCTGAATTCCATACCACAAGAATATTGTTGACAGGTCGAGTAGCAGGATGACTATTGGTATAAAATAATGTTATTTCTTCTCCCTCCTCACCTAACAAGGGAGAAACAGAGGGAAGAAGCACAGAAGAAGATGCTATAGAAGAGGATAGATCAGGGTGTATGGTGCAGTCAATAGAACGCTCTAAACTACAAAAACTATGTGAATTGCATGAATCTAGCATAGCGCTAGTTAGCTCTAGCGTTACAGACTCCACACCCGTGGTTACAGGTTCACTAATCACCTGTGACCTGGCCTGCACTAGTGCACCCTGTCATGGAAGGCTTAAACAGTAATCTATATTTTTAGAAAGAGTGAGAGCACCTTCCCAGTTAGGGTGAAAGCTGTCTCTCCTCAGCAGGTCAGGTCGGCCTCAGAAAGCAGGCCAGTTATCCACAAACATAAATCCCTTCTGATTGCAAAAACTTGCCAGCTACCGGTTTAGCGAGACTAGTCTGCTAAACCTCTCATCATTGCCTCTTGCAGGCAAGGGGACAGAGACAATTACAAATAAGACATATACCAGCTCGGTAGCCTAGATGGTAGGGCGCCCGCTCTGAGACTGGGAAGTCGCTGGTTCAAGTCTCGGCCGAGTCATACCTAAGACTTACAACATTGGTACTCATTGCCTCCCTGCTTGGCGCTCAGCATTAAGGGTTGGAATTGGGGGATTTGGTCACCTAATGACTAAAATGGCTGCGCCCTGTTTGGCTGCGGCTGCATCGGCTCGCTACAGTTGGGGCGGCAGTAGCTCAGGAGGTAGAGCGCTCGTCTTGGGATCAAGGGATCCCAGTCTGAATCCCGGCTGTCGAAGTGTCCTTGGGTAAGACACTGAACCCCTAATACCCCCAATAAGCAGGTTAGTGCCTTACATGGCTGCAAGGCCGCTATTGGGAAATGTGGAGCACATTGTAAAGCGCTTTGGGAAGTCATTGACTTGAAAAGCGCTATATAATTGCAGATCATTTCATTTCATTTACTTGATGCCGACTCATCTTTCTGGCGAGATTACAGGTCCTAGCAATATTTTTCTTTGTAATCTCAGATTGTCTCATTCTAGTATCATTAGAGCCGACGTGAATGACTATATCGGTGAAGCTAGCCCTGTCCTGGTGTCTAGATTTGCTCGTCAGCTCCCTCAAATTAGCCCCAATGTCGGGTGCTCTGGCCCCAGAAGTACACATAACCGTGGCTGGGGTGCTAAGCTTTATGTTACGGGTGATGGAGTCACCTATAACTAGGGTGCGGGAGCCAGTAGACCGGGGTGGAGTGGGACTAGCTAGGGGGCTGAACTTGTTATGCGTCTGAATTGGCTCACCGCGATTAGCATGCCGTTTAGGGCTAGTGCTAACCGGACTATCTCTATTAGACACTAATCTCTTGTGTCTAATATAGCAAAGTCTCACGGATATTCATATTACATAGGTCAGATATTAATAATAATATTAACATACCTGTCAACCTGTACGGTTTTGCCGTACAAAGTACGTTTTTTATGCATTTAAGAACGAGTACGACGTACAAGAAAATCTGTACGGAAAAATGCACATTTGTCAATTGCATGCGTCTGCCGCCTGGGGATTTCCCATCAGGCATCATTCAGAAAAAAAAAGATATAGTGTACAGTTATTTAGTATTTTGTACGGGAAAATACGACAGTTTATATGGGCATGGAGCCGCGGAGGTTGACAGGTATGTAATAATAATACAATACAAAAACAATAGTCAGATATTTTACACACTAATCATCGTAGTACCTATCTATTAACGTTATAATCCTACTAGTCACTAAATATCATTGTGACACCAATGATAATAACAACAATAGCAATAACAACAGTTATGATATAATAATCGTAACAATAACAACAAGGTTAACTATAGTTGTAAACGCAGTATTTCCAATCCCTAGTATCACTCATACGCCATTTTTTTCAACTCTGTATTCTGCCAGTAACACGTGAATAGTTGGACATTGTTTGATCTTGTCTTGTAAATTGTTCCAAAGTTTGACTCCACACTCAGACACACACATACTTTTCCTGGTGGTTCTCACCTTTGGGATTTTGAATTTACTACAGCCCCTACAGTTCTATAATACCATAGAACAATAACCAGATGTCTGCTATGGTAAATATCGCAATATGATCCTTACAAACCTCATGTGAAGTTGACGAAATAAACTTACGATATTGTGTTTTTACCCATAAAAGAAATAAAACAATATATAATTTGAAACTCAGCCATGTCATGTAAGCCAACATTTCTCAACCGGTGTGATTGGTATGATGCAGGAAAATGCACATTGTTATTCTCATTTGCAGTATTTTGTGACATTTTTACTAAATAACTTTGCTCGCACCTTGTTTTGAAGCCATTATTTAGGACAAATATAAGCTTTAACACTCTTAAGTCACTGAGGGAGGGAGACAAATTTGAATTGGTATATTTATATTGATATGGCCCGCGACCCTAATGAGGATAAGCGGTACAGCTAATGAGATGAGATGAGATATTCATATGGGACACAGACTCCGGCATTATTATTATTTCATAGATTTAATAAAATCATCAAACATCTAACAGTAAAATTAAATGTGCTAAACAATTAGCTTTGGTCAGGAGAGCGGGTTTTGTGCTTTTATTGAATTTTGTCTTAAAATAGAGTATATGGTGTGGCCCTCTCAAAAAAAAAAAATAATATTTTAGCTTTTATGGCTCTTTGAGACAAATAGGTTCCCGACCCCTGTCCTACAGCTAACCAGGGCACTATGAAATGTGTATTTGTGCAAGAATTATGTATCAATTACCAACATTCATTGAGGTCTGTATAAAAAAATTGAGGTAGCGTTTCCCAGGGGTAAATTTTAATCTTAACACCTATATGGGGAGAGATTTGTCTCAAAAATATTTGCACACATATTCTTAAAATCCACAAATATATTCGCGATTTCCCAGAGATCTAAAAATCATATATCTAAATAACAAAAGATTATGAATGTCATGATTACCGATGTGATGCACTTGTGCTCGCTCCTTTGACGGCAACTGCCTCGGACTCTGATTGGCTCCCTGTCATTATTTAAACCCACGTCTATCTATCATCTGTTGTCAGTCCGTCTGCGAACCTCAGATTACTCTAAGCAAGCCTTTTCGACTCTGAGTCCTACCTGTTTTTGCTCCCGTCCGTTGCCTGGCTTCGACCTGTTTTTTGATTCTGACCTCGTCTACTCTCCCCTCCTGGCTTTCGACTCCTTTCTGATCCCGACCACGTTTTTGCTCTCCTGTCCCGGCCACTGACCTGTTTTTTTCCCGTTCCCGCTCGCCACGGAAGTCCCACTTCCGCGTTCAGAGCGACCTGTTTTCCGCGACCAGTGGTCACCGGATCGTGGGTGCAATCCTTCTCCTAATAAAACTGAGAAACGTAACTCAAGTGGGTCCTGTCTCCATTCTGGTCCTGACAATGAATCGCATATGTAAATTGCAGATATACTTGTAGATTTGCAAAATGCATGATTTACGCCAGATTTCCTCTTTTACTGGAAAAATCTGGCCCCGAAAGTGCCTTAAAATTGCAGTCCAGAATCAAGTCTCTTCAGCTAGTACAAAATGCCGCAGCGAGGCTTTTAACTAGGACAAAAAAGTACGATCACATAACACCGATTTTGGCTAACCTGCATTGGCTCCCAGTTAGCCAAAGATGTGACTTCAAGGTTCTCTTAGTATTGTACAAAATCATACATGGACTTGCTCCCTCTTATCTTTCAGATCCGATCTGCCACTATGTCCCGGTCCGAAGCCTACGATCTGAGAGTGCTGGTCTTCTGATGATCCCGAGGGCAAAGAAGTCTTCTGCTGGTTCGAGAGCGTTCTCCATCCGGGTACCGGTGCTGTGGAATGCTCTTCCCCCTGAGATCCGATCTGCAACCTCAGTGGAAATGTTTAAATCTAAACTTAAAACTCACTTCTACTCCATTGCATACGAATAACCTACTCCTCTTGTCGGTTGAAAATAGTCTGTGTAATATAGTGTAACAATCTGTGAAGCCCTTTGAGACTCTTCGTGATTTAGGGCTATACAAATAAAAATGACTTGACTTGACTTGACTTGAATTTAGCCATGACAAAGGTGTCCCTAGCCTTGTGATGCCAGCTGCCTTCCCAAGTGGACAGTCCCCTCCTCACAGATTTGCTAACATGACAGGCTGGCTGAATGATGATAAATGCAGAGGAGCGAAAGCAATTAGAGGATCGGTTAGGTGTTGTGCTCAGGGCAGCCATTAACCACCGAGGATGCGCATCAACACGTTGGAAAAAATGTACACAGGCTCGTTATTGGAGATACTACACAAGGCTTTTTTGGGAGTCCATTCATTTTTTTCCCGTTCCTGATCAAATGTTGACATAAAATTCGTATGAAGTGAGCTCCTTTCTTCTGTCATTGTTGAAACCTTTTCTGTTGTGTTTTTTTATTGATTGCTTGACTGATTGAATCATAATAACATACCCGTCAACCTCAGCCAATTGATTCCGTTATTGATGATTGCAATTAACCTTATCAAGCGACAATAAACCTTACGAATACAATGCGGCGCCTATTTACTCACAGCGAGACAAACTATGTAGAAGATAAACAGATATAATTATTCACAAGATAAACAACATCATCATCTTTCTCAGTTCTTTTCCCACTTGCAGTAAATGCTAAGATGGCGTTGTCATCTGCTATGAGTGTCCGGAATTATTCGTATTAGAGACAAAATGGGCAAATCAAGATGGGTCTAACAAAAAACAAGTTTGTTTTTGATTTTATGTATTTATTTATTTTTTACTGTAAAATAATTTTATATAGTGTATTTGAAATGATCAAAGGATGTTATAAAATACGGGAAAAACATACAAGTTGATAGGTATGTTATGGTTTCAATTATTCCTTGCTACTTCATACTTCGTACTATGCGTCCTCATTGCATTTATGTGTTAAAAAATATCCTATAATCCATCCGGCGGTTTTTCTTTTTGACAATACTGTATTTCCTCAAATGAACTGCACTCGTGTGACTGTGATCCATTATCCCCAATCCCAAATCGCTGTGAGCAGGGGAGGCATGCGGTTTTGCACGGTTGTGGTCGCAATCCAATACCCCCTGTCAACTCTTCCTGAGAACAAGGGTCCAGCAGAACACATTTTTCTCAGTTTGGGCCACTTAAGGGTCATTTGAGGGTCATGACTGTTTTGACTGCAATCCATTATCCCCAGTTGACTATTGCCGAGAGTGGGGGCCCGGAGAGCAAATTTGTGTCATGCATTGTGACTCTTTTTTCCTTTCTGTTCACATATAATAAACAGCACCGTGTGGCTGTGATCCATTATCCCTGGTCGACTACTGTTGTGAGTAGGGGCCAGCATTTAAAAATTGAAGGGGGGGATATCTTCGCGGATTCCCGTTTCTGGTCCCCATTAATCATGATCAATGAGGCCATAATACTAGCTGTTTTTTTTAGCCAAATAGTTTTCATCTCGATATCTTTTTTTCACTTATTTCATTGTCCTACTGTTGGACTTGCACATGTAGAGTATTCAACGTTTGGTCAGAATGCCGTTTTGCAATGTCATAAAATAATCAACTTCTAGTCTTCTCTGTTTTATTTTATTTTTGTTTTGTGTTCTATTCAAGCTTCTTCTGTAGGTGATTAGTAAACGAAAAGTCCATAAATCCAAGAGTGTGTGTGTCTTGATTATCAAAAATAATTCACTTAAAATTCACCTAAAGTGTGTGTAGCCACCCATCAGAATCACTAAACAATGTTTTTCATCCGTTTTCCTGACATAATGATCTAAAAATGTATGTGGTGCTCCAAAAAGGCCAGACGAAAAGAATAAACTCGGCTCTTTAATTTAATTGGTCTATAAATTGTCTGTTAGAATTTTTTTTACCACCCATATTCGCTACACACACATAGCCCCTGATTTAAAAAAAAAATGGAGTAAGAAATAAGTTCATGTTTGTGCGGCTTCTCCACTGTGGGTCTTTGTATTGCCTCCTAATGAGAAACCCTGAACAAAAAGCACAATAAGCAAAAGTTAGAAAGCTTTCCCTCCAACAGATTTCACTCCCGCAATTACATGGCTCATAGAGGGTCCACGCCGCCTTAATTACAAGTGTTGCTTTACCACAAAACTGAAACAGTCTGGACTCACTTCAATCAGGATTCACTTTTTGTGTCGCGCCTTCTCTCGGCTGTGTTTACTCTCACAAGGACATTTTGTCAGAGGCCGAACCGCATTTGGACTGGACAGGATGTTCCTTTACATGAAGCTGTCATGTAGGTGGCGCTAAAAAAAATAGCCTACAAAGTGTGCGTAGCCCTTGCGAGTAGTGTTTATGCCCGTGTGTAAGCGAGCGCTCGGGTTTTATGGGCTAGTGGGGGTGGCAGGCCTATAATCTGCTCCAAAGCGCTCGCGGGCAGAGGCGAGGTGGGCGAGACGGCGATACGGAACCAGAGAAGGAGAGAGCGAGGGCGTGAGGACAAGTGAGGAAGTTGGCAAGGAAGATGGAGAAGAAGAAAAACAAAACAAAAATCAAAACAAGAGTTGTGATGGCGGCTTAAGTATGCTGTCCTCTTACCCCTCTACCCGCCTATTGTCACGCCGCGATCCGTGGGCGTGGCAGCGGCAGCTAATTCCTTTGACATTTACACCACCCCCCATCCCATGACGCAAAAGCTGGGCCGCAGCCGCTGTCACCGCCCACAGTAGCCTCAGGTGCGAGGGAGACGGCGAGCCGACGAGGATGCCCTCAGAAGCACTCATATATTGTGTTCTATTATACAGTATGTCTTGAATAAAACAGGGTCAGTGTGGGTGGACGGATACGAGAAGCCGGCAGGGGAAGGAGAAGAGGGCGGATGAAGAAGTAAAAAAGTGATAGGGACGCGCTACAGTTTGAAAAACTAAGACGAGCAACTCCAAAGAAGTAATCGTCGTTTTCCTACCTTGTAATTTGGTTCCTGGGAATTCACTTTTGAGGGAGGAGTCAAGTCTAAAATTTTACATTCGACCTCTCTTGCTATCATATTGATTCGTGATCAGGGATTTTGCCGTATATCAGGCTATAGAAACCTATGATAATGCGAAGTCAATGCATTCCAAACTCCAGGTTCCCAGATAAAAGATAACAAAACAGTACAGAACCTTCCCTACTTACGAAAGTTCGAGTTACAAACAACAGTACATACGAACATTTTTTTCAGGATGTTGAAAAATATCTGGACATTGTTTTAAGTTAGATTTTGTATTGTGTGCACCTTTTTCCAAGTACAGGACAGTACTGTGGAGCTCACCCAGCACCCAGAAGAAGAAATCCGCTTCTTCCTAGTTCGTGTGTAAACATGCTATACTGTATCTCTAGCGCTAAGATTTTTGATGTTTTTATTGTTTAATATCTCGTGCATCCATTCAATATGGTTGGTGCAAAGTGTAAAGAAGAGGCGGGCCGCTTCTTTTGAAATGAAAGTGGAATAAGAAATCTCAATGCGGTTGAGAAATGGTTGGATAACTTTTTTTCGGACACTTTTTACCGCGTAGGAGGAAGTCGCCTAACTCTTGAAGCCCATCTTCCAAAAGTAAGATCGATTTCACTTTATTTATTTTTATGAAGCATATTATTTGATTAAAGGTTTATTTTTCCGTACAAACCCATACAGGTTACTTATACAAGCCTTACACATACATATATAACCCCTAAACATACTTACATAAACCTGAAACGTACATTCCATACAAAATACAGCCTCAAAGCAACTTACGGACAATTTCAACTGATGAACGATTGTCCGGACCGTATTTCATTCGCAAGCTAGATAGCTAGATAAAAGAGTGAAAAAGCCAACTAAATAGCCAGATAGAAAGCTAAAAGCTAGCTAGCTAACTAGCTAGAAAGGAGGCCAAAATTTGGCTTGATAACTAGCAACGTTAGCCACATAGCATGCACCAAAAATCCAAAAAGCTAGCTAGATAGCTTTCTAAACAGCGAAATGGGAATGAAGATAGCTAGCTACAAATCTAAGGTAGCCAGATAGTTTGCTAAAAAAACTTTTTTCTGCTCATTCGCTTTAAAAAATCCATAAATTAAATTTTTGTTTGTGATAATATCTGTTAAGAAATCAATAAAATATAATTGAATACATTTATTCAATACATTCAAATTCAATCATTTTAATTAATTGCTTAAATAATTACCTAAATATATTTATTTATTTGAATTACTAAAACATCAACTTATCATGTTATTTCTATGTTGTTACTTTGTTATTAACAGTTGTTAAAATTGAGTTAAATAGACTCCGCTATTAAAAAAAAGTCAAGTCAAGTCAAGTCAAGTCATTTTATTTGTATAGCCCTTAATCACAATAAGTCTCTAAGGGCTTCACAGATTAGTACACTATGTTACACAGACTATTTTTCAGCCGACAAGAAGAGTAGGTTATTATTCATATGCAATGGAGTAGAAGTGAGTTTTAAGTTTAGATTTAAACATTTCCACTGAGGTTGCAGATCGGATCTCAGGGGGAAGAGCATTCCACAGCACCGGTGCCCGGATGGAGAACGCTCTCGAACCAGCAGAACACTTCTTTGCTCTCGGGATCACCAGAAGAACGGCACTCTCAGATCGTAGGCTTCGGACCGGGACATAGGGGCAGATCAGATCTGAAAGATAAGAGGGAGCAAGTCCATGTATGATTTTGTACAATACTAAGAGAACCTTGAAGTCACATCTTTGGCTAACTGGGAGCCAGTGCAATTTAGCCAAAATCGGTGTTATGTGATCGTACTTTTTTGTCCTAGTTAAAAGCCTCGCTGCGGCATTTTGTACTAGCTGAAGAGACTTGATTCTGGACTTCGGGAGACCGGAGAGTAGTGCATTACAGTAATCGAGACGGGAGGTAACAAATGCATGAATTATAGTTTCCGCATCAGACTGAGACAGTATTGAACGGATTTTGGCAATGTTACGAAGATGGAAGAAAGCGGTTCTAGTAATTTTCTTTACATGCATCTCAAAGGTTAGATCAGGGTCAAATATGACACCTAAATTTTTAACTGAGTCACTCTGTGTGATGTGACATTTGTCAATGTTCACAGCAGTTTTTGAGAATAAGTCACGGCATTTAGATGGACCAATGACTAACATTTCGGTCTTTTCAGAGTTAAGACGCAAGAAATTGAGTGACATCCACTCTTTTATCTCAGTGAGGCAGGCCTCCAAATTTCCACAGTTTAGTGTGGAAGATTCCTCCAACGGAAACAAAACAATTTTGTTAGAAAATTACAAATTAGAAAATTACAATGATCCAGCACCTCAACTGTTCTAAGGGGGGACTCTGGTGCCTGCGGCCACCACGTTTGAGACCCCTGCTGTAAAATGTTATGGGTATTTGGTCACACACAGTAATTTGTTGCTGATGTTGTGTAGAAGGGCGGATGCCATCAAGAGAAAAGAATATATTATTACACACTATTAAGTGAAATTGTCATAAGACAGAGACATACCCTGGGCTTCCGCTGTTCTCAGGTGTGTCCCATCCCCATCTATCCCCTTGGCAATACTAACAGTGCCCCACTGTGTGCCCCTCGTGTCAAAGGCATTAGAGAGTACCTCAATAGGTACCACGTCTGAAGCAGCAATTTGGCCCCTTGTAATATGGCAGCACAAACACACAGCGCTTTGTCGGGTTTCATGGCGGCCTGGAGGCTTATACTTCCGTCGCTATCCGAAATCAGGGATGTTTTGTCTCCTTAGCTCAGCCTGCAGGACACACTTGATACCATCGGGGAGGGTGCTTGCATTTTTCAGAAGTACCTTACATAACTCCGTGTTCCAACTAAATGCACAAAGGGAATCGGTGATTCTACAGATGAAAGATTTGCATTGGGGGCTTGGTGTGTCTCAGCAGGCCAATTGCAAATGATTATAGTGCAAGTGTGTCTTTGTAGGCTTTAAACGCTTCAAGCGTGAAAAAATGCAAATCGTGGACATAATCTGGTCTTTCCTTATGTGTCTTTGTTGAGCTTTTTCTGATGCTGACTCATTGAGTCTAGGGGAATGTCACAATGAAATCTAAGTGTTAATTTTAAGTCCAGTCAAGTCATGTTTATTTGGATAGCTCTTCACAAGAAGTCTCAAAGGGCTGTACACACTATAGACTATCCCCTGATCTAAAACCTACATGAGGGCAAGGAAAACTCAAAACCCTCGACATGAGGAAAATGAAGAAACCTTGAGAATGGACTGCACGTTATTTTACAGAGGTTATTTAAGGAAAAAAAGTTAATAAAGTAGAGTATTTGTGTTTGCCAGACAAATGCTGAGCCTGTAAATATGGTTTGTTCATCCCACAGACCATGTGACCCCTCATCCAGTGTCTAATACTTTTAAAGCCATCACGAGAAGACAAAGTGACCTATATTATAAAAATACACTAACAAAATCAGACAGAGACAAGATATGACGTGAAAATTTCAGGTATTAATGTAGTGGACCTATATGAATTAAGAAAACTTATTCAGATTTGCCTCCGATACAGTACTATCATTTGTAGCATTATCTCGTACTGGCCAGAGGTTTTTACACATGTTCCACGGGGTTTAGATTGTTTCATTGTGCATATTTGGTGAAGTTGTACAGAAAATTTCAAACAATTGTAAGGATTTTTATAGCTTTAAATTTTGAAAATCGTTAGGATTGAAACAAATTATTCTTTACTGCACTAAGTAAACAAATTTACCTCTTGTACTCCACCATAAATCTTTTTTTTTCTCTAAAGGATGCTAACATTTCCTACACTGATACATTTTTTTAATCATGTTATGACTTTAAGTTCTTATGAGTTTTGATAACTATTACTAGAAAATGGATTAAATGAAACCAGGCCGATTAAAATAGCACACATACAGTAATTTATTAAGACAGAGAAAAGTTACCAGCACAAAAATGAAAGTTTTCTGCTATGATGCTAGTCGATTTGGGGAGATACCCTTGTACAGAAAAAAAATGCTCATTCCCAAGAACCAGCAAACATGGTGTTACATTTTAAACCGCCCTCTTACTTGTTGTTGCGAGATTTGGTCTTGTGCTTCGTATGGTCACAACGTATGGCACATGTGCTTCTCAAGACATGTGGTCGACTTGCGATGAAGCAAGGAGAAGAGAAAGAGGCCTCCTCTTTGTATATGAACCAGGGACGCTTGACCAGGTCATGCCTCTTTGGGCGCGGTCGTTGACATCTGAGACCACCAGAGTTCAGATGACAATGATTGAAGTTGCTAAACTTAATGTTTTGTACTTGAGAATGTCCCTCTGATGGACATGGTTACGTATGATGAGGACATTATTTTATCAATACATAGACTTGGATGTTTTAATTACATTCAAAACTTCACGTTATAATATTTCATTATGGTACATGGTGAATTGGTACGTTCGGGAACTGACCAAAAGGGGACGCAGCCGTCCAATCAATTCCTAAGTTCTGAGTTCCTTGGAAGCCCATTTTGTGCAGGGCTTATTTGCTCTACACAATAATTTTGCAAAGACATTCAGGTAATTATTTGTAAAAGCCTTTATTTTAATTTATAATTTGTAATTACGTTATTCGCGCCCCGGCCGAGTCATTCCTAAGACTTAAAAAGTGGTCGGCGGCGCCCTCTGTTGGCTGCGGCTGCATCGGCTCGTTACAACGGGTCAGGTGCAATCGACATTTCGTTCTGTGTACATTGTTACACAGAATGACAATACAAGGAAATTATTATTATTATTATTATTATATATATATATATATATATATATATATACTGTATATATGTGTGTGTGTGTGTGTGTGTGTGTGTGTGTGTGTGTGTGTGTGTGTGTGTGTGTGCGTGTGATTGGGATAGTTTTTTTTTCACTGCTTATTAGAAAAAAAAGTTCCAGGCCAACACCTGCATTTCGTAAAGTCATCAGAAGAATACAAACTTATTATGGAAAGTGACAGATGACCCAATAGAGTTAGCATTAATTTCATGGCGCAGCACATATAGAAAAACTAAATAAAACCCAAATACTAACTGACGAATAGAGAAGCTCGATATTAGTTTTTTTTTTATTACCGATAACGTCCTACTTTTCCAAACTGATATCAATATAATATAATACACTTTGTCTTTATTAATATAAATACCTTTTACATTGTACACACTATACTCAGGAATAAATGCATACACTGGCAGAAACAAATACTATTTACCTATTTAAATTATATCTCTTGTGTAAAGGATTAAAAAAAATGAGCAAAACATATTTGATGGCAGGGATTTAGCTCAATTTAAGAAGTATTTATTACTAAAATCAGAAAATACTTAAATCTGGCAAATCTGGCATCGTTCGTAAGATGAATTTGTTCGAAATTTGCTTCAGTGCTATATTTTGTATGTTTAAGGCTTGTATAAGTAACCAGTATTGTTATGTTCTAAAAAATAAACATTTCATAAAATAATCTGTTCTATAACGTTACAAAGCAGGCTGAATGATTAGCTAATCTGCATTGGCTCCCTGTTAGCTCAAGATGTGATTTTAAGGTTCTGTTGGTAGTGTACAAAATCATGCATGGACTTGCTCCCTCATATCTTTCAGATTTAATTTCCCCCTATGTTCTGGTCCAGAGTTTTTACTCTGAAAATGCTGGTCTACTAGTGATCAAAGAGCCAGGAAGAAATCCGCTGGTTCGAAAGCATTCTCCATTTGGGCCCCGGTGCTGTGGAATACTCTTCCCCCTTTGTCGTCCCCTTCTCAAGGTTTCTTCATTTTCCTCATGTTGAGGTTTTTGAGTTTTTCTTTGCCCTCATGTAGGTATTAGATAAGGGGATGGTGTAATAATAGTCTGTAGTTTACAATAGTCTGTGGTCTGTGCAGCCCTTTGAGACTTCCTGTGATTAAGGGCTATAGAAATAAACATGACTTGACTTGACTTGACATAGTACTGAAAAACAAAGCTACACTTTAGGCGTTGAGATTCTGTGGTCTGTGAAGTCTTTCGAGACTCCTTGTGATTAAGGGCTGTACAAATAAATATGACTTGACTTGACTACAAAGATAAAAAAAGTTTAACATACCTTTGTAAGAGTTAGGCGAAATCCTTCTCCATTGTAAAAAGTGGCCGAAAAAAAGTGATCCAACCATTTTCTCGATCGCATCAAACTTTCTTATTCCACTTTAATTTCAAAAGAAACGTCCCGCCTCTTCTTTACACTTTACACCAACTATATTGAATGGATGCACGAGATATTAAACGATAAAAACGTTAAGGTTCTTAGAGCGCTAGAGATAAAGTGCAGTGTGTTTACACACGAACTAGGAAGTAGAAGCCGGATTTCATCTTTGGGGTGGATGCTGGGTGACCTCTCACAGTGCCACACGCCAGTAGTGGTGGAAAGAAGCACTAGACTACTGTCCTCTACTTGGATAAAGGTGGACACAATACAAAATCTAACTTACAGCAATGATAATATTTTTCGACGTCCTGAATTTTTTTTTCGAATCTACCGTTTTGCATAAGTTGAATGGTCGTAAGTAGGGGAGCGTCTGAACAGTTAAATTATTTCACATTCAATGTGGGATATCCAACAAACCAAGCAGCACTCCAAGATTAAAGAGAAAGTCATTACAATTGAACGCCAATCGGCAACACCTCAACCTCCTCCCTGAAGCCTCCGGTGCTCACCCGGACAGATCTAAATGATATCGACAGGCGAATAAATTTTCTGCATGAAATCACATCAGCTCGGGCATGCTTTCCCCCTTTTCTCAATGACCCACCGAACTGCTAAATAATTACATTAGTTTCCAGGGGATAATTTGACTGAAAGCAATCATTTGAGAGCCTTTGTTTTCATTTATTTCAAGTTGGTGAAATGGAAAGGAGGCATACGTTAATGTGGCGATATCTACAGTTCGATGTGCTGCTGGGGGAATTTGTGGGAGATATTATTTCTTGTAATATCATTATTTTGCACCTTTCGATTTACTTGACATTATCTGATGAGGTGACACTAAGTGCCCCCACTTCATCCTTAAAGATTATAACACACAACATGTCCCAATTAGTCATTATCCACTTATAGATGTTTTTCTTTTAGCTTCTGGAGAAAAACAAGTAGTAATGTAATTATCCCACTTCATGGACTCATTCAGTTTATTTTGAAAGCTAAACGGCAGCACCTAAACAAGCACAGGAAACATTTTTCAACCTAATCAATGACTGGGAACTCACCGCCTATTATTTTGTATCAGTTCTTCCACTATGTTCGTATTTTTCTACCAGAAATATATTTGTTATTAAACTGTATAACCCGTCGCGCTAAGCACTGCGCCGCCGTGCTTAGCGCGTGTGCGGCACAGTTCAGAGGTCATGAGATTGAACCTTCCTGTGTGGAGTTTGCATGTTGTCCCCATGCTTGCGTGGGTTTCCTCCCACTTTCCAAAATCATTCACGTAAGGTTGAGTGGGCTTACCAAATTGTCCCTAGGTGTGAATGAGCGAGTGAATTGTCTGTCCCTGTGTGCCCTGCGACTTATATTTGTTTATTCATGTATTTGTTTGGATAAATGCATAAATAAATAGATAACATATTTGAAATACATATTTAGTAAAACTTTCCATAAATATATAACAAAATAAATACAGAAACAAAGACATACATTCATAAACAGATTAAAAAATAAAGAGATAATTAAAATAAAGATGGATTTATTTATCTGTTTATTCATTCATCCATCTTTTTATTTGTAACTTATTTATTTAAACAAACAAATAAATTAAAGAAGTGATAGATAATAAACATATGACCAAACAAAATATTCATTAAACTTCAAATAAATAAACAAACACATAAGCAGATACACGAACATAAATGAATGAACAGATCATTAAAATTAATGTTTCTTTATTTATTATTTTCTTCATTTCGTTGATTTGTTTGTTTATTCATTTAAAAGAACAAAATATTCAAATAATTAAAATTAAAATGTAATAATTAAAAATTAATGATAAATATATACAAATATACAGTGATTAAAATAAATATGTATCTGTTTTTATTTGTTTATTTAGTATCTGTATTTATTTAAACCAATAAGATTAAAAATTGGTTAGTCATTTATTCACCACCTTGGGGGTATGGCGCCCGCCCCGAGACTGGGAGGTTGTGGTTCAAGCCTCGGCCAAGTCATACCTAAGACTTAAACATCGGTACCTGTTGCCTCCCTGTTTGGCGTTCAGCATTAGGGGTTGGAATTGGGGGGTTTGGTCACCTAATGACTCCCAACACCTCAGTTAGGTTGAGCGAGGGGGCTGGGCATTCCCTACTCTGAATCAATCTCCCAAAAACAGTCAGAAATGACTCTGGCCACCTCCCACTGGGGGGATATTGCTGTGGTACATATATAATATATAATATATATATATATATATATATATATATATATATATATATATATATATATATATATATATATATATATATATATATATATATATATATATATATATATATATATATATATATATATATATATATATATATATATATATATATATATATATATATATTCATACAGAGAAAGAGACAATTAAAAATAAACAGTCAAAATATTTATTGACTGTACTATACATGTAAATATAAGAAAGAACGTTTATTATATAAGCCATCAGTATGAAAAAAACTGATATATTTCAGATTTGGTTTCTTTTTCAAAACTGTGTTTTTTTTCTGTTACTCCGAAGTGAAACAAGGGTCCATTTGACTTTTACGCCTAGCAACCTCCTATTACAAAATGTGTTTTCACAGTCAGGCCTTTTGTCACATGAAACAAAAATATCCATCGACGAGTCATTCTGGCGTGTTATCTTCCGGGAAGAGTCTTACTCTGCCGGAAATAAAGGGTTGAGTGGGTTGCTCTCATTGAAAAGCCCAAAGCATTTTCGAAGAAGCTTCTTTCGAACTCCCTCCCGGGCACTTGCTCGGCCATGCTCGGTCATGCTAAAAGAAAACAGTCTCCAAGTTCTTCATAAACAATTAAGCGCTATGTTCAATGCTAGTGTTGGATGCGTTACTAAAACAAAGTAATCAGTTACTAGTTACCTCATTTAAATTGTAATTGTACTACCACCAGATCCTGGTAGTCGATATAGGTCCCTTAAAACAAAGACAGGGTCAGAGATAGCTTCTTCCCCAGGGCCATCACCATTTGAAACGAGAAAACACACTGGAGATCAAAATTGGAAAACTTTGAATAATTTATAATCATACCATCGTCACTGCTTTACAGCTTAAGGACAACTTGTTGTGTCTATACCATGTAACTACAACACTTTTTCACAAAATGGAAAAGGAATTTCCATGAAAAACCTGTATTATGCCAAAAATGCAGAATCGAAATTAGAGAACACTTTCAGGTGCCTCCCACTTGATGGTGATAACATAGCACTTGGTACTGATTTCGTTGATTATCTGTCAACCCCATATTTAGCTGGCATTCTAGCTGCCTGTTTCACTGAATTTTCAAGGGTTAGGGTTGTTCTAACGTGATGTAAAGCCTCTGGCAATCGGCTGTCCAGATCAAAACGTAAGGGATGACCCTATCAGCCATATCAGCAAGACAAGTTGATCGTTCCAAATCTGTGCTTTCAGGAATATTGAATCCTTAAAAACTACAAACTCGTTCAAGTGACCAAAGAAGGCTTATCGTCCACGGAAGACAAACGCAAGAGAGGACAGGTCACTGTGGAGGATGTCAATGGGTAATCGTTTCTACACTGCAGCTGGAATTGCCCACCAGTTCAGTGCTGAACATGGTAAGGATCTTGCCATACATTGTTTCGCTGTTTAAGAGCATTGTGACCGAATGCTCAAACTGCAGTGATTAAACCTTTTATTTACGAAAAAATAAATAAATCAAAAATCTAGACTGAGCTTTGCTGAGGAGCAGGTCTTGTAGACAGTGGAGAGCTGGTCCAGGGTTCACGTCAATGATGAAAGTAAATTTAGTTTGTCTGGCTCTGATGGTAAGCATGACGTTTGGCGACTCATTGGTGAATGACTTCACCAAAAGTGTGTAAAACAGTCAGTGAAAGGTGGAGGAGAAAGTGCCATGGTTTGGGGCATGTTTTCTGTTTCAGGAATTACACCTCTTGTACAACTACATGGTCAAGTGAATGCAAATGTGTATCAGAAGCTTCTTCAACAGCACATGGTTCCTTACCTGCGTTCGTCGCCCAATCAGCCTGCAGTCTTCATGAGGGAAGGACAATGCTCCATGACACACAGCAAATCGGGTAGAGAATTGAGTTAATGGAATGGCCTGCCCAGAGTCCTGATCTTTACCCAATAGAGAGCCTCTGGAAAATCCTTGTTGTCAAAGTTATGGTCAAGAAACCGACTACAAACACCAAACTTGGAGGAGGCTGGAAGAAGAATGGACCAAAATCAAACCAGAGCAGTGTGAGAGAGTACTTCTCTCCTGTGGTCGCAGGTGTTGCTGCTAAATATCATTGTACAAGTCTGTGCAAACTATATACCTTGTGACCTGTATAAGTACATTGCAGGAAAGAGGTCTAAATCAAGATCAAAGCGGCGCTGCCAAGAGCGGCTGCCTTTTCCAGCAGCTGCCCAATTGTTTTATTGTCTGCTCCTATCTTCGGTGTTTTTTCTTCCCGTTTTGACAACTACACTATGGATTACTTCTATCCTATGGACATGGGTTTTAACGCACAAGAAATGCGTGTATTTCAACTCCTTGCCCTGAGGAATTCTCGTGCCGGCGTGATGACGGGGCCCATGGTGGAAGAAAAGCCGAAGCTAGCGAAGCGGCTAGCGGCGTTATAAGTCTTCGGTACCATCCGTAATCATGGTAAATGCGAACTCACGACCAAATAAGATCATCGAGTGCTTTTTGAAAACATCGAAGCGCACAGGGAGCGCAGTTGCTGTGTTTTGCGGAAACGTGGCTCACGTTTAGCATTCCGGACGCTAACGTGTAGCCACCCGGAGCCACCTGGAGAAATCCGGCTTCAACGTCGCTAAACAGAGACATGAAAGCCGGGGGGAATCGGAGAGGAGGCGGACTTGCTAACACGAGGTGGTGTATCCCTGGATTTTCACAAAGAAAAGATTTCCATCTGCCGCAGGAATGTCGAACTTTTGGACTGGCGTGACGTCATCCACTCCGCTACAAGCACCCTCGGGCATCATGTTAATCTGTTAATAAACAACGGGGTAGACTGCTGGAAGTGTGAATTTCCCTACGGGGATGAATAAAGTATCTATCTATCTATCTATCTATCTATCTAAATGTGGTGGAAGCTAGAGCTCTTGTTGGTGATAGGAATGAGTGGAGAGGTGTTGTCAAAGGACAGTGGGATGTTTGGACGCGTTCTAAGGGATGTGCAAGACACCTGTATGATGCGGCAGGGGTAAACCAGCGAAAACTATCAGGTCCGGCTATTGAACAGAAGAGTGTGTTGTGTCACCCTGACCCGAGTGACATGGCCGCTTTCTTGTGTCCCGTTTCATCTGGAGGGACGAGAGTATGACCAACTTGGGTGCCAAGGTGCTTAACTTGTTTGGGTGTTTGGGCATTTGGGTTGGCAATGGTCCAAACATTTTTGTGTGTGTTATTTCCAACTTTTATATTTTCTTTTGTTTTGTGTTTGTGTTTGTCTTGATGTCGGTCACCCTTCTTAAGGGATATGACCAGGCTAGATAGATAGATAGATCTGTTGGCCATGAAAAAGGTGTTTAAACCCTGTAAAAATTAGCGGAATGACGCATGACATTTAAGTTCCCAAATTGTATTAAAAACACATGACAGTACTCGTTACAAATTCACAAACACTGCTCAGGCAAAGTAAAACTGCCGCCAAGTTATTTACAAACAATTGAGTGCTATTCTTCACCCAGTCACCTGCGAGCACAAAATGTTCAAGTCCACCTCACACAACGAACCCCTGACACTCGATGTACCAAATATTTCTGTCTCCCCCCCAGCAGCTGTGTCAACACCCCCAACCCCCTCGGCCTTAAACAAACATCCGCCCGGCCATTGTATACCCATGCCACTCCTGTCACTCCTTCCAGGCTACAATGACAACTCCATAAATGTTGGCGCTCGCTCCCCGGAGCTGTATCGATTTATTTTTCGCCACCAATCAATCCCAAGCAGATTGCGATGCACGGCGAGCGACACTTCAGCATTAATTGTTGCCGGGCAGACTCAGCCAGAAGGGAAGGGTAGGCCAGGGCGCCTGATCCTGTGGAGGTCACGGTCATTGGGCGCCGTTCTGCAAAATCAGCCTGATTGTCGTCTCATTAGCTGCTTGGGCGTAAACAGCAGAAAACAGGGATTTACTCTTGTTTATGTTGGCAGTCGTTTTTAACGTAGCTAAGTTGAAGTACAGTGGTACCTCTACTTTCGAATTTTATCCGTTCTGGGAGTAGCTTTTGTAACTTTAAACATTTGTAAGTAGAAACGTCTTTTGAATGTAATAATCCTTTCCAAGCTCCGCAAAGGCACAGTATGATATTTATTCTAAAAAATCATAAAAGAGCATGAGCACAAGAAGCAGATACGTATCAGAATTCAGATTTCCCCACTATGAACATTAAAAAAGGCGAATAGGAAATAATAAATTTTGAATATACCTTCTAACTGGCATAATTGTTTACTGATCCTCAGTAGTGTTTTTAAGATGCCGTTTCTTGAAAAACTGAACCAATGATGTTTGCTTTTGACAATCTGTCGAGAATGCGCGAGGCAGGCGTCATCGTAATGAGTGATAGTTTGACCTGTCAAAACTTTTTCTGGGTGGCTCCACAAATTCAGAAACTTTTTTTTCAAAATGTCTTTGATTTGGGCTGATGGAATGAAGGCTGCATCCGCCTCCTTGTCGTATCGGCACCCCTTCGCCGGTGTGTGTTCATACCATTCTAACATCTCTTGCTTTGTTCCGATGGCCATAAAAAGTCTCTTCCTCTTTTCTCCTTCTCCACTTTTCTGCATGTCTTTCGTGGGGTCCATTAAGAAAATAGTTTTTCGTAGCGGAACCACACTGTAGACTGTTTGAAGAGTGGGAAGGGGACACAGGGAGCATGCCGGGAAGGGTACACGAAGAGCATGCCCGGATTCACCCACACGCATCGGGTTTCCAGGTGTTTACAGAGCGAGAAGGGGACACAAATAGCATGCTGGGATTAATGCGGACGCATCGAGTTGCCAGGTAGAACTTTGTGAGTGGCAAATGGCAGAGCCTACTGTACTGTGTTTTTGACTATGTATAATGAAACGCCTATGTAACTAGAGATCTTCCCAATCAGGTACTTTGTAACCTGAAACTTGTGTATGTAGCGACATTTGTAAGTAGAGGAACCATTGTACATAATGTAGCCGTCATGTGAAGAATCTTATCTCTAAAGCTCTTTTGTTTGTCCATTATATATATCTCATCTCATCTCATTAGCTGCACCGCTTATCCTCAGTAGGGTCGCGGTGGTGCTGGAGCCCATCCCAGCAATCATCAGGCAGTGTGCAGGGGACACCCTGAACTGATAGCCAGCCAATCACAGGGCACACGGGGACAGACAACTCACTCGCTTAGTCACACCTAGGGACAATTTTTGGACCGGCCAATTCACCTGAAATGCATGTCTTTGGAATGTGGGAGGAAACCGGAGTCCCCGGAAGAAACCCACGCAAGCACGGGGAGAACATACAAACTCCGCACAGTGAGGCCGGTAGCTGGATTTGAACTCACGCAGGAGGTTCCCACGACCTCAGAACTGTGCCGCACACGCGCTAACCACTGCGCCGCCGTGCTCATTATATATATTAATTTGTGTAATTTGTGATTAGCATGCACTCCTCTATTTATTTTTAAAAAGGAGTCAGGATCAAAAATAAAAAAAAATTCACTTATTCTCTGTTCAAAACCTAACATTGTAATTGACAAACATTGTTAAATACAGGGGTGTGACCACCCACGGACACGCTCTGCCCAGCCAGAGAAAAGTGGATCTGGTATTGACGGCAGTCTGAGCTCAGCATATATGATCCCATTCATGTAATATTGTTTATGTCACAGGACACTAAAGTGGACTCTCCCAAGTCATTCATCACACACACAGCGTCAGTCTAGTCTCCACGTAACGCAACCTTACCTATGTGACCACGTCAATGTTGCCACGTACGTTTTCACGCATTTTGGAATAACATGAATGTAACCGTGAGAGAGAATGAGAGTTTTTACTATCTCCCTTGTATTTGAAACAACTGCTTACGGTCAGACTCGGTCACCAGCCCAGATGTTGTCATTGGAATAAGACATGGAGGAAAAGTACAGTATTAGAACTGGAGGACAGTGCTGCCTTCACCCAAAGGAGGTGCTGCCGGTTTTAGTGGTGGATATTCTGTCCCTTTTTTGAGACCCGGCTGCAGACTCTTAAGATTTTAGTTGCTGCTTTAATCCATATGATATATTACCAATTTTATGTAGCATTATGCACCAATGACTTAAAAGGGGCAATATAAACCCAAAATGAGAAGAGAAACAAAAGAAGAAGAAAAATAATAACAGATTAAAGGAATGAAAAGAGAAAAATGCAAGAAAAAAGTAAAAATTTTTGGGTAAAAGGAACAAAAGGAGAAGAAAAAGTAAATAAAAAAACAAAATAAGAAAAAGAAGGAAAAAACTAGGAAAAAAAAACGAGAAAAAGGGGGAAAAGACAGGCTTTGAGGGTCTCTTTGATTTGTATATTACCAACTATAATGTCATATTTTTTTCATGATAATTCAATTCAGTATTATGCAAAAATGAATTAATGAATTTTTAGGAGAAAACTAACCGTGACAAACATTATCCCTAAAAAACACTGGAAACATTAATTAAGATTTTAACAAATCTAAAAAAAAAAAAAGATAAAATACAAAACAATTTTTAAATAATAATAGCTTAGCAAACTTTTTTGGGTGTTTGGGCATTTAGGTTGGCCATGGTCCATAAAGTTTTTGTGTGTGTTTTTTGCTACTTTTTCCCTTTTTTTATTTTCTTTGTTTTTGTGTATGTGTTTGTCTTGCTGTCGCTCACCCCTCTCAAGGTATATGACCAGGGTGGATAGATAGGCCATGAAAAAGGTGTTTAAACCCTGTAAAATTTTGCGGAATGACGCATAACATTTAAGTTCCCAAATTGTATTAAAAACACATGACAGTACTCGTTACAAATTCACAAACACTGCTCAGGCAAAGTAAAACCGCCGCCAAGTTATTTACAAACAATTGAGTGCTATTCTTCACCCAGTCACCTGCGAGCACAAAATGTTCAAGTCCACCTCACACAACGAACCCCTGACACTCGATGTACCAAATACAGACAGACAGACAGACAGAGAGAGAGAGAGACAGATAGATAGATAGATAGATAGATAGATAGATAGATAGATAGATAGATAGATAGATAGATAGATAGATAGATAGATAGATAGATAGATAGATAGATAGATAGATAGATAGATAGATAGATAGATAGATAGATAGATAGATAGATAGATAGATAGATAGATAGATAGATAGATAGATAGATAGATAGATAGATAGATAGATAGATAGATAGATAGATAGATAGATAGATAGCCCTTTGTGCTAATTAGCAAGAGTAGCTCTCAGTATGAATAAGGTTTTTCTTTATTTGGATTTAAAATCAGTTATTGTATTTTGCATTGGATGTATTATGAATCGATAACCGATCGCCATGTTGATGATTTTGTGCAAGGGTCTGCTATCTGAGACCGTGCTCCCAGCATGTCACTCTGATTCCATATGTCGTCTCAGCCCAAAATAACCCAGTTTTTTGTCACTTGCCTTCCTGTCTACCCAAAAAGGCCTTGAAATGCTAAAAGAATTGATATTTCAGACTCTTCCCAGATCCGTATACATAAACTCGAAGAACCCGGTGGATGTTATTCTAGCTCTCAGGCTTTATTTACCTTTCATTTCGACATTCCTCATTCCTTAGTTTTCGCGTGTTTTCCCTTCACCCCCGGCTGTTGTTTTGTGTCACAGCAAAGTGAGTTATGTCCCTCCTCTTCCAGTCGTTTTCTCTCTCATCCTTCCTTCTTCAGCTTGATTTGGCTGTTCCAGCCCATTATTCCCTGGGCCCGGTTATGTGGCAGGCCTGCTATTTTGCTCAGCGTGACGCGAGTCGATGCACGGCGGAGGAAGTGCGCTAGCACACGTGCGCCGTTGTGACGTCACCACCCTTGCGAAACGCGTACCGGTGGGTACGGTGACGCGCTTGACACATTTCTCTTGGCTTTTCTGTATGCATATTGTTGGAGGAAGGGGTGTTGTGTTGACAGCGAGACGACAGCCATCAGACTAGAGCGTAGACGCAACCGGCAATCTGTCTGCGTTAGGGTTCCCACAGCTTAAGGCAGGTTAAATTTCAAGACTTTTTAAGACTATCATTATTGCCCTTTAAAATTCAAATTTAGGATCAAGTGGATAAAAAAAACAACAACCACAATTCAAACACACAAAACAAAAAACACAAATATTTCTTACACATGATATATTGTGCCCCGTACACGTTACCTCGAACAACTTTTAGCTATGGCGAAAAACAAATATTGGACTGACACTTCTCAATAAAGTACACTTTGCCATGGTCCAAAGTGAAGGTCTCTGTCCAAAGTTGCTATGTGTATTGCGGGTAGACCTAAAACATGCGTCCGCTCTGAAAGGCCTGACAGAAACCACATCACCGTTTTGATATTTCTGTTGTCAGGCGATGTTGCCACGAATGTAAATCATCCAACCATCCAGCTAATCTATTATCTGCACCCCGTGATAGATGACCTCGCTTTCTTTTCTTTTAGCAAATAAGATGCTTTCTTTAGAATGTCGATTTAATGTGGTCTTCACATAAGATCACGGATGCGTGAGAGCCCATCTACTGACTTCCACAGACAAGCTTTTGTTTGGAATCATGCGCGTATCCTTTCTGTTTCATTTCATGGGAGGGACCTGACCTTTTCAAACAACTCACTTCTATGAAATGATCTTGTCATGCCTCAAAGGGATGATTACAAGATGAACATTGCTCTTGTGGGTGTAGACCAGGATCAGTTTGAACTCTCTATTGAGTGACAGCTACACTCAACCTGTCTGCTTACCTCTGGTTGACCTTCTACCCAGCTTGAGCCCTTATGTATAATTACTGTTATGCTTCAAAATAAAATTAACCCCTTAGCTGTTGAGAAGCAGATTTGTGTCTTCCCTGTGTCACCATTTTTGCCACATATCATTGGAAAGCTTGAGCATTGGTCGTTAGAAAGCTAATTTTTGGCCTTTTTGTCTAGCTTGCTATCTAGCTTTGTTTTTAGCCTTCTATTTTCCTATTTAGATTTTTTTTACTCTTTTACCTAGTTATGTGGCTACCTTTTTAGCTTTGTAGCTTGCAACCTATCTTCCAACCTTTTTAGTTATTAAGCTAGCTTTTAACATTTGTTTTAGTATTTTTTTTACCCGTATAGATTACTATAAAGCTACCTTTTTAGCTTTTTGCCAACCATCTAGCTAAGTTGCTAGAAATTCATGTCATAGCACTAATTAGTGACAAAAAGTAGCTCTTAGCTTGAAAAAGGATGGAGACCCCTGGTCCACATTATCAAATACCAAATTTCCCGATTGCATTCTTTTGGTTGCAGCAGGTGGGTGTCTTAAGAACGTCTTTGTACAGTACGTACCTGCTCATGGACTTTAGTCACCCCAAAGTTGCGATGGTAACACCGCTTTCTTCCCCGACAAATTGTTAGCACGCCAAGCCCGGCAGCCTCACTCTCATTTTTCAGTCTGGGCTTTAAGTTTGCGGTGTGGGCAGAGGGTGATGAATACAAGGGAGAGCGGCAAACGGGGACGGAGGAGAGTGCGTGGGTGAGCGCAGGACTGGAGATAAGGGGCTTAGGACGGCTTGGATCGGCCTACACAGGCGGGCTGGCCTCTCTGCCGTCTCCCACGCTGGGCCCCTCTAACCCGAACCTCGCTAGTGATTAAAGTCTGCTTCTGTCGCAGCACCTTGAAAACGAACCAGTGAAGTGGCTTTCAAACAAGCTCACCGTGCAAGGCTCCAGACAAGATTTTTTGGGGGGGGTGCTTTCATCTGCCGCTCAGCTTTTGTTCAACTCATTCCTTTTATTTTCCACGGGAGTGAATCTCCGAGGCTTAAAGTTATGTAATAGTATTAAGTTCAAATTCTCCTGGGGTTCCGAGAAGCTTGTAGTAAGGTATTTTGGCACTTTGAATACAAAATTGAATGTAATAATAAATATACAAACACTCACACAAAAATACACAAAATCCAATTATTTAATCTATCCATATATATATCTATATATACAGTATATGTTCATCCATCCATCATATTCAGCTTATCCGGGCAGCAGCCTCAGCAGTGAAGCCCAGACTTCCCTATCCCCAGCCCCTTCATCCAACTCATCCAACAGGCCAGCCTAGAGACATAATTTCTCCAGCGTGTCCTGGGCCAACCCAGGGCCTCCTGCCAGTTGGCGTGCCCGAAACACCTCTCATGGGAAAGCCCAGCCACACTGCTGATGAAACTCATTTTAGCCACATGTATCCGGGATCTTGTTCTTTCGGTCATGACCCACAATTCGTGACTATAGGTAAGGGTAGTAGTAATGAAAATTGACCGGTAAATCGAGAGCTTTGCTTTTCCGCTTAGCTCCTTCTACACCATGACGGACCGCTACACACATGATGATAGACGCTGCACCAATCTGTGTTTCAATCTCCCGTTCTATCCTACCCTCGCTCGTTAACAAGACCCGGAAATACTTGAACTCCTCCACTTGGGACAGGATCTCATCACCATCCCAGAGGAAGCATGCCACCTTTTTCCTGCTATTTCGCTCAGCGTGACGCTAAGAACCATGGTTTCGGACTTAGAAGTGCTGATCTGCATCCCGGCTCCTTGACACTCAGCTGCTAACCGCTCAAGTGAGAGCATCACATCATCTCCAAAAAGTAAAGATGCAATGCTGGACCATGCCCAAACTGGACCATGCCCTGCTAAGGCTGTGCCTAGGATCTCTAAAAGTGATGAACAAAATCGGTGACTAAGCGTAGTCGTCGCAGAGTCCAACTTCCACTGGAAACAAATCAGACTTACGCCGGAAATGCGGACCAAACTCTGGCACCGGGCATACAGGACCGCACACCCCGGATAAGACTACGCGCTACTCCACACTCCCGAATCATCCTCCACAGGACTTCCCGGGGAACACAGTTGAATGCCTTCCACAAGTCCACAAAACACATGTAGACCGAATAGGTAAACTTCCATTCACCCTTGAGCCCTTGAGGTGGGTTTTGCTGGCGAGCGCCTCTATGCTCAAGGGGTACGGCCTGGCACAGCCTGAAGGGACGACAAGGTCCCACCTTCCCATGGACTCACCACCTGTAGGAGGGGCCAAAGGGGCAGGGTGCGTAGAGAGCTGGATTGCAGCCAAAGGAGGAGTCCTTGACGCACTGATCTCTGGCTACAGAAACTGGCTTTTGGGACATGGAATGTTACCTCTCTGGCGAGGAAGAGCCCAAGTTGGTGTGTGAGGTTGAAAAGTTATGACGAGATATAGCCAGACTCACCTCCACACACAGGTTGGGCTCTGGTATCAGTCATCTCGAGAGGGTTTGGACTCTCTTTCACTCGGGAATTGCCCATGGCTAGAGTCGCATATAAGTCGTGCCACGGCTCAGAGCCTATACGTTGGGGTTCACTCCAGTTGACGAGAGGTATCCTCCCTCCACCTTTGGGTAGGGGGACGCGTCTTGGCTGTTGTTTGTGTTTACGCACCAAACAGCAGTTCAGAGTACCCACGCTTCTTGGAGTCCTTGGAGTCCTTTTATCAATATGTGTCAGTGTTATGGTGCTTGTAACTATATTTTGTCATTAGTGTTATTTCTGACAAACAAAGTACTTATTGATCGATTGATTGACAAGGTCAAGCTCTAGTCTCTCCAACTCTACTATTAGAAACATGTATATCGGAGCTTTATGTTAGCGTAGTTGTAGACAAAAATAACGACTCACAATTAAATGATTGGGTTTTGTGTATTTTTTCTACTTCTTAATATCACATGTAGTTTAATGTTTTTTTTATTGAGTTTCTGCGTTGGTATTAGTCTCAAAAAGCAGGATTTCATTTGTTATCGGTATGAAAAAAACAGTTATTGTCTTTCAATACCTAATATTTATGCTTGTATGGGTCAAACTCATGGCCCGTGGGCCAAATGTGGCCTGCCACGTTATTTTATATGGCCCACAAGGGAATGATGAGGAAAGCTCACGAGAGAAATACACGTCAAACAATGGCTTGTTGTTTTAAATATGTCTACTAGATGTCGCCAAAGCTAAGCACCACTCCCAAAGCTGTATTAGCTGACCACCATTGATCAACCAGAGAACATTGAGGAAACCTATCCCGTTGTTGTTTTATTTAAATCAGAAGTCACAACTGTGTTGTCTAAGGCAATATGAAAAATACAAATTTTTAAATGTTGCACCTGGAGTCTTTGCAGATGTTTCAAGACCTTTTAGCTTCTTTTCATAATATATATGATATCTAACAGCGAAGTTCCCATATTTAGGTAAACATTTAAAAAAAAAAAACAGACAGACTTTTAAAACTTAAAACTTTTAAATTGAGATCATTCATTAAAATTTGTGTTTATGTGCTACCTTTGTCATGTTCTTGTCACGAACCAGAATGGAATCTCGGACCCAATTGCGTTCGTTTTGAAGGAATCTTTATTGGATTGAGCTGACAGAGCTTGCTTTGGAAGCCGATGGTTGTCGGTCGCGCGCAGAGTTGGATGGAATGGCAGTTCCGTGACAGGTAGGCAGAATCAATACAGCTTAGCAGGCAGGTCGGTGGCCAGGGCAGGAGAGTAGATCGTAAACGTGGGACAGAAACAGGTCGGAACCGGAGGCAGGCAAGAATCAAGCAGGAGAAGTCTTTGGTACTGGTAATCTGGCGAAACACACATAGAGACACAAGTATGGTCTGACACTCCCCTCTGGGTGCTGACTGCTTAAGAGGGGAGTGCCAGCCAATCAGAGAGCGCGCTCCTTAGCGCCAAACGATGCCCCAGGTGTCTTGAGTTTGGCAATCATGAAAGAACCCCCCCAAGGGATGGCTCCAGAAGTCCCAAAACAAACAAAAATAATCCATGGGCTCGTCACAGGTAATCCTCAGGTACGTCACAGGTAAACCAATAGGTGCGTCACAGGTAATCCTCGGGTACGTCACAGGTAATCCATAGGTGCGTCGCAGGCAATCCTCAGAACTCTTCTGAATGGACGAAGACCCCCTCGCCAGCATCCGAAGGGTCCGAAGGTGGAAAAACCGATGAGCCGGAACCTCGGGAACGACCTCTGCGCGGAACTGATTGGTCCAGATTCACGTGGTAGGTAGACTGGCAGGCAGGCTTAATGTCAGACCGGTCTCGAGACAAGCCGACGGACGATCCGGGTTGGCTGGCACACAGACGTTGAGACCGGTGGGAAAGAAGGCGGACGCACGTCGAGACGGGTGGGCGTACGGACGTCGGGCAGAGGGAAAAAAAACATCAATAATCGTTTTATGATCAAATATTACATGCCTGAATCAAAGTTTAATTGTGAGCTTTTGAAAATCCTATTTACATCTTTATCTTTCACATTTAATTTCCCCCTATGTTCCTGGTCTATTGGTGATCCCAAGAGCCAAGAAGAAATCCGCAGGTTCGAGAGTATTTTCCATTCGGGCTCTGGTGTTGTGGAATGCTCAGCCCTCTAAGATTCAATCTGCAACATCAGTTGAACTGTTTCAATCTACGCTTGGATTCCACTTATATTCTATAGTTACCTATATTCCAAGTTGATAATGTATGTTTGTTGTTTTTGCATGCCAGTGCAACATCCATTTTGGCCTGGTCATCCTAGGAGGGGGATTACCTCATGTGCGGCCCCTTCTCTAGGTTTCTTAATTCCCTTATGCTGAGGTTTTGAGTTTTTCCTTGCCCTTATGTAAGTTTTAGATCATGGGATGGTGTCATAATAGTCTGTGGTCTGTAATAGTACAGTCATTTGATACTTCTTATGGCTATAAAAATAAACATGACTTGACTAAGGCCCACTTTTTATGCCATTGATTTTCTGGTCTGATCCCCGAAAGAACTAATTGAGTTTGACACCCCGGATGAACACATACTCTTATTTATACTTGTAGAATCATCCGCACAGTATCCTTTGGATGGCCAAGGGCAGTGACAAAGCATCACCGCATGACAAGCTGAAATGAAAGCGGGCGTCCTGAAAACTCAATAGGTGGATAAACACCTTCATGCAAATGAGTCAGATATTTTGATCCAGGGGGCCGGGATGAGCAGATTAATCGTATTGATTAATTCTAATTAGCGTCACACCTAATCAAAACATGAATGCAGGCAGCCTAAATAGACCCACTGGCTGGATAATAATACAGTAATAGCCTGAGTCACGAGGCAGATGAGACAGAGGCTGATGGAGTGCAACAGTCTGAAAATGACAAGAAATCGCAAAAGTGGGGAAAAACCGGAACGCATGCGCAGATCCCCCCTCGATGTTTTCACACCTCCAATTGGAAGCGGCGATGAGATTAGTCGGAGGAATTGTCGGCGTGCATTGTGCGCAGACAGGATAGGCAGTCAAATCCCTTTTTCAGCCACCACTACTTATCCTTGTCCCCGTGTTGTCTCTTTCAGGCAGCGGCGCCTCGCTCTAAATGCATGTAATCTGGCAGACAAGGTAGAATGAAAAGAGGACTCCGTGTGGATGGAGGCAGGAGAAATGGAATGACGGGGGGAAGAACGAGCAGAGGTGAGGGAAGGAGAAGAATCAGGCTGGGAAAACAGTCAAACTTGAGTCGCTCCCCTGCTAAAAGAGGGGCTTATGTTTGGCGTCAGCATGTGAATTATTCATCTCCAACTTCAAATGTGAATTATTGATATTTAGGACGGGGGAAGCAGCATAAATGCACAAAGGAGGCCTGATGCAAGATGAAGAAAAGAATAGTGATTTCATCATTCTTATCGCTAGTGTAACGGTCCACATTGCTGTTTTGGGTAATGGAAAGGGTCATAAACTTTCAGAAGCTGAGAGCTACTTTCTAGTTAATGATTAGGGCTACCAGTTTGATTTGCTTTTCTTAAATAACAACTTGTGTTCTTACCAGTGTTGGGCATGTTACTCACTACTTCTTCCAAAAAAGTAACATTTAGTAACTGAATTACTGTACAGTAAAAGTAACTAAGGAAAGAAACAATTTCAGTTACCTTAAAAGAAGTTGTTGTATGTCTAAGAATTTGAAATGTTCAGAATTCGAGTCTGTTGAATCAAGAAGAACAGACAGGTAGTTGTGTTATAGAAATTTGTACTAACTATTGCACCTCACCAGCAACAGATTTATCCTACACTTGAGAAGAAAAAAACACTAAACAATATAATGAAATAACATTCAGCAATAAACGATATAAAGTAAGTTTGTCATTTTAATTTAACTTTCACAACTGAAAACAACTGGTCAAGTAGACATATACTAATGTACTTCAAGTACTTTGTTCACAACAAAAGTCAACTCTAAAACAAAATAAAGTATCACTCTATAGAATAAATCACAGTCTCTAGTCACATGACTGCTCAAGTAGACATATCATACTGTACTTCAAGTATTTTCACACAATAAAAGTAAACAGTTCAACCATATAAAGTGAGTTTAACACGGCGGTGTAAAATTAATAAATCAAACTCTCACAACCTGAAACACAGGTCAAGTAGAAATGGGCAACTGCGCTTCAAATGTTTTAAAAAGTCAACAGTGAAACTACATACAACGACTGTCCAATCCCTCTCTCTAAGTGATGTTATGTGCTTAATAACATAAGAACTACACGACCCATAATGACACATTGTTACTGAGTGTCCCCTAATGTTTACAGTTGTATGACCCGAAAATGAACACCCGTCCGCGCCAACACGCCTCGTCTCAATCCATCCAAAATAATGCACCGCTTATGACCGGCAGTAAAGGTAACGGTGTTGTAATGGTGGAAAAAATGATTAGTTAGAGTAATGCGTTACTGTGAAAGTAACGCCGCTAGGTAAAAGTGTCAATTTTCAAACGGCCTTACGCCCGACACTGGTTATAACTATGTCATTACAGGTTCTTTTTATCCAAAGAAGGTGTGAAATGTAGTATTGTGGTGCACATAGTCAAGAATCAAGCACATCGGCACAGATTTTCTATGTATTTAGCTTGCTATTTGTATTATTATCAAGTGAGAATGCAATAGTTATAAAAAATCAGTGTCACGACTGGTACAGGCAGTGTACCCAAATCCGTAATGTTTCACACAGGTTTTATTAGAGATCAGGGAAGTCAGGGCGAGAGGGAAAGACAGCAATCTGGTGCTGGCTGGGCAGGAGGAACGGGAAGCCCTCGCGAACAAGCGTGGTCGGTAATCGGAAGCAAGACAGGCAGCCGGGACGGGAGAACCGAGCATGGTCCTGGATCGGAACCAGACGAGCGGCCGGGACGGGAGACTGAGCGTGGTTGGAGATCGTAACAAGTCGGGTAGCCGGGACAAGCGGGAAAATGGATACAGGAAATGGAATCAGGCAGCGTATGGGTAGTCGGGACAGGAGAACGGGGCTTGGATTGGGGATGGATATAGGAAACAGAATCAGGCAGGATACGGGTAGCAGGCAAACGGGGCTTGGATTGGGGGTCGATACAGGAAACAGAATCAGGCAGGATACAGGTAGTCGGGACAGGTGAATGGAGCTTGGATCGGGGGTCGATACAGGAAACACGTCGGGATCAAAACGGGAGCCAAAGTCAAAAGTGTTTGCCTTGCATGCGCTGAGGTTCGCTGACGGACTGACAAGGAGTGAACGAGAATGACGTACTTGAATAGGGGGAGGACTAATTAGGGAACGAGTGGCAGCTGGGAGTGAACGAGTGAGCGCAGGTGAAAGTAATTGGCAAATCATGACAATCAGGATCTAGCATTCCATTCCAGGTGGGCGCCTACCTGGGGGAAGTGGCTGGAGAGCACCCATCTGTGTTTAATCAGCGTCCATACCTCCATCTCATTATTTTGGCTCCATATAGTGACAGGCTTTGGCTCTTATTTGGGGATTTCTTGACCTGTTTTGTTTGTTACTTAGTTCCTAGGTTTTGTTATTTTTTGTGAGCACGGCTGCCTCGGTTCCTGTTTCCCAACATATTGGGTCAACCCTACAAATCGTGACTGAACCAAACCTTCAATACTCCAATTTTTTGTTTTCGCTGTCTCGCTGCCGTCCATATGTCCTTTTCATCGAATTTAGCAGCTCCTTTCTTTGCCGATTACAGCGTATGTCTTCAGCCCACACAGCCTCGCAAAACAAGAGAATCTTTCTCCTCCCTCCTTTCTTCTTTTTTTGGATATGCCCCTTAATTGGACCCCTTCTTAGGCGTGAAAGCGCAGCACTTCAGCACGGACACAATGTACGGCACGGAGACCTAGCAACCCACAGCATGAAAGGATATTTCTGCTGGCTGAATAGAGGAATTGATGGAAGGATGGAGGATGTTTAGCTCGTGATTCTCTCAGAATGGACACAAAAAAAAGACCTCCAGTGTCCTTCTCTCTCTCTCTCCTATTCTCTCTTTTGTTGACTTTGTTATCCGTTTTCGACACTTGCGTCCATTTCTCTGTGGTGAGGACTGATTTTTGCGGTGTATGTGTGTTTGCAAGGATCATGGAGGCACAGGGCCCAGACACTTGGAAATCGTTTAGTGAGCTTTTCGAGTGTGGGAGGAGAGGAATTCGTGCCCAGATAAAGGAAAGAAAAAGTAAAAGAAAAGCTGTGTGAGTGAGGGCGTGAGTGTGCAGAGATGGATTTTGTGACTGATATGAGATGTGTATAGAGAGAGAATTTGGAAAGTGAGGGGGATAGAATTCGAAAAGAAGGATACATTATTTAAAAAGACAATGATGCATTCTGAAAGAGAACACAAGATAGAGAGGTTTAGAAAGAGGAGGGGGAAAGAGAGAGAATGAGAGAGACAGAGAGAGAGACAGAGAGATAGAGGGAGAGAGAGGGAGAGAGAGAGACAAGGGGAGAGAGAGAGAGAGAGAGGGGGACAGGGGGGTAGAGAGAGACAGGGGTGGAAAGTATATATATACTGGACTGTCTCAGAAAATTAGAATATTGTGATAAAGTTCTTTATTTTCTGTAATGCAATTAAAAAACAAAAATGTCATACATTCTGGATTCATTACACATCAACTGAACTATTTCAGGCCTTTTATTATTTGAATATTGCTGAATTTGGCTTACAGCTTAAGAAAACTCAAAAATCCTATCTCAAAATATTAGAATATCATGAAAAAGTATACAAGTAGGCTAATCAACTAATCACCTGAATCATCTAATTAACTCGAAACACCTTGCGAGGGTTTCCTGAGCCTTAAAAACACTCAGCTTGGTTCAGTAAACTAAATCACTGCTGATCTGACTGCTGTCCAGAGGACCATCATTGACACCCTCCATCAGGAGGGTAAGACACAAAAAGAAATTTCTCAAAGAGCAGGCTGTTCACAGAGTGCAGTTTCAAAGCATATCCACAAAAAGTCTGTTGGAAGGGAAAAATGTGGCCGGAAACGCTGCACAACCAAGAGAGATGACCGCAGCCTTAACAAAATTGTGAAGAAGAGCCGCTTCCAGAATTTGAGGGAGCTTCAAAGACAGTGGGCTGAAGCTGGAGTCCAGGTATCAAAAGCCACAGTTCACAGACGTGTCCGGGAAATGGGCTACAATAGCCGTATTCCCATGGTCAAGCCACTTCTGAACTCAAGACAACGGAAGAAGCGTCTGACTTGGGCAATGGAGAAGAAGCACTGGACAGTTGCAGAGTGGTCCAAAGTCCTCTTTTCAGACGAAAGCAAGTTTTGCATTTCATTTGGAAGTCAAGGCGCCAGAGTCTGGAGAAAGGCTGGAGAAGAGCAAAATCCAAGTTGCTTGAAATCCAGTGTGAAGGTCCCAAAGTCAGCAATGGTTTGGGGAGCCATGTCAGCTGCTGGTGTTGGTCCACTGTGTTTCATCAAGTCCAGAGTAAATGCAACTGTGTACCAAGAGATTTTAGAGCACTACATGCTTCCATCTGCTGAAAAGCTCTATGGAGATGAGTATTTCATTTTCCAGCATGATCTGGCACCTGCCCACAGTGCCAAAACCACCAGTTACTGGTGCACTGACCATGGCATCACTGTCCTCGATTGGCCTGCTAATTCCCCTGACCTGAACCCCATAGAGAATTTGTGGGGTATAGTTAAGAAGAAGATGAAAGACACCAGACCTACAAATGCAAATGAGCTGAAGGCCGCTATCGAAGCATCCTGGGCATCAATAACACCTCAGCAATGCCACAGGCTGATTGCCTCCATGCCACGCCGGATTGATGCAGTAATCCGTGCAAAAGGATTCCCAACCAAGTACTGAGTGCATCAATGGACATTTTGAAATGTTTGATTTAGTTTTGCTGTTATAAAATTATTTTTTTTACTTGGTCTGAGGAAGTATTCTAATATTTTGAGATAGGATTTTTGAGTTTTTTTCAGCTGTAAGCCAAAATCAGCAATATTCAAATAATAAAAGGCTTGAAATAGTTCAGTTGATGTGTAATGAATCCAGAATGTATGACATTTTTGTTTTTTTAATTGCATTACAGAAAATAAAGAACTTTATCACAATATTCTAATTTTCTGAGACAGTCCAGTATACACATACAGTGCATCTGGAAAGTATTCACAGCGCTTCACTTTTTCCACATTTTGATATGTTACAGCCTCATTCCAAATTGTATTAATTTAATCTCTTATCTCAAAATTCTACACATAATACTCCATTATGACAATGTGAAAAAGTTTATTTTTAATTTTTTTGAACTTATTAAAAATAGAAAACTAAGAAATCACATTTACATAAGTATTCACAGCCTTTGCCATGAAGCTCAAAATTGAGCTCAGGTGCATCTTTTTTCCACTGATCATCCTTGAGATCTTTCTACAGCTTAATTGGAATCCACCTGCAGTAAATTCAGTTGATTGGACATGATTTGGAAAGGCACACACCTGTCTATATAAGGTCCCACAGTTGAGTGTGCATGTCAGAGCATAAACACCAAGCATGAAGTCAAAAGAACTGTCTGTAGACCTGCGAGACAGGATTGTCTTGAGGCACAAACCTGGGGAAGGAAAATTTTCTGCTGCTTCGAAGGTCCCAATTAGCACAGTGGCCTCCATTATTCGTAAATGGAAGACATTTGGAACCAGCAGGACTCTACCTAGAGCTGGCCGGCCTTCTAAACTGAGCGATCGGGTAAGAAGGGCCTTAGTCAGGGAGGTGACCAAGAACCCGAAGGTCACTCTGTCAGAGCTCCAGCGTTCCTCTGCGGAGAGAGGAGAGCCTTCCAGAAGGACAACCATCTCTGCAGCAATCCACCAATCAGGCCTGTATGGTAGAGTGGCCAGACAAAAGCCACTCCTTAGGAAAAGGAACATGGAAGCCCGTCTGGAATTTTCCAAAAAGCACCTGAATGACTCTCAGACCATGAGAAACAAAATTCTCTGGTCTGATGAGACAAAGATTGAACTCTTTGGTGTGGATGCCAGGCGCCATGTTTGGAGGAAACCAGGCACCGCTCATCACCAGGCCAATACCATCCCTACAGTGAAGCATGGTGGTGGCAGCATCATGCTGTGGGGATGTTTTTCAGCAGCAGGAACTGTCAGACTAGTCAGGATAGAAGGAAAAATGAATGCAGCAATATATAGAGATATCCTGGATGAAAACCTGCTCCAGAGCGCTCTTGACCTCAGGCTGGGGTTAAGGTTCATTTTTCAGCAGGACAACGGCCCAAAGCACGCAGCCAAGATCACAAAAGATTGGCTTCAGAACCACTCCGTGAATGTCCTGGAGTGGCCCAGCCAGAGTCCAGTCTTTAATCCGATCGAACATCTCTGGAGAGATCTGAAAATGGCTGTGCACAAACGTCTCCCATCCAACCTGATTGAGCTTGAGACTTATTGCAAAGAAGAATGGGCAAAACTGCCTAAAAATAGGTGTGCTAAACTTGTGGGATCATATTCAAAAAGAGGCTTGTATTTGCTGCCAAAGGTGGATCAACAAAGTATTAAGCAAAGGCTGTGAATACTTATGTAAATGTGATTTCTTAGTTTTCTATTTTTAATAAATTCCAAAAAAGAAAAAAAAAACGTTTTCACATTGTCATAATGGAGTATTTTGTGTAGAATTTTGAGATAAGAGATTAAATTAATACAATTTGGAATGAGGCTGTAACATAACAAAATGAGGAAAAAGTGAAGCGCTGTGAATACTTTATATATATATATATATATATATATACATATATATATATATATATATATATATATATATATATATATATATATATATATATATATATATATATATATATATATATATATAATATGTGTGTGTATGTGTATTTATATATATATATATATACATATATATATATATATATATATATATATATATATATATATATATATATATATATATATATATATCATCTCATCTCATCAGCTGCACCGCTTATCCTCAGTAGGGTCGCGGGGATGCTGGAGCCCATCCCAGCAATCATAGGGCAGTGGGCAGGGGACACCCTGGACTGGTTGCCAGCCAATCGCAGGGCACACGGGGAGATATATATATATATATATATATATATATATATATATATATATATATATATATATATATATATATATATATATATATATATATATACATCAGAGCCATATCCCCCTAGTGGGAGGGGGCTAGAGTCTTTCTGGGAGATTGATACAGAAGAGGGGCTTCCCAGCCCCGTCTGTCAAACCAACTGATGTGTTGGGAGTCATTAGGTGACCAAACCCCCCAATTCCAACCCCTAATGCCGAGCGCCACGCAGGGAGGCAATGAGTACTAATGTTGTAAGTCTTAGGTATGATTCGGCCGAGGATTTAACCAGCAACTTCTCAGTCTCGGAGCGAGCGCCCTACACCCAAGGCCACCGAGCTGGAGAAGAAAGAAAGAGAATGAGAGGGAGAATTTCAAAAGAGATTAATACCATTCTGAGGAGGGAAAGAGAAGGGGAGAGAGAGAGGGAGGGATGGAGAGAAAAAGAGGGAGAGTGAGAGAAATTTGAAAAAGAAGGAATTTCAAAAGGAAGAAAGAATGAGAATTTCAGCAGAGACTTATAAAATTTTATAGGAGGGAAAGAGAAGGGGGAGAGAGGGAGAGAGAGGGGGAGAGGGAGAGAGAAAGAAATTAAAAAAGAAGGAATTTCAAAAGGAAGAAAGAGAATGAGGGAGAATTTCAAAAGAGAGTGATAAAATTTTGTAGGAGGGAAAGAGAAGGGGAGAGAGAGAGAGAGAAAAAGAGAGAGAGAGGGAGAGAGGGAGAGAGAGAGAGAGAGAGGGGTACAGAGAGAGAGAGAGAGAGAGAGAGAGAGAGAGAGAGAGAGAGAGAGAGAGAGAGAGAGAGAGAGAGAAAGAGAAAGAGAGAGAGAAATTAAAAACAGATGGAATTTCAAAAGGGAGAGAGCGAATGAGGGGGAGAAAGAGAAAAATAAAATATTGTATAAGGGAAATAGAGAAAAAGATAGAGAGAGAGAGAGAGATTGGAAAGAGATAGATAATATCAAAAGAGATTATTCCAAAAGAGAAAGAATTTGGAAACCGGAAGTGAGAAAGAGAGATAATCTGGAAAGAGAGAATTAAGGAGGGAGAGAAACGGTTTGGAAAGAGGGTAAGAAAGATCATTTGGAAAGAGAGTAAACGAAAGTATTTGGATAAAGCAAGAGATAATTTTGAAAGAAAATTTGGGAAAAGAGTGAGACACAGCAAAAATTCAGAAAGCGAGGGAGAGAGATCATCTGGGAAGATAAAGACAGACCTGGAGAAAAGAAAATATGTAAAGAATTAGGCAAAGGGCAGCATACTGGCTGGGTGGTTAGCGTGCAGCTCCAAGGTGCAGGGTTCAATTACAGCTATCGCATCCTCCCTGTGCGAAGCTTGCATGCTCCTCCCGTGCCACAATTAGTTTCCCTCCCACATTCCCAAGACATATATGTCAGGTTGATAGGCCGGCTTAAATTGTCTCTACGTGGGAATGAGCGAGTGAGTTGTCTGTCTCTGTAACTGGCTGTCAACCAGTTCAGGGTGTCCACTGCCCACTGCTCGAAGGTAGCAGGGATGGGCACCAGCACACCTGTGACCCAAGTGAGTCTATTAATAGATGGATGAATGGACAGAGAAAAGTAGATGTATTTGTTAAGAAAAGAGTTGCAGAAAAATATAATATTGTAAGAAAAACAAACAGAAATAATTTGTTAAGAAAAGGGGACAGAAAGGATCATTGAGCATGAGACTGTCATGATTACGATGTGATTCACCGCCGCAGGTTCTGATTGGCTCCCTGTCCCTATTTAAACCCTTTCCGGTCAATCCCCTGTTGTCAGTCCGTTTGTGAACCTCTGTTTGTACAAGGCAAGCCTTTTTTGACCCTGACTCCCCCCTGTCCCGTTTTTGCTCCCGTTTATCTCCGGCTACGACCTGTTTTGATCCCGACCACATCTGCTCTCCCGTCCCGACTTACGACCCGTTTTTCATTCCGACCACGTCTGCTCTCCCGTCCCGGCATACAACCCGTTTCTGACCCCGACCACGTATTTGCTCTCCTGTCCCGGCAGATCACAATCCGATTGCCAGAGCGACTTGCTTTCCGCGTCCAGCGAGCATCAGAAAAGTCACAGAAAAAAGATAATTTGGTAAGAAAAGAAAGAGAGACTTCTGTAAGAAAAAGAGACAGAGAAAGAGATAATTCTGTAAAAATGAGACAGCAAAAGACAGAATTAAAAGTAAAAGAGACAGAGAAATAGAGAGAATTTTGTATGAAAGAATCAAAGAAAGAGAAATCAGTAAGAAAAAAAGAAAGAGAGAGAGAGAAATTGTCAGCACAGCTTTTAAGCTAGGAAATGAAATAAAATATAGAATAGAATAGATTAGAATGCAATTCTAATTCTATGCTACAATTCGCCCTATGCTGTCTCAGTCGGATGCGGAGATTATAATTCATGCGTTATTTACCTCCCGACTCTATGACTGTAATGCACTACTCTCCGGTCTCCCGAAGCCCAAAATCAAGAACCTTCAGCTGGCTTTTAACTAAGACAAGAAAGTTTGATCACATTACCCCGATTTTAGCTAAGCTGCATTGACTCCCTGTTAGCTTAACATGTGATTTTAAGTTTCTGTTGGTATGATACAAAATCATGCATGGACTTGCTCCCTCATATCTTTCAGATGTAATTTCCCCCTATGTCCAGGTCCTGAGTTTCCGCTCTGAAAATGCTGGTCTACTCGTGATCCCAAGGACCAAGATGTGTTCCGCAGGTTGGAGAGCGTTCTCCATTCGGGCCCCAGTGCTGTGTAATGCTCTGCCCCCTGAGGCTCAATTTGCAACCTCAGTGGAACTGGCTTAAAACACACTACTATTCTATATTCTATGTTTTATGTTGACAATATCTGTGTAGTATTTGTTATTGCAACATCTGTTGCAGCCTGGTCATCCTGGAAGGGGGATTACATCATGTGTGGTCCCTTCTCAAGGTTTCTTCATTTTCCTCATGTTGAAATTTTTGAGTTTTCCTCTCCCTCATCTAGCTTTTAGATCAGGGGATGGTGTAATAATAGTCTGTGGTCTGCAATAATCTGTGGTCTGTGCAGCCCTTTGAGACTCTTTATGATTAAGGGCGTCACAAATAAACATGACTTGACTTGATATCTTAAAACAAGTAGAATTATACGTAAATGAACAAAACTTTCAACCAATGGGATAAGAATGTACTTTCTCCAGAGGTTTTTTTCAATTTAAATTTCACTAAACTCTCGTCATCAATCGGGTAAAAGGTGTGATGAGGCAAGTGTCCATCCATGCAAACCTGCAATTGGCCTCCTGACCCAACTGATGAGCTCCGTGTCACACCGCCACAACAGCAGCAAATCAGACGGCTTTTGTCAAAAATCGAGCCCCCTTTTTTGCCCGCCGGTCAAAATCAACTCCAATCATTTGAAAGCAGGTGACCGACTTGCACACGGGTAACACATTTTAATACAAAAAAGAGGAAAAGTCTCACGCCCAATCGCAGTTTATTGATGTATTGAAGGTGTTATTGAGCAGGAGGGGTCACAGAATGAACTGGTTTCAGCTGACCCGCATGGCTCCTGGCAACATGGCGGGCACATTCAATCTCACTTGACCCCTTCTACTTTGACCCTTCACCCTCGGTGAGAATGGCCCCGACTCAACTCTCACCTCCTGGGATCAATAGCCCTTGATCGTCACCTCAGTTTCGGGGTAGGAACATCGAAGCGGGATGGACGCTAGCGGTTGATACTAGAGGTCCAATTCCAAATAGTGGAAATGGATTTTGAAATATCTAACCCAGTCCTTCTCAAATAGTGGGGTGGGCCTCCCTGTAGGGGGGGTGGGCGCGTCTGACTTCGGTGAACTTTTTTTTTTCCCCAGAATGAAGTGCAGTTGCACCCCCACTACGCTAGGGGGCAGTGGCACTCCCAGTGGCAAAGTGTTTTGTTCACATATAGTTCTGTCCACCGAAATGTGAAGTGCAGTTTTTTCCGACCTGGCAGCTTTTTTGCTGTTATTTCCACCTAAAATGAACTGCACTCATGAAGATGTGATCCATTATCCCCAATACCATATTGCTGCAAGCAGGGACCGGAGGAAGGAACTATTGTCCGGCCTGGCGGCTCTTTTTTTTGCCATTACTGTATGTACGCCTTAAACGACTCGCACCTGTGCGGCTGTAATCCATTATCCCAAATCCCAAATTGCTTTGAGCAGAAATTGGCAGAGTGCACTTTTGTTAGACCTGGTTGCTCTTTTTTACTGTCATTTCCGCTTAGAATAAACTGCACTCACACAGATAAGATCCATTATCCCCAATCCCATATTTCTATGAGCAGGGACTGGCAGAAGGCACCATTGTCCTTTTTTTTTTGCTTTGCTGTTACTGTATTTCAGCCTAAAATGACTTGCACGTGTTGTGGTGTTCTGATCCATTATCCCACAACTCATATTGCTTCTAGCAGGAACTAGCAAAGTGCACTTGAATCAGACTCGCGGGTCCTTTTTTGATTTTTTTTTCCTGCCAAAAATGATTGCTGCGAGCGGGGACTGTCGTAGTTCATTTTCTTCAGAGATGGCAGCTCTATTTTGTCATTATTTCTGCCTAAAATCAGCTTTACTCATGAAGATGCGATTCACTATTCCCAATACCATATTGCTGCAAGTAGGGACCGGCGGAAGGCACTATTGTCCCGCCCAGCGGCTCTTTTGTGCTGTTACTGTATTTCCGCCTAAAATGTCTGTGATCCGTTATCCCATATCCCACATTGCTTCGAACAGGAAGTGGCAGACTGCACTTTTGTTGGACCTGGGAGCTCTTTTTTTTTTACCGTTATTTCTGCCTAAAATGAACTGCACTCACGCAGATTCGATTCCCTGCCCCCAAACCCATATTTCTATGAGCAGGGACTGGCAGAAGGCACTATTGTCTCTTATTTCCCGTTACTGTATTTCAGCCTGAAACGACTTGCACGTGTGCGGCTGAGATCCCAAATTATCCCAAATCCCATATTGCTTCAAGCAGGAACTGTCAGAGTGCACTTTTGTTCGACCTGGCAGTTCGTTTTTACCCTTATTCGTGCCTCAAATTAACTACAGTCGTGGGGCCGTGATCCATTATCCCCGATCGCACGCTGTGGTCCAATTCGGTGAAAGGACAGTCCTCTGGGTGCTCTTTTTTTAACCACCCATTATGTTTATTTACCCTGGACAAAAACAGGGTTGGGTGGAGTTACTTCAAGCTTGATTACTTTCAATTACTTTTAGATTGCTCCAATACAAAATATGCTAATAAAAGACAAAAGAAACTAAATATGAATACAATTACTACATTTTTTGCAGGTTTGGGGAGTAACGGAATACATGGAACGGCAAAAATGATGTTGGCAAGCTGTTTGGATTTATTTTCATTTTGTTTCTGTCGCATTTTGTTAGTTTTGCCGGAGATCAAAGACATCGAAGCGAGGAGAGAAAGCGTACCACATGTTGAGAGTCATAATTTTATTCATATTTAGTTTATTTTGTCTTTTATTAGCACATTCGGTATTGGAGTAATCCAAAAGTAATTGAAAGTAATCAAGTTAAAGTAACCTTACCCAACCCTGGACAAGAATACGATCTTGTATTACACTTGTACGAGAACGTTTGCTCAGACATCTCACGAGAGTTAAGCCGTGACTCACACTTGTGGCGAGCAGCTGAGACTCTGAAAAGGAAGGAAGTGAGGGAGCCAAGATGTGATGTTCCACCGACCCCAACTCGTACTCTCTCACCCCACCCCCACTTCTGTGCCTGGCCGGTAGAGATGCGCATCTGGCAATGAATACATGAGTGGCCACTAGCCTCTGAGCCGCCGCTGAAAATAGCCAGACTGAAAGCCTCCCACATCTCCCACCGTACCGTGGCACGGAAATATAATTAACCTTGTTTTTATTATTTGAAGAATAAACCCAGAGTCCGTCCATCTCTTTCTCAGACAAACACGGCTGTGATGATGCCCACTACTATCTCGTCTCGTTTGGATTACTGTGATTCCCTGCTCTCTGGATTCCCCGAAAAGAAAATCGCAAGCCCGCAGCTATTTAAAACAAGTGCTTTCGTATTAGTGTCTGCTTTTTGTGTCGATGATAACCGAAGGGCTCTGTATTTCTATCTATATCAGTGTGTAAAACAAGTTCTTATGGTATCAGTTTCTTTTTTCTGTATTGATGACAACTAAAGAGATAAGTATTAACATTGGTACCAGTCAGTAAAATAAGTGCTTATGATATCAGTATCAGTATCTGCTTTCTGTACCAAAGACAACTAATGAGATGAGCATTGAAATTGATATCAGTCTATAAAAATAGCACTTAAGGAACCTGCTTTCTATCACGAAACCAGAACAGACCAGTGGACCCCAGAGCATTCGTTAGTTCTTTTATTAAGGAAGCGTTCAGCTTGCTGGAGACGTGATGGCCGTCAGACGTCAGCAGCGGCGCCGGGGAGATAGCTTCGGATCGAGTGGGCAATCGGAGTGCGGAAATCAGGCAGGTCTTGTTTACCGGGGCTGGAGAGGAGATCGAAGCGTGGGACGGAAACAGGTCGGATCGGAGGCAGGCAGAAACGGGTAAGCAGAGTTCTTAAATGAACGGGATATCAGGAGAAACACACAGAGTTACAAATGTACACTCTGACACTGTTCTCTGGACACAGCGCGCTTAAGAGAGAAGTGCCAGCCAATCAGAAGGCGCCCACCCAGGCGCCACATAATTGCTCCAGGTGATCTGAGTTAGTAATCATGACACTTTCAGTGTGAATGACAACTCAAGGCTTTGGTATCATTAACCGTATCGGCCTTGTAAAACAAGTGTTTATGGTCTCAGTATCTTCTCTCTATAGTGACAACAGCTCAAAAGTTAAGTAACTAAGGATGGATGTATTGATGACAACTAGAGAATTAATTATTTATATTGGTATCAGTGTGTAAATAAGTGCATATGGTATCAGTATTTGGTTTATGTATTGATGACAACTCGAGTGTTTGGTAATGATATTGGTATCAGTCTGTAACTAAGCACTTATAATATCAGTATTTTATTTCTGTATTGATGACAACTAAAGAGTTAGGTATTGATATTAGTATAAGTCTGCAAAACAAGTGCTTTTGGTATCAGTGTCTGCTTTATCTGTCGATGATAACTAAAGGGTTTGGTGTTTATGTCTGTATCAGTGTGTAAAACAAGTAGTTATGGTATCAGTTTATGTTTTCTGTATTGGTGACAACTCAAAAGTCAACTATATAAATCTGAATTAGTCTATACAACAAGTGCTTATGGCATCAATATCTGCTTTCTGTATCGATGACAACTAGAGTTGAGCATCAAAATTGGTATCGGTCTGTAAAAATAGCGCTTAAGGAACCTGGTTTCTGTGTCAATGACAACTCAATGCATTGGTATCATTAACTGTATCAGCCTTGTAAAAGAAGTGCTTATCGTCTCAGTATCTTCTTTCTATAGTAACGACAGCTCAAAAGTTAAGTTTTTAGATTTTGAATCAGTCTGTAAAATAAGTGCTCATGGTATCAATATTTGCTTCCTGTATTGATGTCATCTTGCGAGTTAAGTATTGATATTGGTATCAGTCTGTAAATAAGTGATTATGGTATCAGTATTTCCTTTCTATATAAATGACAACTCATTATTTGAGTATCGAAATTGGTCAGTCTGTAAAAATACCACGTACAGAACTTGCTTAAGTGTAAATGACAACTCCACAGTGAAGTATCAGTCCATGTATCAATCCTCAAAACAAATGCTTACGGTATCAGTCTCTGCTGTGTGTATTGATGACACCTCAAGAATTAGGTATTGATTTTGGTATCAGTCTGCAAAAAGGTGCTTATGGGATCAGTCCCTGCTTTCAATATCAATGACAACTCGTAATTTTAGCGTTAAGATGAGTATCTTTAAAAAAAGTGCTTAGGGGATAAGTATCTGCTTTCTGTGATGCCAACATCAAAAGTTAAGTAAAGATATTGGTATCAGCCTGTAAAAAGTACCGATAACATGAGTATCTGCTTTCTGTAATGATGTCAACTCAAGAATTAAGTATCTAAATCCAAATCAGTCTGTTAAGTGCTTATGTTATCAGTCTCTGCGTTATGTATTGACGACACCTAGATAAGTAAATATTAATATCGGTGTCGTGCTTATGGGATCAGTATCTGCTTTCTGTCAACTCGTGAGGTATGCATCGGTTATGGTCTGTAAAGAAAGTGTGCAGGGGATTCGAATCTACTTTCTGTATTGCTGAAAACTTGATAAAGTTAAGTATCAATATCCATTCCTCGATTACATTTATATTTGATATGAAAAGTTCTGCAGCAGAGCAGCAGAATGGTTAGCGTGTCCGTGGGACAGATCTGAGGTCATGGGATCAAACCTTCTTGTGTGGAGTTTGCATGTTCTCCCCGTGCTTGCGTGGGTTTCCATGCATTTCAGGTTAATTGGCCGGTCCCCACTGCTCGAGGACAGCTGAGGTGGGCTCCAGCACCCCCGTGACCCTACTGAGGATAACGGGTGCAGTTAACGGATGGATGGATGGATGGATGGATGGATGGATGGATGAAACGTTCCAGCTGCAGGTTTAGGAAAAGTAAAAAGATATATTTCGGGAAAAGCCTTAATACCATACACCACCCTGGTCGACATCTTCATTGATCAGTGTGTCATCGAGCCATGGATTTATTCGATCCATATATGTCGACCTAAAACAGAGTCACCCCTCCCTCACCTGAGCAAATCACAATACCGCTGACAGTATGTGCACCTTTACGATCTCCTCGGTACTCCGACGAAGAAAGACTAACTCATTTCCATACAAATGGAGTGAGAGCCGGCAGCCCCCAGACCCGACGGAATTGCAAATATTTCATCTTCGCCCGGGAGCCGCGCGCTATTACTCCATGGCTATTATCCCTTTTCCTTTTCTTTCTCATATCCTTTTGCACCTCTGTGCCCGCGTTAACCTTTTTTTTTTAACGTTGCCGTCTTTCCCTCACGTTAGTTTTATCAGTGCATCGAAAAATAACCCCTAGTAGGAGGCGGGGTAAAGCTTCTAATCTTGTCACCGTGCACGATGATGTTGGCTTCAAAGTGCCTCCGGAGAGCCTCTGACGTCCGCCGGTGCTGACAGACGGTGGCGAGGTGTCCTACCCGGCATCTGCCCGGGCAGAACTCCTACCATCTAACAGGGCGGAACAGCTTGCTTGGCTTCGGAACCGGGCCGGAGGCCAGATGTTGACGTGGGAAGAGACCATCGAGCGTACAAAACTTATACGCACCCAGAGCCATTCGGAAATCGTCAGATGTCGGGGTAAAAAGGGAGCAGGAATTTAAGTATATTTGTAAGGTTTACTTGATAAATGACATGGAAATTTATGAAACCTTTATGAAACCATCTTTTTTCTAGTTATGTAGACCCTTGGGATACAACATGAATTCGATCTGAGGTTTGAGATCGCAGGGTGAAATTGTTTTATTTTGGGGGATAGAAACCTATGGTAATTAGATATCCATCCATCCATGATATTCCGCATATTGGGGTCGGGTCGCGGGGGCAGCAACCTCAGCAGGGAATCCCAGACCTTCCTATCCACAGCCACCTTATACAGTCTGTCCGGCGGTATTCGGAGGGGTTCCCAGGCCAGCCTTTTCAGCATGTCCTCGGTTGTCCCCGGGAACTGGGGATATGACCGGCACACCTACCGAGGGAGGGGTCCAGGAAGCATCCTTATCAGATGCCTGAGCCACCTCAGCTGGCTCCCCTAACTGCAGTGGCCCAGCAGCTCTACACTGAGTCCTTTCTGGGTGACCGAGCTTCTCACCCTATCTCTAAGGCAGAACCTAGCTACCCTGTGAAGGAAACTAATTTCAGCCACTTGTATCCAGGATCTCGTTCTTTTGGTTATGACCCACAGATCGTGACAATAGGTGAGGGTAGGAACGTAGATCGACCGGTAAATCGAGAGCTTTTGGCTCAGCTCCTTCTTCACTCGGATGGACCGGTACAGAACCGTATGTCGAACTCCCGTTCCATCCTATCCTCGCTTGTTAACAAGACCCTTAGATACTTAAACGCCTCCAATTGGGGCAGGATCTCGACTTAAGTCCGGAGAGGGCATGCGACCCTTTTCTGGATGAGAACCTTGGTTTTCTTGGATTTGGCGTTTTTTATCCTCACAATCGGCTGCGAATAGCTCCAATGAGAGCTAAAGATCACGGGCTGGGGAAAGTAATTACAAGGTTTCCGCGGATCCTTGAAATGTCTTAAAACTCATTAAATTCATTATTTTAAAAATAAGGCCTTGATTGGCATTAAAATGTCTTAATTCAAATTGTTGAAAGTCTTGAAAATGTAAACGCATTAGTAAGATTTATATTTGTCGATGAAAGTCTCGAAATTAACTTAACCGTTAAGCTGTAGAAACTCTGTTAGCTAATGCGTTCATAAACCCCGTAACCCCAAGTAAACACACTCAAATTGTACGATAATAACCGTTAGTAACAAAATGGTATAAGTTAGGTTCAGCCAATGGCAAATCAGCATCCTAATGATGCTGTAATCCAAACCAATAGCAGAATAGCATCATATATGACGTCAACCAATGGAAGACCGGCATCTCAGATACATACCCCCCACGCATAGGAATTTTAGTTCAGGTCGTATGGTAATGAAAATTGAATTTTTTTTATGGTCTTATGTAACGACGTAGTGAACAATGTTTGCAATGAGATTAGACACAGCACTCTAGGATAAACACGTAATAAAGTCTTAAAAAAGAGAGGAAAATTACATAAAATATTAATGAAATATTTACAAGGTAGTGCTTGGAGACTGGCCAAAGTTTTAATAATAGTGCAATAGAAATAGTGCATTGTAATAATAGCGCAATAAATAGTGAAGTGAAAAAGTATTATGCCGACATGAAATGCCACAACAAGTGCCATTCTCTCAGCACGCCTAATCATCTGTCACGCAAAATGTTATTTCATAAGTAGTCATTTGTTTTCAAATTACCTGGAAGCCAACCACTGACTTTTGGCCCACAGTAGTGGACCCACTCCAGTTCTATGTGAACGAAAACAAAAACCCAATGATGTACCATGGATCTTGAGTCCTCATCTGATTTCCTGTGAAATTCTCATGAGATCACCCTCCAAAATTTCATTGGAATCCCTGCTGGCTCTACATTTTATTCCCAAGTGGAAATCCACCCCCATTCCCAAGACAGATAAGGGAGTCCTTCACATGATTGTACAAAGAGGAGCATAGGGAGGACAAGGCTGGCCCCAGATGGACAGTGTGTAATGTTGTTAGCTATAGTTAGCCAATTTAGTCACACTGCCAGCAGCTCCCATTACATGATCTAATTCGCCTCTCTCCAGTACTCTTCCCGTCCACTTTGACCGAGCTCCTACACAGGCTAGAGATGATGGGATGATGGAGGTGAAATACAGATGGACATATGTGCAAAAGCTCGTGATGGAAAAGGTTGGCATATGAAGGCCGTCGCTCCAGAAATTTTCCGACAAAAGGCATCAGACTTGAATCAAGACGTTAATATTTCATGGGCAGAATTTGTAGAGAAAAACATTTTCCGGCACACATTGATTAAATCAATGCACTCATAACAACATGCCGATTTTAAGGGTTATACGCTCATTACACGAATTTTGCCACAATTTCCCTCATTCTGGATAATAGTATGCCCTAAAGCAAGGCGGGACATGTAGTACAGAGAAGAATGATACATGCAGTCTCTGCTTTACCTGCTGAAATGGTTCATTTTTGGGGGAGACATTTCCTTTTTATTTTCTGCCCTCACTGTGAAAATGCTACAGTCCTTATTTAGTGGATGCAACATTTGAATTCATCCGTATTGAATGCAGAAATGTTGTAAAAATTTGGAACAAGAGCAAATATGTTACTCTTTTGATTCAAGCAGGTGACATTAATGAAAACCTCTTTTTTAAATGTCAAAAATGAAATGCAGAAACACGGATATGTCTATTTTCGGGTTTACGTCCTTGCCCAACGATCGGTTTTCTCTTAAACTGCATGAACACAGAGTCCTTCATTTTATCGGTACTACTATTACTAAATCAATGAATCAATTCGTAATTTAAAAAAATGAAGAACACAAAAAAATTGCTTAATTGACAAATCAACAATCTATGTGATTTGTCATACAAACGATTCATTTGGTCATTGTCTGCCCCGTGGGCAAAAATGCCTCAATTGTATACATTGTTATATAGTGTAAGTCTATGCTTCTGGCATGCGAGAACAACCTACTGTTTGGGAATTCAACATACCAGAGGATCGGACAAACAGATAAATGAAGAGAAACGTAAACAGTTGGAACCTTATAGTGGGCCTTGTTAAATCCAGGACAAAGAGAGCAGGCACTCATACACAAGGAACTCAATTATCGAAAAATCTGTGATGTGTCAAAGAAACAAAAGTCGTAGCGCGATATGTCAAGGGAGCACTGTACAAAGCTGAATACATTTGTGGTTTGCATGGAAGGGACATCATCTGTATATAACACTTTCGTTGGTTTTGCTTGACGCGATAACACAAGCATGCACATATGAATGTGTTGGGTGTGTACCTGCCTCCTCTCTGCCTCCCTTGCAGACTGTTCTATACAGAGGTGATAATCACCTCTGGCTGGATGTTTTTTGACTCAACGTATGCAACAAAACATGACACAAATGTCTTCCAGGAAGCTGTTTTGTTTTCCGTGTTCCGGCATGCCCATATGGGCGTGTGAGCACCGCACACAACCCTCCTCCCCTACTTGTTTACAGCCCCGTTGAGATTTGCACCTCCCTTCCCGTAGCGTCTCTTCGCCTCTGACCCAGTCTGGAGGTGGCGAGGCTGCAGAGATATCTCCTCCCTCCGGGGAGATTTGAATGAGTAACAGCACAGACTGCCAGGCACGAAGCCGACGTCCGTCCTGCTACAACAGCGGCCCCCACACCAACGCCAAACAAAGAGCCATCATTCTTATTACACTTTGTAAGATATTATTAGGTGTGGTGCTGAAATGGATTCAATTGTCATCCAGAAATTGTTATTTACACCAATCTGATTCATAGTGACAGACAGAACTATGTAACAATTCTTCCACCTTTATAATTAACCAGCACTCAAAATAAGTGGAAGATATTTTTCAGGTAAAATGAGATATCTTCATCCATTGTTGGTAGGGAACGCAGCCGACTCCTGGCCCACAGAAGCGGCTCCCCTTTGTTCTTTTGAAATTAGCGTAGGGAGAGTCGCTAGGTCAAATTTATACCAGACATATGGTGAATATTAGTAGATTTCCACAGGCTGATTTTGTAAAAAAAAAAGCATGCAATCATCACTATAGTGCAGCAGAACTATGATAAGAACTGTTCTTTTTTTTATTATTACGGTAATAACAGAGGATCACAGAATCTATCTCCATTTTCGCATGTAAACAGCAAGTATATACAAATATATTGTCACAGACTAGAAACAGACACAGGGCCCAATAGCGCTCGTTTGCTCAGTTTTTATTAATAAAGACGGAGAATAGGGCTTGTCAAGTTCGGAAGCAAGGTCGGCAACAGGTGTCAGGCAGGTAGCGGGGCAAAACAGGTCGGATATCGGGAAGGCAGAACGGGGCAGAGTACGGTCCGAAAACAGGTTGGCAACGAGTATCAGATAGGAAAACCAGGGCAGAACAGAGTCTGAACGTGAGAGCTTGGAGCAACGGTTCGCATAACGATCTGACAGGGATCTCTGAAAGCCGGGGGTTTAAAAGGCGTTCATCAGCCAATCAGCTCTCTGAATCTGCAATCATGACAGAACGAGCAGTCACAGGTGCTCTGAATCGGCTATCATGACATATATATATATATATATATATATATATATATATATATATATATATATATTTATATATATATATATATATATATATATATATATATATATATCGCCAGAACCTTCACGGTGTAAGCAAATCCACAAAGTAGTCCCCAATCCCCCCACTATATTAATTAACATGTGCTCCGCCAGTCAACAGGGGATAATGGACTGTGGTCACATGGGTGCTGTTTTTTGAAAGAACATTGAAACAATAGAAAACAAAAGCCTTCAGGCACAGCACTTCCTCTTAGCAATAGTCGATTGGAGATAATGGATCACGGCTCAAGCAGTCCAGTTAATTTTAGTCGGGCCATAAAGTCATGCTTAAGAGACCCGAACCAGAAAAAAAATGCTCTACTGGCTCCTGCTCTCAGGAATAGTCAACCGGGGTGATGGACCGTGGTCACATGGGTGCTGTTCATTGAAAGAACATTGAAACAACAGAAAACAGCAGCTGCGAGGCTTCCCAGAAATTCACTCTCTTGCATATGCTCTCAGCAATAACCAACTGGAGATAATGGATTGCGGCTCAAGCGGTGCAGTTAATTTTAGCCGGGCAATAAAGTCAAGCTTAAGAGACCCGAACCAAAAAAAAAAAGTGCTCTCTCAGCTCCTGCTCTCAGCAATCATCAACCGGGGATAATGGATTGCTGCCACACAAATAAACTTCATTGTAGGTGGAAATAACAGCAACATTAGAGCTGCTTGGCCTGACAAAAGCGTTATATGAAAGTCCCCACTCTAGCAATACGCGATTTGTGATAATGGAATGGAGGGGCATGGGTGCAGTTCAGTTTTTAAAGGACAGAATGGCAAAAAAATATTTTTCATCAGATACACTGATGAAAAGGCTGCTAAGCACTGAAGTGAGGGATTGCAGTATATATGGTTCACAGATCGCAGAAACTCACCCAATACTATCAGGAAAATCAAAGTAATTCTGTACCTCTAAAATTCATCCCATCAACTCTGTCTACTATAACTTAATTTGCCAATTCGTATACGACAATTCATCTCTGATCCAAACAGATGCTCACAGAGCTATTTTGTATTCCTTCTTCCACTCTAAAAAGGATTGTCGTTATTCAGTCGCGACATCACGTCCTTTGGGAGACGACAAGCAAACGAGCGAAAACTTCCTGTGATTGTCGAGCGCAAACAACCGCGGCTCACGTGTTTGTGCGTGGGTGACACATCTGGCACCCTGGAAGCTAATCACATGCGTGTGTGTATAAGTACGTGTGTTTTTGTGAAGAGATAACTTACTCAGTGTATAATTTATATATATATATATATATATATATATATATATATATATATATATATATATATTTTATTTTATTTTTATTTTTTTATTTTTTTGGGGGGGGGGGGGATAATAGCAAATCAGAATATTTTTACTGGCAAAATATGTTGAAACACTCAAGAATGGATTTAAAACAAATTCAGCCATGGAGCTTTTTTACAACAATGTCATAAGTAGACTTGATTTTAGACTCCCTAGAGCCAGGTAGGTCTAAGTGGTGTAAGTAGGCCATGTGACTCTGAAGCACTCACAATAGCAATAACGGTTAGTAGTTAGCCATAGCCTGCGGCCAAGTGGCTAATATGAGTGGCTGGAGAATTTTTTCATTTCTGAAGTTTTGAGTTTTTCCTTGCCCTCATGTTGGGTTTAGATCAGGGGATGTTGTCTTAATAGTCTGTAGTCCGTGCAAATAAACATGACTTGACTTGACTTGATAGTCGAAAGTTGCTTAAATCAAGGACTCGTCCGTCACATGCAGGGCTCAAGTGTGAAAGTTGCATGACACTAAAGGTCGAATAAGGCACACGTAACAACAATAGAGGCCTGCGAAAAGCATGGGTGGCTAGAGAAGGACACTATGAAAAACACCTGAAAGAGGCCTAAATCATGGACCTCAGTGACGTTCTCTTGCATGACCGGCTATGGAAGGCGATTGACACTAGAGTACGAAGCGGGAGCATCTATTGGTAACAATAGTGGTTAGTGGCGAGCCATGGCCTGAAGCACAGTGGCTAACTTGAATGACTAGAGAAGGAAACATTGATAAAAAAAGGCAAAGATCACCAAATCATGGAACACGACGATCATTTAATGCTGCGCTCAGCTGAGAAAGTCGAGTGACACTAAATGTCAACGAAGGAGCATGTATCAACAATAGAGGCCTGCGACAAGCATGGTTGGCTAGAGAAGGACACTGTGAAAAACACCTGAAAGAGGCCTAAATCATGGACCTCAGTGACGTTCTCTTGCATTACCGGCTGTGGAAGGCGATTGACACTAGAGTACGAAGCGGGAGCATCTATTGGTTACAATAGCGGTCAGTGGCGAGCCATGGCCTGAAGCACAGTGGTTAACCTGAGTGACTAGAGAAGGAAACATTGATAAAAAAAATGTCAAAGATCACTAAATCATGGAACACGACGACCATTTAATGCTGCGCTCAGCTGTGAATGTCGAGTGACACTGAAGGTCAAAGAAAGAGCATGTATCAACAAGTGACAAGCCTGGGTGGCTAGAGTAGGAACATTTGAAAAAAACCTGAAAGAGGCCTAAATCATGGACCTCAGTAATGTTCTCTTCCATGACCGGCTGTGGAAGGCGATTGACACTGGAGGACAAAACAGGAGCAGATAATACAATAGTGGCTAGCAGTAAGCCATAGCCTGCAGCAAAGTGGTTAAAAAGAGTGGCTAAAGAATGAAACACTGGAAGAAAACAAACATGCTTTCGGCAACATCACATCCAGAGGTCATCTATGTTTGGTAAGTGACCTTTAAGTGCACTTGGACAAGCTATATTTGCAGGATTGTCAATCGGGCTTCCGTAGTAGTAAGATGGCCCCCAAAATGATTAGCTTCTTCAGAAATGTCCGTGTTACATGAATCCTCATTACTAAATTTGTGAGTCTTTTAGAGAGTTGATGTGCATTTGCTTTTTCATTACATCAAGGTGTTTTATTTGAACTGATTAAGTGTTTTCACACCACTAGAGGTCGTTCTATAACACACTGTCTCTTTAACTTGTATCTGCAAAAATATCTGCATAGCACGGACAAAGCAAATGTCAAGCCGTGCATGAGCTTTTCTATTCATCAGGGCATGCGTTTGTTCTGTACCGATTTTTGCCAAGTTGGAGGGTGGGAGGAGGGTGGGGGGTGCTCATCACACAATGTTCTTGGTCTCAAACTAACGGCTTGAGCTAACCTGAGGCAAGGTAGCGCAAGGTTAATAATGCAGACTTCGTCCCCACAGGCTAAATGAAACAATCTCTGTTTATATGCCTGTGCCACACTCCCACGATGAGCTAGAAACACAGGCATGGAGGGAAGGAAAATGCAAGTTGGGGGGGAGGGGATTCCGAAGGGACAGGAACGAGAAAGACAGATGACAAATAGATGATGCTCCATTCCCACTCTGACACCCACCCGCCCTTCTTGCCGTGTCCTCCGTTCCACCACCGATAAAAATTCAAACAGTTCGGCCCACGTTTGTTTTCGCTATGGCTTTTTTTTCTTCCCTGGTCCCTCTTTAGCTTCCCCCACATCGCGTCTGTTTATCCGTCTCTCTGCTCGTCCTCCCACTCTTCTTGGTCATTGGAAGGGTCAGGACGGGAGTCACGACAAGATCTGGGATTAGCCGCCGCAACCCCCTTATGTCCCCCACCTCCACTATCTGTCATTCATCACATCCCACGATTGACAGCGACTTCTTCCCACTCGCATCTTCTCCTTACTGTTTATTAAGGGTCGGGAACCTATGGCCCACGAGCCATATATGGCTCTTTCGATGAGTACATATGGCTCGGAGATAAAATTCAACTTCATTTCTATTGGGCGTTCCAAAGTTGAGTGTCTTTACCGCGGTTATGGTACTGTTTATGTAACAAAAGATAAACTGTTTGTTCCATTATATATAGGTCACATTCTCAACTCCACCTTACAGTCAGGGGTGCCACACCAACATACTTTTTGGCAGAAGGGGAACCGTTTAAATGGGAGCTCATTAAACTATGTATGTTCACTGTTGAGATACTTTATAATGAAAACCTACTGATCCAACTGTAAATGAATTAAAACGCCAGCAAATCACTCTGAACAATTTGATTGGGTGAGTGGTAGAAGTGAGCGGCTCTCTGCAGGCACCGCAAGGCACTCCCTACTCTTTCTTGCGCAGGGCAGTCTGCACCGAAAGTAATTATGATGATATCCTTCTTATTTGCAATATTTTGTCACATTTTCAAAAAAGAACTTTGCCTGCACCTTGTTGAAACCATTATTTAGGACAAAAAAATGACGTTTAAAATAAGCCTCTGTAACGGGTGTAATAATAACTTTTGTTTTATTGAAATTCCTGCTGAAATATGTTGTATAGTTTCTGTATAAGTGTCCTGCAATGATGAGTCCAACAGTGCCACCTGCTGGTATGTGGTAAGGTTTGGTTTGGGCTTTAGACTTTGCGACAGGAAGGTGGGGGTTTTTGGCAGTCTACAACGAGCTGCCAACGGTAAGACACAATCTTTTGGTGCTCCGCAAAAAGTTAATTTTAAACATTAAAACAACAGCTGACAAATCTCTCAACATGCACAGTAATGTGATTGATGTTGTCAAGCTGTTTGGATTTATTTTTGTTTTGTTTCTGTCGCCTTTTATGTTAGTTTTGCCGGACGTTGCATGTTGTGCTAAAATGCTAATTCCCATTAGAGAGATCAAAGCCAGCAAAGAAGCTTACCACGTGTTGTGTTGTGATTCATTCATTTGCAGGTAAATTGTACCCGTTTTTATACTAATTATTGTTATTATTTCTATTTTCTCATGTATATAAAAAGGATGATGTTGGTTGAAGTTCAGACTAAAGAAAAATATGTTGAATTCATTGTAAACGTTAAAAAAACACTATACGATCTCTTGTTAAAGGTATCTTGTTAAAATGGATGTAAATAATGTATTGTGATGGTTGATATTCTAAAATATATTTTATGTAAACTGAAAAGAAAGCTCTTTGATACGTTTTTGCTGGCAGTCTACAACGAGCTTCCAACGATCAAAGAGATCAAAGCCAGGAGAGAAGGCTAACCATGTGTTGTGACTCATTCATTTGCAGCAACTGTAATAAAAACCTCATCATCCAGTCCAGCGTGAATGTGGATCTTTGGTGGGATAGGTACACCGCGGTTACACCTCAACCCTCTTAAGTAGGGAGATAATTTTAAGTGGTGTATTTATATTGACATGGGAAACAGGCTCTGAAATTGTTATTTTTTCATAGATGTGATCACATCATAAGATGACACACACTAAAGTAAAATATCCTGATGAAAGAGCTTTTGTCTGGAGAGCAGGTTTGTCAAGTTTGTTGATTTTTGAAATATCAAGTGTTGCTCTCTCCAAAACATGTTTTACAATATTCTGCTTTTATAGCTCTTTGGGTCATAAAGGTCCCGGCCCTTGCTCTATTTCTTGCTTCTTGTGCATGTTTTGCCATGTTCAATCAAACGTCTAAACATTGTTGTAAAAACATAATGCTGTGTGCTTATTTCATTGCTTGCAATGCGTGCTAGTCTATAAAACCTGAGGTGTTATGCTTTTTGGGTGAAGGGAAGCAGGAACTGAGGCAGAAGTGCTTAGAATAAGGATAGCATTTAATAACAAAACCAGGAACAAAGTAACAAACAAACAAGGAGTCGCCAAACAAATAGAATGTCCAAACCTGACAATATCCAAACCACAGACAAAGACCAAAATCGAATTGCAATGACCCGACACTGTGTGCTGTCCTGGCAGTCACTATAAAGTCTCGGTGTATTTAGGGACATGTGAGGGTAGCTTGGGCTCAGGTGCCCACAGCCGGTTGGCGCCCAGTGGGGAAAGGTGCCTTGCCAGATCCTGACATTGGGTAATTTTTAGATACACATACAATTATACCTCTATATACAAGCATCTCTAAACAAGAACATTTTGATATATGAGATTTATTTTGAACAAAAAACTTGCTCGACGATGGAAAATCCAAGAGGCTAACACTTCTGGAAAAGTCACGTATGAACGTATAAACAATCCACGATGCACTAACAACGTGAAAGTCACAATGCAAAATGTTTTTTTGTCAATGGCATACCATTGTCATTATTCAAAAGTAAAACAAAGTTGGAGTGCTCTTCCTTTTGGTGTAAGAAAGCAATTTTGAGAGCAGCCAGCTAGCTGCGCGCTAGGTTCTGGTATCCTCGAATGGGGACAGATCCCCGCGATGATTAAATTGTTACCTCTTGTCCACACTTGCATACAGCCATACCCACCCAACACATAGTACCCCCCCCCCCAATCTGTCTACGCTGAACACAATGTATGATACAATGATATCAATGACAACAAAGACAAAATTAATTCATTGAAAAATTCGGAGACGGAGTGAACCAGCGATACCCAAAGCGCGAAGTAGCGAGGGGTCTCTGTGTATGTTTTTGTTACGTTCTCTTGATTGAAATGGGACTATGTCAGAGGGCAGCATGGCGGCGCAGTGGTTAGCACGTGTGCGGCACAGTTCTGAGGTCATGAGATCGAACCTCCTGTGTAGAGTTTGGATGCTCTCTCATGCTTGCGTGGGTTTCCTCCGGGCACTCCGGTTTCCTCCTACATTACAAAAACATGAATGTCAGGTTAATTGGCGGGTCCAAATTGTCCCTAGGTGTGAATGAGCGAGCGAGTTGTCTGTCCCTGTGTGCCCTGCAACTTGCTGGCAACCGGATCGGGGTGTCCCCTGCCCACTGCCCTAAAGATAGCTGGGATGGGCTCCGGCACCCCTGCGCCCCTACTGAGGATAAGCGCTGCAGATAATGGATGGATGGATGGATGGATGGACTATGTCAGAATAGTGTGCTAAATATTTGCTAATAAAGTCTGTGAGGGAGGTAAGTGTTAATTTAAAGAAACACAGATTGGACATAAACAGGCAGCACGGCGGCGCAGTGGTTAGTGCATGTGCGGCACAGTTATGTCATGGGAACCTCCTGTGTGGGTTCAAATCCAGCTCCAGACCTGTGCGGAGTTTGTATGTTCTCCCCGTGCTTGCGTGGGTTTCCTCCGGGCACTCCGGTTTCCTCCCACATTCCAAAAACATGCATTTCAGGTGAATTGGCCGGTCCAAATTGTCCCTAGGTGTGAATGAGCGAGTGAGTTGTCTGTCCCCCTGTGCCCTGCAATTGGCTGACAACCAGTTCAGGGTGTCCCCTTTCCACTGCCCGATGATTGCTGGGATGGGCTCCAGCACCCCGTGACCCTACTGAGGATAAGCGGTGCAGCTGATGAGATGAGATGAGATTGGACATATAAAGTGTGGAGGAGTGTGTAAGGTCGAGTCGTCAGACAGGAAGTATAAAAAAAAGGGCTTTAAGAATAACCGCTAACACCCACCACGGGGACGTATTAACTAGGTCAGCCTTAAGGTGTCTCGGAGAGTGCTGCAATTGTCAAAAGATGGGGACCCTCTTCTCTCCATTAAAGCTGCATTTGGGTTCCTTCACGTCCACCGAAATCGCCACCAAGGGAATGCTCATTATTCTCTATCCCATCACCGTGGTCAGTTTTTTGAGCTGTTCCATTTCCCTAGGTAAACACTTTTGCTCCCTTCAGGTCCATTTTTTCAGTGTGAAAATGAGGACGGTGTGTCCTTATTGATTGTTTTCAAAGAAATACTTCTTTGAAAAAGGCTTGGGCCAATGTCACTGCAGCTGATGGAAACATTTGTGATAGAACCAAAAGACTGAACAAGTGAACAGACCTACAAACTATCTATCTATCTATCTATCTATCCATCTATCTATCTATCTATCTATCTATCTATCTATCTATCTATCTATCTATCTATCTATCTATCTATCTATCTATCTATCTATCTATCTATCTATCTATCTGTCCGTCCGTCCGTCCGTCCGTCTGTCTGTCTGTCTATCTGTCTATCTATCTATCTATCTATCTATCTATCTATCTATCTATCTATCTATCTATCTATCTATCTATCTATCTATCTATCTATCTATCTATCTATCTATCTATCTATCTATCTATCTATCTATCTATCTATCTATCTATCTATCTATCTATCTATCTATCTATCTATCTATCTATCTATCCTACTCCTCTTCTCTATCTATTTTTCAATCTACCCTGCTCTCCTTCTCTCTGTTTCATTCTCCCCCCCCTCTCTCTAACTATCAATCTGTTATTTTCAATTTGCTGTAATTTAACTTTTTATTCTTTTAAGGTTTTTCCCAAAAATAATACAGAACTTTTGGATTAGATTTATTCTATTTTTTTATCTGTAATAAATACAACCCGAAAGAAAGTGCGTTTGACACGACGAACAATTTGACACGACGAACAATTTTGCTCACATAGAGGGTTATTTAATACAAACATTTATCATTATTTTTCAATACAAACCATTTCAAAATATAGTAGACATTTTTCTGCTAGTGGTGCCGTTTTTATCTCGAGCCATCCATCGCTCTATCTCTACCCATCGCCATATTTCTATCCCTCCATCTATATCTATCTTTCTATATCTATCTTCGATCTCTCTATAATTAACTCTACTATTTCTCTATATCTTTCTTGCTGTCTCTATATATATCTTGCTATATCTATACTACTATCTCCTTATCTCTATTTAGATTTCTTTATCTATCTCTAGCCATGTCTCTATTATTAGATCTATCTATCTCTATACTTTTATCCTTCTCTCTCTAAAGACTTGTCCTCAAATATTCCATCAATGGGCTGAACTGGTCGAACGGTTGATATTTTTTCAACTTTCCATATTAAAGCCAATTACTGCACTATTGGAGCTTTTAGGTTTTTCTACAATCGGTGAAATGATTTACCAGTACCAATAGCTAAAGAATGTGTCCTAATTGTCATTGTTAGCGCTCTTCAGAGATCTGTAAGGTACACTAGACTTTCAAGGGAGCCTCTGCAACAACTAAGGGGTCTTAGACTACAGAAGGACCAAATGTGACCCCTAAAGCCCCCCTGGGGGGCTAGGGGGAATTTCAGAAGTCTTACAGCAAAAGGTTAAATATCTGTCTCCAACTCCCTGCCAAGTCTGTCAGAACTGATGAAGCCCCATTGGATCAGAGGTCTTCAAGAATCTACACTCCAGATGCTCTTGAGTCAATCTTTAGGACAGAACCTGACCTGTGACATCAGGGATGGTTTTCCTTAGCGTAAACCAGCTATAAAACTCAACCTTTTGTTTTTTCGTGAGGGGCTTTTTGTTAATGCCATTCAACGATCTGATATCTCTGCATTGTCCAAGAGCAAAGATTTTTCTATTTTCTTCTTTTTAATAACATTCAATATATCAAAATCTTCTTGTTTTTTATTTATTTATTCATGTGTTTATTCACGTATTTGTTGACGTTCAGTGATTTGTTTTTTTCATTTTCAATTTTTTTTCTGATATATTTCAATCACCTTATTTCTAAATTCTTCTGAAATTGCTTTGGATCGCAGAATGTCAATTGTATCCTTGAGATTTTGTATCCTACTTGACCTGGTCTAGGACAGGTGTCGGTAACCTATGGCTCTTTTTGTGGGTAAATCTAATAAAATATTAGTTGTACAAATTCACAATAGCATTCTAATTCTGGTAGGCTAAAGGTCGGGTTTTGTGCGTGCATAGCCCAAGCTACTCTAATCATGCATAATGTTCGGTCCAGTAAATAAAGACCTCAGTTTTACCTACAGTTTACAGTCAAGGTGTCACGCTTTTATGGCTCTTTGGTTTGAAAGGCGGCTGCACGGCGGGTGAGTGGTTAGCCGGTCCGCGGCACAGTTCTGAGGTCATGAGATCAAATCCAGCTACCAGCCTTCCTGTGCGGAGTTTGCATGTTCTCCTTGTGCTTGCGTGGGTTTCTTCTGGGCACTCCAGTTTCCTCCCATATTCCAAAACATGCGTGTCAGGTTAATTGGCAGGTCCAAATTGTCCCAAGGTGTTTCAGTTTTCAGTTCAGCGGTATCCACACTCTTACAATGCGATTTTCATGGGTCCATTTTAAAACCAATTTGATGTGGTTGGGAGTCATTAGGCGACCAAACTCCCCAATTCCAACCCTTAATGCCAAGCACCAAGCAGGGAGACGTTGGCTACCAATGTTTTTAAGTCTTAGGTATGACCCGGCCAATGCATGAACCAGCTGCCTCCCAGTCTCAGGGCGGGTGTCCTACCCTCAAGGCCACCGAGCTGGTGTGAGTGAGAGAGTGATCTGTCTGTCTCTGTGATCCCTGCGACTGCCTGGCAACCAGTTCAGGGTGTCCCCTGCCTACTTCCCAATGATACCTGGGATGGGTTCCAGCACCCCCGCGACCCTACCGAGGATGAGCGATGCAGATAATGGATGGAATGGGTCTGAAAAGGTTCCCAACCCCTTGTCTAGGAGATTCAATCGAAGTGATTTATTGATTCAACAAGGGTGGTGGCAATCAACTTTGGGTGTTTCTTGTGGAACAGAACTCAACTTTGTGCCTTAATAAATGGAATCAACACTTCAAAACTGCATTTCATATAATTAGATTCATGATCTGAAACCTTTGCGATTGATAAATATGCAAAAAAACACAGAAATCAGGAAGGGGGCAAATACTTTTTCACAGCACTATACAAGCACACACCAAAGTCTCGCATGCTCTTCCATTGAAGTTTGCCTGCAGAACTTCTGACACCCACCAGCACTCCACGGCCCACCTCCAGCTTTACATTTTGGTGCATAGTATGTGCGCTATGACTACTCCACTGAGTCAACTCATTACTTTAGTCTCGGTTTTATCATACTCCGCCCGTTTGATTTTTGCATAAACGCCGCTGACAAATCAACGCAGACGGCCAGACAAAGACCTGAGTGAGATCCAAGCCTTTTCCTTGCGTGATTAATGCGATATGACTCACTGGCCGTGGCCTCACATCACATATGCACATCATCACATATCTGTATTTATTGCAACGTGCACACAAAGTCCCAGTTCAAAGACAAATGCCTTTTGTGAGTTTAATATGTCGATGCTTGATGTTACACTCCTTTCAGCCCGGGGCTCGGTCTTCTTTCACGAGGGCATCCCGTATTTTGCAACCTTATGTCATTTTTGGAATGCTTCTGTCTCGTGGTGAGTCAGTGAAAGAAAGAATTTTATTTGGGTGATTGCAAAGGCATCACTGTTTGAATGTTTTCGGGAAAGGAATACGGTGTTACCGGATGCCTCTTACATGTAAACGTCATCCCTCATGCCCTCAAGGTTTGAGGAAAATGGGGGTTATTTTGGTCTTTCCAGATTCTCTGTATTGTGTACTTTATCCCTCATGATTTGGGGAAAACAAGTTATAAAAGAAAAGTGTTATTTTGGTCTTTCCAGATTCTCTTTTTATTGTGTACCTCACCATTCAGGGTTTCAAGAAAATGAGTTGTATAAGAATCACTTTTGAGAGTTAGGTCTTTATAGAGTCTCCGTATTGTAGACCGCATGACCTTTTACCCTCAGGGTTTGAGAAATATAGAGTTATAATCTATGTTATTTGAGTCTTTCCAGATTCCCTGTATTGTGGATCTCATCCCGCGTAGCTTAGAGGAAAATGAGTTATAACAGAAAACCTATGCTATTTTGTTTTTACTGATTCTCTGTATTGTGGACCTAATCCCTCAGGGTCTGATGAAAACTAGGTATATCATGAATAATGATAATTATGTCTTTGCAGATTCTCTTTATTGTGTAGCTCATTCTCTGCAAGATAGCGTGGGTCGTTATGAAGACGAAACTCTGGGCAGCTTTCTCCACTGTTGACATTCCCTCGCCTGTTTTGGGGTTATGGCAAAGTTGGCACTAGTCCATTCCCTAATGTTGTATGCCCAGTTCTTTTTTGGTCTTCAAGTCAAGTCAAGTCATTTTTATCTGTATAGCCCTTAATCATAAATAGTCTCTAAGGGCTTCACAAGTTATTACATATAAGAAGTTTAGGTTATTCGTATGCTATAGAGTAGAAATGAGTTTTAAGCTTAGATTTAAACATTTCCACTGAGGTTGCAGATCGGATCTCAGGGGGAAGAGCATTCCACAGCACCGGTGCCCGGATGGAGAACGCTCTCGAACCAGCGGAACACTTCTTGGCTCTTGGGATCACCAGGAGACCGGCGCTCTCGGAACGAAGGCTTCGGGCCGGGACATAGGGGGAAATCAGATCTGAAAGATATGAGGGGAAAAGTCCATGTATGATTTTGTATAGTAATAGGAGAACCTTAAAATCACATCTTAGGCTAACAGGGAGCCAATGCAGGTTAGCCAAAATTGGGGTGATGTGATCGCATTTTTTGTTCTTGTTAAAAGCCTCGCTGCAGCATTTTGTACCAGCTGAAGACTCTTGAGTCTGGTCATCGGAAGACCGGAAAGTAGTGCATTACAGTAGTCGAGACGGGAGGTAACAAACGCGTGAATTATGATTTTCGCATCCGACTGAGAAAGTATAGGACGAATTTTAGCAATGTTACGGAGATGGAAGAAAGCGGTTCTAGTAATTTTCTTCACATGAGTTTGAAAGGACAGATCGGGGTCGAAAATGACACCTACATTTTTAAGTGAGTCGCTCTGTGTGATGTGGCAATTGTCTATGTTCACAGCGGTTTTAGAGAATAAGTCACGGGACTTAGATGGACCAATAACTAACATTTCAGTCTTTTCAGAGTTAAGACGCAGGAAATTGAGTGACATCCACTCTTTTATCTCAGTGAGGCAGGCCTCCAAATTTCCAGTTTAGTGTGGTAGATTCCTCCATCGGGAGATAGAGTTGAATGTCATCTGCGTAGCAATGGAAACTGATATTATACTTGCGAATAATATCACCTAGTGGAAGCATATAAATGCTGAAGAGAGGGGGGCCAAGCACTGAACCCTGCGGAACACCACAAGTAACAGTAAATGGCTCGGATGTCAATTCGCCATATTTAACGCAGTGTGTCCTATCTGAGAGGTAGGATCTGAACCATAAGAGGACGTTTCCTGAGAGACCAATCCATTTTTCCAACCGTTCTAGCAAGATATTATGGTCCACTGTGTCAAATGCAGCACTAAGGTCCAGCAGCAGCAAAAGTGATGATGCGCCAGAGTCCATTGCCCGTAGGAGATCATTGGTTACCTTAATCAGAGCTGTCTCAGTAGAGTGGTTAGCCCTGAATCCTGATTGCATTGATTCAAAGAGATTGTTCTCGGACATGAAATCATTCAGCTGCTTTGCCACTACTTTTTCAAGTATTTTAGAAAGAAACGGTAGGTTTGACACAGGTCTATAATTACATAAGTTTTCTGGATCAAGGTTGGGTCGTTTCAGTGTGGGTTTAATGACGGCGGACTTAAAAGCCGCTGGAACTACACCTGAGGAGAGGGATATGTTTAAAATATTTAGAACTGAAGGTGCAAGAACGCCAAAGAGACCTTTAATAAGTGAACCTGGAAGCGGGTCGAACTGGCAAGTCGTCGGTTTGGCCGTATTCACCATCTGTTTAAGATTATCGAGTGACAGTTCACTAAAATGGGACAAAATCCCTGGACAGCCACCATGTCGTGCATCTATAGATTTGAGTGCTTTAGTATGTGTTGAATTAATACTGTCTTTAGCAATTTCTTCCTGTATGCTTTGGATCTTCTTAGTAAAGAAGACCATTATGTCGTGGGCAGAATGAGTGGAGCTATCTGGGATAGTCTGTTGCCTTGTGAGCGATGCTACAGTGTCGAAAAGGACCTTGGGATTGTTCTTTTGTGACGCAATCACCTTCGAAAGGTAGGCTGATTTTGCAGAGGCCAGGGCCGCTTTATACTTCAACAAACTATCACACCAGATTTGATGGAAAACTTCAAGCTTGGTAGTGCGCCATTTTCTTTCAGATTTCCTGCATTCTCGTTTAAGGGATCTAGTTTCATCATTAAACCAAGGTGTGCATCTTTTAGGTCGTGATTTAAGCCGGATGGGCACTACTGAATCCAGAGCACTAGCCAGGGTAGCATTGAATTCATTTAGGAGTGGTTCGATAGAGCCTATGTAGGAAGGAAAGGATGCAACTGCTCCTGGAAGAATATCGGAGAGCTCAGAAACTGTGCCCGTGCTTATATTGCGTCCAGTGAATCCTTCAGTTTTTTTGGTACTACATTTAGCTAGCACCTCAAATGTAACTAAATAATGATCCGAGATAACTGTAGTACTTGATAGCACCGTCATGTTTGAGGTTGAAAGTCCTCGAGTTGAAACTTCCTCTCCTCCTGCCCTCTTGGACTGTGCCCTGGAGAATTATCTGGGTCAGTTCTGGTGATCTTGTGACGTGACCATACCACTGAAGTTTCCCTCTGCCCCCAGTTTACAACAGTTGCTGGTAGGGTCCAATGTGAAGTATCTATCAACTTATCAGATCTTACTGTTCATTGGTATCCACCAAGAGTATTCGTCAACTCTTTAGATATCTTTTTTTAGGCGATCGTAATTGTCATGGTAATCATAATCTTATAAAAGTTTGAATCTCAATGTTTGTCTTTTTCCGTTTTTTTAAAAATACCATTCAATGCACCTTCCCAATTGATTTTATGTTATAATGCTCATATTTTAAATGGTCTATGTTAAAGGACGGAAATACCCGGAATGCAGACTCCAGACGCTTGAGGACTATGATTTCCTTTGGCTGGCCTATTTTTCACATATTCCTCCTGGAACACTGCTTAAGCTCTTTAAAAAGCTCCCGAGTAGTCAGATAATGAACCTGTGTTTCAGCTGGGTTTCCAGTAGGGAGATATGGAAAACAGGCAAGACTAGGACTCTTGAAGACCACATCATAGATAACTCATTTCAGTGGATCAGCTCAATACTTTCGTGAACAATACTTTAATGATAACTTTCACTGAAGAATTGCCTCATTTGTGAACAAATAGTGAACGCTAAGGATTCTCCTTGGTCATTCTCCAACGCAATCTTTAGAAAGCACCACCTTGCATTCTGGAAGCAATGTGCTACGTTGCGCCTGCGTTTTGTCACTTGCAGCTGCTTCATTTACAAACGGGCCCCGCACGGTTCCGCGGGGCCCGCTGGGTAAATTAGTTTCAGCAGCAGCAGGGATCAGAGTTGCGGACCCTTCACCTCCCCTTGGATTACAGAACTCTAACCCCCATCGCTCCGCCTTGGGGTTTGAAGTCCGGAGTGGCTTTGAAGTCCGGAGTGGCTTTTCCGCCGCTGACGTCGGCCGACTAGCGATGAGTGATGGGCTGCCGCCCTGAGGACCCATCCTCCTCTCAGTCGTCCCCTTACTCCCTTTTCCTGCCATCAAACATCTCTTTCCGCTTTTTTCACTTCCGCCTCCGGGGTAAAGCCAGTCTTAGCTTCCTCTCACTCTTGTCACTTCCTTCCATCAACTATGTAACATGTAAAAACTTTTTACAGTAGACTCCCGGGGTACGACATTAATTTGTTTTGAGGGGAGACCGAAACTGACATATACTGGGGATAAAACCCAAATGGGTTGATAATATTTTCCAAACCCACAGTAACTCAGGCATAAACATTAAAGTAACAAAATAGATAAATACTGTGGTAAGTATATTTTTGTGTAATATACGTACATGCATATGATCAAATAATATTGGTAAATATACATGTAAAAAAGACGACAATTTACTTACATTTGCTCAATATGACTTGGGCTGGTCGAGTGGAGTATCAGTCAGATGCAGAAAGGGAGGGGTGATGGCGAATTGAATATCTGTTTAAAAAGTTACACTTGCAAGGATTGTTATGCCAATAGAAGACTATGTTACTTGAATCGCCTCCTTATATTTGATAATCGTCCCGAATGTAGTTTGGTTACTGCCATGCTACATTAAAGAGTAGCCAATCGTGTGCTTTTTCATATTTTATAATTATCGCAATTTCCGGTTCCACGCTTATTGTGCTTTTTTTTATTTTGATTTCCCTTTAGCATCACTCCAAGCCTTAAACTAGTAGACACTCAAAAAAGAAGAGATTGCATCAATGGATTTTGTACCTGCAAGGAGGACAGGGAGAGAAGCCTTCAGATAAGAAAGTTCAACTCGTTTTAATGATCCTCCACTGAGCCCTTTCTTTTAATTAAACATCCTAGGTTTTAAAAGTAGATCCACCCTCATGGGTGTGGGGATAAAAGAACAGCGAAATGATTGGCCGATAGCGACAATTATTTAATCGGCAAAACAACAAACAACAGTGCACAGTAGTAGTCAAGATAACAAACTGGCAACCTATGAAATCCGATTTGCAGGTGTCCAATATTAAAAAAAGAATAAACCTATCACAGTACAGTGCTTCTCATAGAATATTGTGAGACCCTGGTGGGTGGACAGTCTAGATGGGTACGTAGCACAAATGCACAACATGGTGTTTGAGATCATTTGTCGTTGGAAAAGTAGAAGTTGTTTGGAATAATATATATATATATATATATATATATATATATATATATATATATATATATATATATATATATATTTATATATATATATATGTGTGTGTGTGTGTGGACAGTGAAGGAAAATAAGTATTTGAACCCCTGCTATCTTGCTATTTCTCCCACTTAGAAATCATGGAGGGGGTCTGAAATTTTCACCGTAGGTGCATGTCTACTGTGAGAGAGATAAACTAAAAAGAAAAATCCAGAACTCACAATGCATGATTTTTTAACGATTTATTCGGGCGATATAGCTTCAAATAAGTATTTGAAAACCTGAGAAAGTAAAGGTCAATATTTGATACAGTAGCCTTTTTTCATGAACCGGAACAGGAGGAGGACCCAGATGCGTAATGTTTGTCACACAAGCTTTATTTTACGGGAATGAGGCAGTCATGTACATTAACAAACGCCAGTGATTCAGTGATCGCTGGGCGGAAAAAGAAAGACAGAAGTCTGGTGTGGAACAACAGGGAGCCGGAGACCAACAAGATCGATACCAGCCGATACCGGACCGATTGTGTCGATACCGGACAGAATGGGACTGACAGAATTGATAACAGAAATAGGAGACTGGAGGCAGAGAAGAGACAGAATGAGAAAGATGGGAATGATACCAGACACTGGAGACCGCAGAGGTTCGTTGACGGACTGACAAAGGGTGAGTGAGACCACTGAGCTTAAATAGGAGGGAAGTCAATCAGTCAACAAGCTGCAGCTGGCGCCAAATGGGCGGGGCCAATTGGGCGCCATGGGCAACTGTGACACCTTTGTTTGCTATTACAGAGGTCAAACGTATCCTGTAGTCTTTCACCAGGTTTGTTATTATTACATTTTCAATAGTACAAGTTTAGGAGAATCTGGTGGGACCAATTAAACCCTAATGGCCAGCCAGAATAATTCTGTAGTATAGGAAACACTGCAGTGTACAGTAATTGCCATCCCATGCCACTAGTTGGCAACAGTACATCATGTAAACCTATTAGTTTTCCTCACAGCTTTTATGCCCAATGTTTTGTATGGAACTCACTCTGTAATTTCCATTATTTCAAAATGTAGCTGTTTGAATTTTTATGCTAGCATTTTTCACTTAACATTCTGTATACTAGCTCCCAAAAAGAAGCACATAATGAATGCCCAAAGCCCAGTTCATTAACCTGCCCGTCTCCTTCCCCTGCCACCGCGTAGTTCGACGTATCCGAAATGGGAAGTAATTAGCAGACTATTAACCGTAGTCGCTGATGGAGCACATTCGCATGAATAGAAAGTTTATAGAGTCAATAGCTGGCGAAGTACGATACACAACACGTAGGACGCATTATAGCACTCGAGTTTTTAATTTGCATGTTTCGAGGAGCACTTCAATTTGGGGGTAGAGTGATTAAATGTGTTGCGTTAAAACCTGTCTCCTTTCGGAAAAACACTACGGTAAACGAAAGTAATTCTTTTTTTAAAGAAATGTTCACCCAAGCTTTACCGCCTCAGATGAAGCTTTAAGGCCTCTTCAACTCCGGAATCGGGCAACTTTTAAGTCATGAGTTAAAACACTGTTAAAGTCGTTTTACCCTGAGCTTTAATCTTAAATTAAATCTATAGCTTTAATAAAGATGTATAGTTAACAAAGAGTTAATCAACCTATTGTGTTAGTCAGGACCGGAACAAGCCTTTATGGGGCCCAAAGCAAAATTAGATTTGGGGCCCCCTATTAATTGATAATTTGCATTCGTACTAAAACTCATTCCATGTTCTACTCCAGGGGTGGGCCACTACTTGGAGTCTGGGGCCGCATGTGACATGTTATACTCCGTATGAAATAGATTACCGTATTTTCCGCACTATAAGGCGCATCGGGTTATAGGGCGCACCCCCCAAAAATAGTTTTTGGTAAGGCGCTACAATCGGAACGTCGACAAAACAGTCAGATAGTTCAGTCCAACTTATTACCCCCTTAACATTCCGAAAGCTTGCAAAGAAGCAAATACGTCACCAATAACTCAAATGCATCGTTCCAAATATCATTCGGAAGGTTAAAGTCTTGGGATTCAAGAAATGCCAAACATTTCTTAGTTTCTATTTTATTTTTTGCTGGCAACTGTGTGGACAGCAAAGTAAGATTTTTATTGTGCAGGGAAACGAGGTTCTTTACTGCGCATATGACAATAAACACTTTGAATTGAATTTAGTTTCAAAATAGACTCATCACATAAACATCGAGATCGTTCTAAAACAAGATACCGGAAAAATATAAAGCCGCATGGCTCACCTAAGTTCTCTTGCAGCCATCACGTTCAATAATGATACGTAACCATGGTCCTCTTACAACCGTGAGTGTAGTAAATCGAGGAGAGTAAAATATTTACAAATACAAAATAGTAAAACAGGTTTTCTCTATGCCGTAGTGCAACCCAACGTGTGATTCACATTAATCTTTTTCGGCCAATTGCAGGCTTTGTTTCGCCCATTTAGCCTATGCGAGCCTGTAAAAGATAAAAACGATCCGCCCCCTTTACCTCCGAATAACTTTAGCCAATAGTGACTGATTCAAATGATGATTGACACATTGGTTAGGAAATGAAACGCCGGTATATAAATCCCAGCATACACCGCGGACGACTTCGCCTTTGGGGGGAAATCTAGTCGGCGGCTGCTTGCCTTAGTTGCGAGACTTTGCGACTTAATATTGATCCAAATATTAGGCGCACTGTATTATAAGGCGCATGGTCAGCTTTTGAAAAAAATTAAGGCTTTTAGGTGCGCCTTATAGTGCGGAAAATACGGTAGTTTCATCAAATTGGGTTTGAAACAATAATTAGAGCAGAATAGTATATTAGGTCCCTATTTTGGTTTCAAAGTATTATTGTAGGTTTTTTTAGGTTTATTTTTAGTATTTTTATTAAGGTTCTGTAGTTTTTGTTGTTACTGTAGTTTTATTTTTCTACTATTTTTGTAGTATTTTTGAAGTAATTTCAATGCAGTATTTCCAAAGTAGTACTTTTTAGGATTTGTTTATGTTGTATATTTGTAGTATTTTCTGGGTCTTTTTTATGATTACAGTGGTTTTATGATTCTAGTATTTTTGTAGTGTTACTGTATTATATTTTTTTAAGTATTTTTGTATTATTATAGTAATTTTATGATGATAGTATTATTGTAGTATTACTGTAGTATTTTTTTTAGTATTTTTGTACTATCTCTGTTGTATTTTACCGTATCTCCACATTAGAATGTTTCTTGAATATCTGTAATATTTCTGTAGTATTTTTGTTGTATTTTTGTATTTTTGTACTATCTCTATTATATTTGGGGGTGTATCCATATAAAAATGTTTGTTGTATATCTGTAGTATTTCTGTTGTATTTTTGTAATGCAGTGTTACTGTAGTTTTATTTTTGTAGTATTTTTGTGATACTTCCATCGCTATAGGTGCAATTTGCAGTAGTTCTGTTGTAAACCTCTTGTAGTCTTATTTTTGGAGTAAAATCTATCTAATAGTATCTAATAGTTTTATCGAGTAAAGTATTTATTTCTTTAAAATTTCAGTAGAAATATATTTGATATATTTCCAAAGCAGCATTTTAGGAGAATTTTTGTAGAATTTTTGTAGTATTTCCATCGAAGTATTTTTGTCATATTTCTTTAGTATTTCTGTAATTGTCTTTTTGTAGTATTTTTGGAGTAAATAATTCTGTAATAGTATTTTGTAATGTAGTATTACTGTAGTAGTATTTTGTCGTTATTCTATTCATTATATCCAAATGAAAGCAAAATAATACATGAGGTCCCTATTTTTAAGCACTTTATTTGATATTTAGTTTTGAAGTTACTGTGTGGTATTTTGTTGTATTTCTGTAGAAGTATTTTGGAGTGAAAACACAAAGTGGCAATAGGGACAATGTTGGCACCAAAAAAGTGAACCACTCTTGGGGGCCCTCAGTTGTTGCAGGGCCCTAAGCAGCCGCTTAGCTCCCCTATGGCTGGCTTTTAGAATTTTAATTTCAAAATATCTCATGACGCTTTAAACTCACGAGTTAACTCGCATGAAATGCAAAATTTAAAACCGAATTAGAGTTAAAGCTGTATCTTTAACAGCAGTAGTAGTTACAGGTCGCTTTTGAAACAGATTTTAAATTAGAAATTAAATTATCTATTTAAGAAATAAACTGAAGAAATTAGCATTAAGCTGTTAGCTTCACTTTTTAGCATGTAGCCATTAGCATAACTCATCAACATGTATCCATTAGCATAATTTGTAAATATGAAGTCGATAAAATATTGCCATGACCAAAATTTTTTAGCATGAAGAAGTTAGCATTTAGCCGTTAGCATCACCTTTTAGAATGTATCTGTTAGCATAGCCCAACCCATTGCCGACAGTGTTTACAGCTAGCTTGCGCGAATACCTGGGCTGGCTATGTCAGCCCAACTCGTCACCAACAGTTTTTACAGCCAGCATGAGTAAGCATAGTATCAACCTCTCTTTGCTAACACTTCGGCTGGCTACGCCAGCCAAACTAATCACCATCAGTGTTTACAGCTAGCTTGCCCTAATATTTGGGCTGGCTATGCCAGCCCAACACTTTGCTAGCGGCGCACATAGCTGTTAGCATCCTCTTGCTAGCATCCACCCTTTGGAATTCACCATTTATCAATGGTTAAAGGTAATGTGGGTCGGGTCCAGTCCCTGATTAATATGACTAGCCTCAGGAAAGCCCTGTTTGCCATGGCTACCCATTGATTTGTATGGGCCGATGTATTCTGGTTGGGAGATTTCAAATCCGTTCATTCCGGAGAGACTCTTTTTTTGGTCTCCGGGGCCCCGCAATCGTTGGGCTACTCCAAAAGCTCTGGGAGGAGTCCCCCGTTGAAATTCGGCGGAAGAAGATAGATATAACTAGACAACTCCCGCTGCAATTGTAAGAGTTGTGATTGAGCTGGAAGATGTTGGTAGAGAACCGGTAGCGTTGAGTTGTTAGCATTATGAGTTAGCATAAAGTTATTAACTCAGAAAGATGTATTTGTCATTTTTTACTTGGTTCTGTGGGGGGACCTTAAAATATTGCAATTACCAAAAAATTTTAGCAGGAAGAAATTAGCATTTAGCCGTTAGCATCACTTTTTAGCATGCAACTATTAGCATAACTTATCAACATGTACCCATTAGCATAGTTTGTGAATATGAAGTTGTTAAAATATAGCCATTACCAAAATGTTTTAGCATGAAGAAGTTATTATTAAGCTGTTAGCATCACTTTTTAGCATGTATCCATTAGCATAACTCATCAACATGTACCCATTAGCATAATTTGTAAATATGAAGTCGATAAAATATTGCCATTACCAAAAAATGTTTGCATGAGGAAGTTAGCATTTAACCATTAGCATCACTTTTTAGAATGAATCTGTTAGCATTACTCATTAACATGAGGCCATTAGCATAATTTCTAAATATGAAGTCGTTAAAATATAGCCATTACCAAAAGTTTTTACTATGAAGAAGTTAGCATTGCCGACAGTGTTTACAGCTAGCTTGCGCTAATACTTGGGCTGGCTACACTTTGCTAGCACATGGCTGTTAGCATCCTCTTGCTAGCATACACTCTTTGGAATTCACCATTTACCCATGGTTAAAGGTAATGTGGGTTGGGCCCCCTCAAGCCACCCTGGACAGTCCCTGATTACTATGACTACCTCTGGTAAAGCCCTTGTTTCCATGGCTACCCATTGAATTGAATGGGCCAATGTATTCCGGATGGGAGATTCTCAATATACATTAGAACGGATGGGGACTTTTTTCGGTCTCCGAGGCCCCGTATCGCTTATCCATATTGTCGCTCAAGAGTCCCTGTGCTTACAGCACTTGGCAATGTAGTCGTGCCTTGCTGAAGCAATCACAACTAATAATTCTCATTGGTGTTCACGGTGACATCTGACTGTTTTGTGGTGTGTGTTGTCCATCATACGTACAAAGGATCTTTGGACCTGCTGCCCTCAGGCGGCAGGACCACCCGTTGCTAAGTGTGCTGATCTGTGCATTAAAAAATACAAGGCATGAGAGCTCGCATCCATAACCAATCTCACACTTGTCTGCCCTAACTATGACATGTGCAGAACATGTCTGTTTTGTGTTCTAACAAACGTTTTCGATGTGATTGTATCCCTATTCATTTAGTTTTTGTTTGGTTTACACCATCATTACCAACATATTTATTCACCTCATTGGTTTGTTCATAAATATAAACCCAGATTGTGATGACTTTGCATAATATGATGGTGACAGAAAAATATTAACAACTTTCAACAGTAGCATTAATAATAGCCATATGGTTGATAATAATAATAAATAAATGTCACCATTATCGTCATAATAATAACAAGCTTAATTTTTAGCCTGACCCATCTATTGACTACATAAGGCTTCTGCTCACTTACATTACTTTGGTACCAATAATACTAATGCAAATAATAACAATAATAGTCACATACAAGTTATAATAATTAATCATAGTTTATAATAATTTTTATAATAATACCAGATTAAGTTACTTGTACCCATTTATTAACTCTATAATGCTACTAATTACTAAATATCATTCAGACACCAAGAATGACGATAATACCAATAGTGACAATAACAGTTAATGACAGTTATGATAATAATAAATGTAATAATATTAATGATGATAATAACAATCTTAATATTTTCCCTAAACTATAGATTTATGATATCATTCAGACCCATTTTTCTTCCACTCAGTTCCTATATCTTCTTTGTTTTCTTTTACCCTCACTGTAAAATGTGATCTTGGAGTGCCACGTCCAATTTAGTTGTCACAATATGTTTAACCATTTTGTAACAATGACAATAAAGGTAAATTCTATTCTATTCTATTCTATTCTATTCTATTCTATGACAATATTGTTTTTTTTTCCTGGATTTGAATAGGTGAATATTTGGATGCTGTTTGAGCTCATCCTGTAATTTGTTCCGAAGTTTCACTTCACATACAGACACACACATACTTTTCCGGGTAGTTCTCACCCGGTGGACCTTAAAGTTACTACTTTTCTATAAGTTATAGTTTCAAGTTATAGCTTCCTTTTTTTGTGTGAATAATTTTTGGATGTTCTCCTGTGGTACATCTTTGTTTACTTTGAATAGTAGATGTGAAGTGGAAAACTCCACTTGGTCAAACTGTTTTAATAATTTGGACTGCAGAAATAGAATATTGGTGTGTTCACAGTATTCTGCCTTATGCATAATTCTTATTTCAGACTTTCGGAGTATAAAAAGGGGAGCAGTGAACTTATGTAATTATTGCCCTAAACTTCTGCACAGTACGTTAAATATGGCAAAACTAGAGAATAATGTAATAAAAACAGTGCATTATAGTGCGTGCGTGCGTGCGTGCGTGCGTGCGTGTGTGCGTGCGTGCGTGTGCGTGCTTTTCAATATGTATCCTCATACTACTCCAGCCATTCCCGCTCATCTTTGACTTTAAATCTTTGATTATTCAAGCACAGACGAAACCCACATAGGTGAATAGTAGATGTAGCATTGTGATACCTAACTTTATCCTCATCAACTCAGCATTCTGAAACAGAGAGTAAATGGATCGAGGGGTGAGGAAGATCCTCGTCTTACCCTGATATGCCCACTCATTTTCCTCCACCAGATGAAGTTTCACCAAGGCCAATGCCTGCATTCCGAAGAAAACTAAAGAAGGGAATGAGAATTAAATTTGAATAGGTAAATTGTTAGCCTGGCCTGGAGAGGGATGGGCACCACCAGGCTGTACTTGCCCAAGACACACCACAAGAAATGGTGCCCCTACGACCCTAGTGGTTAAGGTATCGCTCATCTGAATAATCTTAAAGGGGTTTATTCTCCCGAATCTCGGTAGGTGCTGGTGTGGTGGTGGAGCTGAAAATACAAAACCCCCACATCATAATTAAAATGGTGCATTGCTTTCCACCCCCCTACCCAACCAACAAACTCGCCGTGCCCAAATAGCACCCGAGCAGAGAAAATCCACCCTCAGCAGCAGCACCTGCCAGAGAACCGGCACCCGGTGTCCGGAGCAACCCCAAAAGGATGCCCAGCCACCCCCAACCCAGCAATCCGGCCGGGGACCAGCAGACCCCGTACCGGCCTCAGCCTCATATAACCCTATCCTGTCCACCATCACATCCCACCACCGGGCGCTCCATAGATTTTTATCGGGTCCAGAAATCGACTGAGGCGGCATTGGGAGAAAAAGCAATAGTAAGGCTGCAGGTCCGGCCTACTGCTACAGCTAAGCTAACAACCGCTAAGACACCGCTGCGGAGACTGTATTTTGACAACGCCAGGTCCATAAGCCATGAGACAATTTACCTAGTGCTACAATTTGACGAAAACTGCTACATTTGGGACGGACTTATTGTAACCATTGATTTCTGTCTCCATTCAATGCTAGCGCGTAGCTATCCGGCCGCTCTCTAAATCGCTTTCTTACACTAAAAGAAGAAGCCCTCCCGTTCAGTTTTACTCTTGTATAATGACATTAAAAACATCATTCTACTGCAATTATGTGTTGTGTATTATTATTTGTAGATCTAAAGTTGTTATTTTGTAACAGTTGTATACTCTGAGTAGGTAATGCCGTCATCTTGAGGTAAGTAATCCAAAACTGACACAGTAAAGACAGATATTGCTTTTAATTTAGGAAATATTGCACACAGAAAAATGAGATAAGGACTGATTCAATTACACCCAGCAAAGGAGTTAAAGTGGAGAGTTGGATACCTTCTTTGGCACTAGTGGCGAAAAAAAAAACACTGGATACCGCATCTAATAATATAATAATAATATCGTAAGCTAAGGGCAGGGTTGGGTAGGGTTACTTTAACTTGATTACTTTCAATTACGTTTGGATTACTCCAATACCAAATATGCTAATAAAAGACAAAAGAAACTAAATATGAATAAAATTATGACTCACAACACGTGGTAAGCTTTCTCTCCTGGCTTTGATCTCTTTGATCTCCGGCAAAAAGAACATAAAATGCAACAGAAACAAAATGAAAATAAATTCCAAACAGCTTGCCAACATCATTTTTGCCGTTCCATGTATTCCGTTACTCCCCAAGCCTGCACAAAATTTAGTAATTTCATACTTCATCACTCCTGGGCGACGTGACGGATTTGCTTCATTGATAGATTTTACAGTGCGTATTGCGCCCGAAAGTACCCGCGCCGCTGGTTAGGGGCTCGGGAGCGACCGAAAGGCACCTGCGGTGCCGTGCAAGTAAAAACCCTGTCGTAAATTTGTCTCCGATCGTCCCGGGCGGGCGTAAAATCGCCGAGCTGTACGACTCTTAGCGGTGGATCACTTGGCTCGTGCGTCGATGAAGAACGCAGCTAGCTGCGAGAACTAATGTGATTTGCAGCTGCGATTGGCTGGCAACCAGTTCAGGGTGTCCCCTGCCCGCTGCCCGGAGATGGCTGGGATGGGCTCCAGCCCCCCGCGACCCTAATAAGGATAAGCGGTGCAGATAATGAGATAAGATTTTTTTTTTTTTTTGAAGGGGCGTCGCTACTTCGCAGATTTTCACTTTTAGCAGGTGGTTTTGGTCCCCATTAACCGCGATAACCGAGGTCCCACTGTAGTTGCCTTGATAGCAGTAATCCGCTATTGTTCCAAGCACTCATAAAGCTGTTACTAATGACCTAATATACTGTAGCTCATTCTTTGTGAAGAGCCTGATTGATCCTGTGATGCTTTCGCTCCCCGTGCCAACTCTGGGATGAATCGCCGGGCAAATTACACGGCATGCACAATGAATCACTTTCCTCGCAAAAAAAAAATGGCGTCCTGGCTTCCAGGAAAAATCCTGATTAGGATGGTTCCCAACAAGAAGTAAACAGCTGGATTGATATTGGATAAAGGAGCCAGTAGCTCTGTATTTAATAAGCATCACAAAAGAAGGGTGGAGTGATGACAGAAAAAATGAGCTCAAGGTTAAAGAATCAGGAACTGCTTTTCACTCCCCGCCCCCGAGCCGCCTCCGCCGCAGAGCAACCACCCACACCTCCTCCACCCGTGCACGACCTTCTGCTAGCCCCTAACGGACCGCCGACGGTCTAGGCGACCTCGAAAACGAGCAAAAATTTTGAGAAGATCCTAACTGGTAGACCGACTTGCTCCTTGAGAGGGAAGTGCCAGTGTTGGAATCAAAATATCTGCAGTGTAGGGAAGTCTGGTTCTGTGCCAGACTCCACTAACAAGCTGGGATCTCCTCTGGGCTAAAAATATTCCAAGGTTTTCTCGCATGAGCAATTTGTATTTTTTGTCAGAGGAACAAAAAAAGACTAGGATAAGAAAGATGGATCATTCCTTGCTGGAATGAAAATTGATAACAACAAAAACAAAAACCCTGAATAATTTTCTATGCATTTCCATACATATGCAATATTGTACAGTACCCCTAATCAGGGTTTGGCAACTCAAAATGTTAAAAGAAATATATTGGACACTCCAAAAAACATGTTTGGAAACGCCAAAAATTAAAAACTTAACTGGGCAGACAATATACAAATGCTCACTTACGACCATTCGACTTACGCAAAACGGTAGATACGAACAATTTTTTCGGGATTTTGAAAATTTCCAGACATCGCTCTAACTTAGATTTTGTATTGTGTGCCGCTTTTTTCGAGTCGAGGACAGTGCTTCTTTCCGCCGCTACCAGCAAGTGGCGCTGTGAGGGGTCACCCGGCATCCACCCTGCAGAAGAAATCTGGCTTCTACTTACTGATTCTTGTGTAATCATAACAACGTGTACTGTATCGCCAGCGCGCTAAGAACTTTGACGTTTTCATTGTTTATTTCTCGTGCATCCATTCAATTCGGTTGGTGTAAGGTGTAAGGAATAGGCGAGCCGTTTCTTTTGAAACGAAAGTGGAATAAGAAAGCTTGATACGGTTGAGAAAATGGTCGAGCACTTTTTTTGGGCCACTCTTTACCACGGAGGAGGACCTCTTGAAGCGCATCTTCCAAAAGTAAGTTGAACCTCACTTTATTTATCTATATAAATAAACCTAACTCGTTCGTAGGCAGTGTCTGTACATACTATATCTACTCTACTCATCTGAAAACATTGAGAATGCCTGTATTTCCTCCTACAGAAAACCATATCATTTTCCAGTATCAAACAAAAAGCGCCAGGAAGCCACTTCGGAGCATTTTGAATGCTCAAAAAAGCTTATTTGTATAAATTCTCCATTATAAAAATGCAACTAACTACAATATTTTAGTCATTAAAATTACACTAATGTTGAAATTCTAAGTTATGCCTCCCATAATCACAAAAACGAAATAAAAAAACTAACACCTCTGTGTATTTGACATGTCTCCTACTCTCCATTAGTGCACCCATCTGCAGAGCCCCCTGCCCTGCTCCTCCCATTCTTCCCTTTTTGTGCATTCCTCTGTGAGTGGGTGGAAAGTTCAATGGGGATGTGGGAAACCCTGAAGGGCAGGGTGGGTGGGGGACAAAGGGGAAAAAATGGGGGTGCTTGCCTCTTCCAAGAACAAGAGCATGTGTGAAAATCAAGGGGGCCTCTTATGAGTCAGTCTCCCTTTGCATGCACGCGACGTTGCGTTCGAATGTGAGCGAAATGTTAGCAAAGTTGAAGGAATTGCACCCCCTCCCCTCAGCCCCTTCCTTACTATTGTTTTGTTAAGCATAGTTTCCCTCTGCTCAAATACACTTGCCACTTGAATGAAGGCTTCGTATAGGGGAGAATTTGGAGAGATAATGACATCTTCTGGTTAGATCTTGTACCTGCATCCTTGCTCTTCTCTTTTCGACTTTAAACGTTTTATTTGCAAATATTTCATTTTCATTTTTGTTCCAACACTAAATAAATAAATAATAGATAAATAAAGCAATTTAAAAATAATAATTATACCTGGAATAATATGTGAATTATTTTCTAGAAAAATGAATGAATTAAAAGAAATAATCAAAAAAAAAGAGAAAAAAAAGAAAAACAATGTCTTTTTTTGTCACGTTTTATTGGAGGAAAGAGAAAGTTTTATTGGAGGAAAGAGAAAGGGCTGCACCCACGATCCGGTGTTTGCTGAAGGCGGAAAGCAAATCGCTCTTGTACTCGGATGGTGCTCCAAACGCGGACGTGGAACTTCCGTAGCGAGTGATGGAGTTGTCAGGGGTGGAAAACTGGTTGGTAGCCGGTACTGGGAGAGCAAGACGTGGTCGGGGTCGGAAACGAGTCATAAGCCAGAACGGGAGAGTAGACGTAGTCGGGAACAAAAAGGGGTCGTAAGCTGGGACGGGAGAGCAGACGTGGTCAATATCCAAACAGGTCGTAGCCGGAGACAAACGGGAGCAAAAACGGGACAGGCGGGAGTCAGGGTCGAAAAAGGCTTGCCTAGTATACACGGAGATTCGCAGACGGACTGACAACAGCGGATTGACAGGACCAGGTTCAAATAGTGACAGGGAGCCAATGAGCAGGCACAACTGAGTCACATCAGTAATCATGACAGTTTTTCTTATTTTCTCTGATTATAAAATAAAGGAAAACATTTTTAAGAAAAAAAAACTGATATCTAATTAGTTTTATAATAAATCAATTAATTCAAATTATTCAACAAAAATCTAATACATAATGAAAACATTATCTTTTTTTTACACCACTTATGCACCTCAGGTTTAAAACTAGATTCAAAAAACAAAATAATAAAAGACAATGTCTGATTTCTCTTTTTCTTTCAAAAAAAAATAAACACATCAATAAAATAATAGACAATATGAAGAAATTATAATTGGTTCATTTTCTCAAGGAAATTAATTACTTAATAATCATATTTAATAAAAAAATGTAAAACAAAAATGCCTTATTTCTTGTGTTTTAAATGAATTAACAATGTAAACAAAAATATTATATAATATAAATAAAGCCAATATCTGGTTCTCTTTTATAAAAAATTCATTAATGAAAATATTCAAAGGCAAAAATTAAAAACCATCCCTGTTTTTCCTCTGTATAAAATAAAAAAATAAAAAGGAAAAAATGAAATAAAAACAACACCCCAAAAACTGGAAAAGCAATGTCAGATTTCCCTTTTTACTTTCTATGCAAATAAATAGATTATTATAACAATCATTTATTTTATATAGAGTGAAGAAATAAACAAATTAATTCATAAAAGAAGTCACATTTTAACCATATCTTCAATTCAAACCTTGGGGTAGTGGACGTAGATTTTTAACCTGTTATACATAAAGCTCTTTCCTTCTCCCAAAATTATTTCTTCAAATAATAATCTCTCAGACCAACACTGTGCTTTTGAGAGTTTTGGAGCAAGCGTTCAGTATAGACCTTTTAATTTTTTTCTTATTTCTACCAAAAAACATGACTCACCTGCAGCACTATATTCTTACTCAGCCTCATTGTATTCTTGCAAGACAAGTTTACCGACTTTAAAATTAAAACATTGAAATAAAAAAAAATATATAGGAATTACTATTTTGGTGGGATGTACAGAAAAATAAAATTGTCTTTACTTTTGGTGTGACATAACTTTAGCTGGTAGAGCAGAGTAGCAGATGGATCCACATATTGATGACTTTTATACCTTATTTTGATAAATATTTTTTTTTGTTTCTCTTTTTGGGAATTTCAGATCAGCCACTTAAAGAACTCCTGTAGTTTCAAAAGGCCATTCGCTCCTCTTGTCGAATAAAAAACATTCAAAAATAGTTCCCTGCAAGTAATATTTTGTTTAACTATCCGGAACTTTAATGTCTTATTGATCTTTAGGATAAAAAGTTTATATATATATAACCGTTATTTACCCAATAATCTGTCATTTTTGCATGCAGCACTTTAAAATTATTTGAGTAGACGTTTTGTGATTGTTTTGCATTTATAATTAAGAAAAAGGTACAAGGTATGTTGAGTTGTAGTTGTGCTTCCTGTTGTGATAAAAATAAATATTAAGGATAAAAAATAAACAAGTTTTTGAGAGAAAGTGGGTTAGGATTAGTCGACGTTCTTTGTTGTTTTGTAGAAATAAACCAAACAAATACTAGGTGGTTTTTGTGCTTGGTAAATAGTATTTTTGTTTAAAATAACATGACCCAAATTTGATCAGTCTGGGTTATTTTGTTTAGAGAAACCCAATCAATTGGGTCATTTTGTGTAAAGCGTCACAGAAAAAAATAAGTACAGACGCTCCCCTACTTACGATCATTCGAGTTACGAACAACGGTACATACGAATATTTTCTTCGGGATGTCAAAAAATATCCGGACATTGCTGTAAGTTAGATTTTTTTATTGTGTGCACCGTTTTTAGAGTACAGGACATTACTGCAGTGCTTCTTTCCGTCGCTACCGGCATGTGGTGCTGTGAGAGGTCACCCAGCATCCACCCCAGAGAAGAAATTCGGCTTCTTACTTTGTTCGTGTGTAAACACACTGCACTGTATCGCTAGTGCGCTAAAAACTTTGACATTGTTGTTTAATATCTCGTGCATCCATTTGATATGGTTGGTGTAAATGTAAAAAAGAGGCGAACCGTTTCTTTTGAAATGAAAGTGTAATAAGAAAGCTTGATGCGGTTGAGAAAATGGAGAGGAGAAAAAAAAAGACTCCAAATCATGATCCATTCACTGTAAAATCTATCAATGGAGCAAAGTATGGTGTTTTAAACATGACTCACTTGCAACACTATATTCTTACTCAGCCTAATCGCATTCTTGCAAGACAAGTTTACCGACTTATTATCGCAAATTCGATGACGGCAGTTTGGTATCTATCCTATTGTCATCGTTCTTGCTATCTCTTCCGTATCGTTTTGCGCAACAACGTCACGAGGCCAATACAGAAAGTCCTCTTTTTAGAGGTGCGCCTCGAAACCTTTTGTTTCTTCTTTCTGGTTTGTTGGCAGGGTTTTCGCTGGAGCTCTTGTGGGCCGGCGAGTGTGGGAGACGCGGAAGCGTGTGGGCGACCAGTAAACTGTGTTTCCCCTTCCTGTCTGTGTCTCTCTGCATGGCCTTTGGCTACTAATGCAGCGCAAAACTACCCACCACACACCCACGTGGTCTCAGGGAAGTGCAAAACAGTTGCAGGACGGACCGTTTTAAGTAAAGATTGACTGCGCACGACAAAAAAAGCAGAGTATTTAGCTTGGACGTCGAGTATGCTATATGCACAACTTACAAAACCGATAACCGATACTTCCTTTTACCCGCGTGAAAACATGCGATATATAATAATAAATAGCAGCAAGAAAAAATAGCCACAAGTAGTATAAAAGTATGCATATACAACCATAAAACCATGAAAATGCTTCCATTTTAAAGTTGTGCTTGCTTGAATTTTGTGGTAAGTGCTTGTGAATGCTTGAAATTGTTGCTTGTTTCTCAATATCTGCTTTTAAATGACACAGACACTGCTAGGCGGTGGCTTCGCTTTGCCGTTGTATTTGTTTTCTCCTCGTGATTAACGACAGCTGGTATAAGTTTGTACGGCATTGTCAAGACAAGTCACATTTATTGTTAGAGCCCTTGATTACAAGATGTCTCAAAGGACTGCACAGGATTTAAATGACACTATCCCCTGATCTGAAACCAACATGCGGGCAAGGAAAAACTCAACACCTCAGTATGGAGAAAATAAGAAACCTCTAGAAGGGGCCTCACAAGTGGTTATTGCCATTCTAGGAGGACCAGGGTGCAATACATTTAGCATTGGGTAACAGTAAACAAAACATAGTGAACATCAATAAAAGAAAACAATAGGTAATATACAGACATTTTTCAAGAAAGTGCATGACAGCAACAAGCTTGTAAAATCTATAACAGCAACAACGGAGCTTCCCATCTCTGCCAGTCGTATGAAGTGTCATTGCCCCCTACTGCTTGTGCCCGAGAGGACAGTTGCATGCTGCAACTAAATGAAACGTGTATCAGTGCAAGTAGTCAATTATGGAAATTTATTATGGGACATTCTAAAAATTAAGGTAACGTTTTCCAGTGGTAAATTGTAGTAGGAAGCACTGATGGCACACGTATTGTTCGGATCGACAAATATATTAACAAATTATTCAAGATCTAAAATTCATATGTCTTGATAAACGCACGCGCAATGTTAAAAATTGCGTATGTAAATCACAGATAAGTGAATATGTCACGGTTGCCATGGCGCCCAATTGGTCCCGCCCATTTGGCGCCAGCTGCAGCTTGTTGACTGATTGGCTTCCCTCCTATTTAAGCTCAGTGGTCTCACTCACCCTTTGTGAGTCCGTCAACGAACCTCTGCTCCTCAAGACGTGGGTTTTGACTCGGCCCTGTTCCCTGTTGGCTTTCCCTGTCCGGTATTGTTCCCGTTTATTTTGTCCTGTTAATTATTCTCTCCAGTTTTTGTTCCCGTCTAGTTTGTCCCGTTTAATTTTGATATCCTGTTTCAATATCAATCCTGTCTGTCCCGCCCTGTCCGGTATCGACCCCATCTGTCTGATATCTGCTCGGGCAATTTGTATCGATCTCGTCGGTCTCTGGCTTCCGGTCTTTCCACGCCAGACCGCTGCCTAACGTGCATGACTCCGCATTTCCTGTAAAATAAAAGCTTGTGTGAGAAACGTCACGCATTTGGGTACTGATCCTGTTCCGGTTCATGATAGGATAGCAAAAGACATGTTTAACATCGGATTTCATATTTAATTGGTAATGGAGAAATTGAAAGATTGGCTCTGAAAGTCCTTAAAAAGTGCTTGAATTTGGCCATTATCAAGGTATAAAAACCCTCTCCTACTTACAAATGTCCCTACCTGTACATACAAAAGTTTGAATTTACAAAGTACCTGAACGGGAAACTATTGCCTCTTTTTATGATTTTCATTATTCTTTTTCGTTTTTACAGGGTGTGCCCCTCGTTTTATGTGGGACAGGTTAGGAAGTTCCGCTGTCCCTTCTCCCGGTTAGAGAGAGCAAGAGAGGAACGTGCTCTTGTTGTTGCCCCCTGTTTTGAACAGCTATGTGAATAAAGCTCCCATTTGCTCCGACATTTTTTACTCCGCCTCAGTTTTCTCATTCTTACACGCTACAATTCTCATTTCATCTATCTGAGTATAAACACGTGAATTCATATTCAATCAAAATGAGTTATTCATGTATTTTCTCCTAAACATCATTTTGAGGTCAGGGGGTGTGAGAATACCAGGCGCCAGATAATCCGGATAATTTTCCCTGTCCATTTGAATCCTGGTTAACCGAGTTTTATTGTAACCAATAAGAGTTGCAGGTGTACCTAATGTTTTGTCTAAAATGGCTGCCTCGAGGTGAAGGACCAAGGTAATCAATTATTGTTGAAACAAAGTGAACAATGTCGAAATGAGATTTAAACAAGTATTATGGGTGACACACACTCTAATGCGCCCTTCCACTTGGCCGTGAGAATTCACGTGATGGTTTTTATCCTTCCCCCTTCAAGTATGAGGCCGGTAGGTCTATTTCTAAAAGCGTGCTGACAAATGTGGCACTCGTTCGTGAGTCAGTACTCTGTCGCTTCCTCTCTTTATCCAGTGCACGCACCCGCTTGTGATCTATGTCCCCTTTTCTACCGACCCTCACCCCCTCCTTGATCCTTAAGCTCATCTCCGCAGAAGAACAGAGAAAACGCAGGACGGTGAATCACAGTGACTCACGGGGGTCCGAATAGCAGCAGACGAGGAGTGTCGTGTTGAAGTGTGCTGCGTTCTATTCCTGGTGTCCTGAGTATGCACCTTATCATTAGAGGACTCAGAGGACGGTGACAGCGGACACGTGCTAATGGCTCCTTGGAATTGTCGCAAGCGATGGAGCTTCTCATCCGTGTTTGTCGTTTGTGCTGTAGAGGGGGAGGGTTGAGGTGAAGTGGTGGTTGCATCAATTATTCAGGTACAGGTTGCACTCTATGGATGGATGTTTTGATCAATGGATGGATGATGTCATAGATCGATTAAAAGATGGATTAAGAGATTAATCGATGGATGAATGTATGCATACATGGATGGATGCACCAATGAACGTGTGGATGGATTTACAGGTGAATGCATGGATGGATGAATTGATGAATGCATGGGAGGATGAATCAATGAATGCATTCAGGTCAAAAACCCCTATCTTCGACTCAGTTTATGAGGGCGAACAAAGACAACTCTAACTGCAGATTAATATACGATCGCAGTTTTTTGCTGGATATGCGAACATCCAGAAATCCAGCGCAAATTTCGACGATCACTCTGGAGTGTTTACTTAGCCTCGGAGTGCTACGTCAATCGACATTTGTTGTGGAAAATAGACTTGCATTTGTAGAATAGAGTTGCATACATTTAGAAATGTAGAAAGACTTGCTTACATTGCTTAGAGTAGTGAGGGAATGTTGACATCATTCGAGAAGATCCTTGGCAAGACAAGGACAAGGACTCTCTGAGCAAACTGAGGCGAACAACATGTCCTAATAAGGGTACGACAGCGTCTTCCTTGTTGATTACTGAGGACTAGGGCCGCCTTTTGGGTTGTACTCAAACTGAAGCTATAAAAGCGTTGTTATGTCTGGAGTTCTGAGAGTTCTTTTGGGATGACGAAATAAAAGGCTCCCCCTCATGGCTGGTTCCCGATGTACTTAATTCAATCACGAAAGAAGACTTAAAAGATTATCGAACCTACATTTTCTCCTACACATTGTATCGACATTTCGTTCTGTATACACGTGTACTAGAATGACAATAAAGTAGATCTGAATCTGAATCTGAATCTGAATAAATGGATGGATGAATACATCAATGGATTGATAGAATGGGTGCACAGATGAAGGGATGAGTACATGAATGGATGGATGGATACATGGAAGATGGATTGATTGATGGATGCATTGATGGAAGGATGGATGGATGGATGGATTGATGGATGGATGGATGGCCAAATGTAGATAAGGATTAAAGAATACCTGGATGGATGGATGGCTGGATGGATGCACAGATGATGGGATGAATACATGAATTGATGGATGGATACATGGAAGATTGATGGAGGATTGATGCAGGCGTTGATGCATACTTTGATGGATGGATGGATGAATGGATGGATGGATGATGGATGGATACATGGAAATATGGATTAATGAATGGCTGGGTGGATGGATGGACATAGGAAGGGATGTATCTATGAATGGATGGATGGATAAATTCATGTCTGGATGAAAAGATGAAATGAAATGATTTGCATTTATATTGCGCTTTTCAAGTCAATGACTTCCCAAAGCGCTTTACAATGTGCTCCTCATTTCCCAATAGCGGCCTTGCAGCCATGTAAGGCGCTAACCTGCTTATTGGGGGTATCAGGGGTTCAGTCTTACCCAAAAACACTTCGACATGTAACACGGACGAGCCGGGATTCGAACTGGGATCGCTTGATCCCAAGACGAGCGCTCTACCTCCTGAGCTACTGCCGCCCCCAAAGATGGGTGGATACATGTAAATATGGATTAATGAATAGCTGGATGGATGGATGGATGGATGGATGGATGGATGGATGGATGGATGGATGGATGGATGGAGGGAGGGAGGGAGGGAGGGAGGGAGGGAGGGATGGATGGATGGATGGATGGATGGATGGATGGATGGATGGATGGATGGATGGATGGATGGATGGATGGATGGATGGATGGATGGATGGATGGATGGATTCATGAATAGGTGGATGGATGATGGATGCATTGATGGATGCATTGATAAATGAATGGATCGATCGATCGATGCCTTTATGGATGGATTGATGGATGAATGATGGATGGATAAATTGAATGCCTTGATGCACAGATGAGGGGATGAATACATGAATGGATGGATGGATACATGAAAGATGGATGGATTGATGAATGCATTGATGCATGCATTGATGGATGGATGGATGCATTTATGAATGGATGGATGGATGGATGATGGATGGATGGATGGATGGATGGATGGCTGGACGGACACAAGAATGCATGCATACATGGATGGACATACCAGTGAATGCATGGATGGATTTATTGATGAATGTTTGGATGGATAATTGAATTAATGAATGATGGACAAACGAATGCAAGGATGATGGATGGATTGATGGATGGATGGATGGATGGTTGGATGTATACATGGAAATATGGAAATATGGATTAATGAATGGCTGGGTGGATGGATGGATGGATGGATGGATGGATGGATGGATGGATGGATGGATGGATACATGGAAATATGGATTAATGAATGGCTGGGTGGATTGATGGATGGACAGAGGAAGGGATGTATTTATGAATGGATGGATGGATAAATTCATGTCTGGATGGAAAAATGGGTGGATACATGTAAATATGGATTAATGAATGGCTGCATGGATGGATGGATCGAGGGAGGGAGGGAGGAAGGGAGGGAGGGAGGGAGGGAGGGAGGGATGTATGGATGGATGGATGGATGGATGGATGGATGGATGGATGGATGGATGGATGGATGGATGGATGGATGGATGGATGGACAGGGGAAGAGATGGATTCATGAATAGGTGGATGGATGATGGATGCATTGATGGATGCATTGATAGATGAATGGATCGATCGATCTATGCCTTTATGGATGGATTGATGGATAAATGATGGATGGATAAATTGAATGCCTTGATGCACAGATGAGGGGATGAATACATGAATGGATGGATGGATACATGAAAGATGGATGGATGGATGAATGCATTGATGCATGCATTGATGGATGGATGGATGCATTTATAAATGGATGGATGGATGGATGGATGGATGGATGGATGAATGGATGGATAGATGGATGGATAGATGGATGGACGGATGGACGGACGGACAGACAGAAAAATGCATGCATACATGGATGGACATACCAGTGAATGCATGGATGGAATGATTGATGAATGTTTGGATGGATAATTGAATTAATGAATGATGGACAAACGAATGCAAGGATGATGGATGGATTGATGGATGGATGGATGGATGGATGGATGGATGAATAGATGGAGTGATGGATGAATAAAATTAATACATAGACGTAGAGATGGGTAGATGAATGGAAAGATGGATTAATGGATGGATAAATGGAAAGATGGATTAATGGATGGATGGATGAAAAGATGGAGGAAAAAATTAATTTATGGATGAACAGATGGACGGATCACTAAATTAACAGTTGCAATTGACAGGCGGACCAACAGACAGAGGGTGGGTAGACTGATTTATGATCGCACATTGATGGACGCATTAATAGATGGATGTATTGACGGACTAATTGAACAAATGGCCATAGAGCCGAATAGATGGAGGCATTATGGGAGAGCGGAGGTCATGAGAAGGTTTGTCATGGAGGCAAAAGTGTGGGTGGTTAGATAGGTATGATGGATGCCAGGAAAAGTGGCTTTGCCGCGTGGGTGCGACATCTACCGTAGGTGGCTTGCTAAGCATGACTGACAACTGGGAAAGTACATTTATTGGGAGAAGGAGATGAATGGAGGGAAATTGCCACACAAGCAGTCCAGGCAGGAGTAGGAGGAGGTTAGCGTGACAAGGCTAACCCTTCCAGCAGCTGCACTCTTCCATAATGACACACATCATTGGCTCCTTGACGGCCGGCAACGTAACGTTCCTGGGAAACACGGCCCGACGGGATCAATCTCGGACTCCTGCTGTACGGCCCTTCAAACGAGCGGGGGACGTCCGACTTGTTCCCGGAGCTCCCTCGCTCAGATCCATATGAGCCACTGGAGGCTCATAGGAGAAGAGTCCTACATACGGGCACACACCTTCTCCCTCCCCCACAAGCGCTATCTGTCCACCTCCACAATCAGCTTGTGGATAAAGCTAGAATAACAATGCGATGCTCTTAAAGGCGTAGCTTTGCACACCTCACACAAAACCAGTGCACATTTCTTACATTTTTTTTTAAATACGAAGCTCAATGTACGCACACATTTGAGTTAAGGAAATTCACAGTTTTTCTGTACGGTACACCCTCGCAAAACAACATGAATCCCTGACCGAGGTGGGGATCACAAAGATAAATTGCCTTACAGCAGGGGCTAGAAACTTATTATAGTCATTAGCGAACGCGTCCAAACGCCCAGTACTCCAGCTAAAATCATTAAAATAACAAAATCATAAATAGTAAATACCGTAGTACTAATGTGAAAAATACAGTGTACCTCTAATCACGAATGAAATTTGATCTGAGAGTAGCTTCGCAACCTGAAAATTTCATAAGTAAAGACGCATTTTGAATGTAAATGTGCTCAAACGTTCCAAACCCCGCAAGAGTATGGAATGTTTTTTTATAAATCATAAAAGATCATTAGAACATGAAACAAATAAAACAGCTAATAAAAATATTCATTTACCTTTTTGCCCTGTGTTTCTTGAAAAAGTGATCCAATGACGTCTGCTTTTGCCGGCTTTTTACAATCTGTCAGAAATGCGAGATGCAGACGTAGCACAACTTATCAACACTTTTTCCGGCTGATTCTTTTCCAAAGATTCCGGAATTTCTTTTAATATTGGAAAAAGGTTCTTTAATTTGATTGAATAATGTCTGCGTTCGCATCACTGCTATCTTGCTGGAACCCCTCCCTATCGTCTCTTAACTCTGAACTGTGACGGTGACACGAAGAGCATGGTGGTATAAGGCATGCGCACTGGGTTCCCAGGCAGCTTTTAAGCGATAGCCAGTTTGTTTACATTTGGGAAGCTGCTTATAGCGGCACGCACTGCACTGTATTTTTGACTTGTATTCTGAAACACCTAAAACGATATTTTCCCGTTCAGGAACTTCGTAACCCGAAATTTTCGTATGTAAATACATTCTTATGTAGAGGTAGATCTATTTTTACAAAACATTAAATAACATACATATATATATATATATATATATATACATATATATATATATATATATATATATATATATATATATATATATATATATATATATATATGTAAAGGAAAAATGAAATTTTGATTCGCTGTTGGTGTCACGTGATTTGAGGAGGTTGAGTGGAGTAACAGGTGGATGAAAAGGGGGAGAAGTCAGCGGAATATAATTAAAACTGATTTGAAAACTTCAACTTGCGAGGATTGTCATGACTTTAAAGGGTTTCCTTGCTTTTATCGCCTTGTAATTTAAAAAGTACTCCCAATTTTCTGAACTTTGCGAGAGCAATTAGATAGATAGATAGATAGATAGATAGATAGATAGATAGATAGATAGATAGAAAGATAGATAGATAGATAGATAGATAGATAGATAGATAGATAGATAGATAGATAGATAGATAGATAGATAGATAGATAGATAGATAGATAGATAGATAGATAGATAGATAGATAGATAGATAGATAGATAGATAGATAGATAGATAGATAGATAGATAGATAGATAGATAGATAGATAGATAGATACTTTATTCATCCCCGTAGGGAAATTCACACTTCCAGCAGTCTACCCCGTTGTTTATTAACAGATGAACATGATGCCCTTGGGGTGCTTGTAGCGAAGTGGATGACGTCACGCCAGTCCAAAAATTCGACATCCCTGCGGCAGATGGAAAACTTTTCTTTGTGAAAATCCAGGGATACACCACCTCGTGTTAGCAAGTCCGCCTCCTCTCCGAATCCCCCCGGCTTTCATGTCTCTGTTTAGCGGCGTTGAAGCCGGATTGCTCCGGGTAGCTCCGGGTGGCTACACGTTAGCGTCCGGAATGCTAAACGTGAGCCACGTTTCCGCAAAACACAGCAACTGCGCTCCCTGTGCGCTTCGATGTTTTCCACCAGCACTCGATGATCTTATTTGGTCGTGAGTTCGCATTTACCATGATTACGGATGGTACCGAAGACTTATAACGCCGCTAGCCGCTTCGCTAGCTCCGGCTTTCCTTCCACGATAGGCCCCTTCATCACGCCGGCACGAGAATTTTTCAGGGCAAGGAGTTGAAATTCCTTGAATACAAAACCCATGTCCATAGGATAGAAGTAATCCATAGTGTAGTTGTCAAAACGGGAAGAAAAAACACCGAAGATAGGAGCAGACAATAAAACAATAGGGCAGCTGCTGGAAAAGGCAGCCGCTCGTGGCAGCGCCGCTTTGATCAATTATGCAGTGTCTTCTTCGTATTTCTTGATAATTCCAAGGTAAGTTTCCATGATTATCATGTTTTTCACTTACCGTATTTTCTGCACTATAGGGCGCACTGGGTTATAGGGCGCACCCCCCAAAAAACGTTTTTGGTCCTATATCTTCCATAGATAAGGCGCACCGGATTATAAGGCGCTACAATGGGAATGTCGACAAAACAGTCAAACTTATTACCCCCTTAACATTCCCAAAGCATGCAAAGAAGCAAATACGTGTCGTAGACACGTGCGGATGCGGTGTCCGTACGGTGTCACTCAAATGCATCGTTTAGAATATCATTCGGAAGGTTAAAGTCTTGGGATTCAAGAAATGCCAACCATTCCTTAGTTTCTATTTTCTTTTTCGCTCGCAACTTTACTGTGCATATGACAATAAACACTTGGAATTGAGTTTAATTCACTCAACTCATCACAGCAACATCAAGATCGTTCTAAAACAAGATACTGGGAAAATATAAAGCCGCATAGCTCACCTAAGTTCTCACGTTCAATAATGATACGCAACCATGGTCTTCTTACAACCATGAGTGAAGTAAATTCAGGAGAGTAAAATATTTACAAATACAGACTAATGAAACATGTTTATTTATGGCGTACTTTAGCAAGCTTGCTATTCAGAGTCATCTTTTTCGGCCAATTGCAGGGTTTGTTTAGGCCGTCTAGCCTATCCGAGGCTCCGAATAACTTCAGCCAATAGCGATCGATTCAAATGATGATTGACACATTGGTTAGCCAATGAAACGGCGGTATATAAATCCCAGCATTCACCGCGTACTACTCCACGTTCGGGGGCAAATCGAGTCGGCGGCTGTTGCGTAAGTTGCGAGACCTTGCGACTTAATATTGAGCCATATATAAGGCGCAGTGTATTATAGGGCACATGGTCAGCTTTTGAAAAAAATAAGACTTTTAGGTGCGCCTTATAGTGCGGAAAATACGGTACATTACTCAAATAACATCTACCATGGGTGTAATCAGGCCGTTTTGGGGGGAGTTCAAGCAACCCCAAATTCAACACAGGCAAAAAAAAAAACAATAGTATTTTTAAAAGACAGTATTGTCTGTATAGTACCATGAAACACGCTAGCTCAAATATATTTAAAAAAGGAAAACGAAACAAATAGGTGAGCAAAGCAGCGTCAGAAATACTCCACTGCTTTGAAATGGTTCAATCCATTTGATTCCTAGCACTGCTCTCGCTCCTCGGGTAGTGTCACATGCGGCATAGCGGCAGAATCTGTGGAGGCTCCGGTGTATTACGGTGAGAGTATGTTATTATGGAAGCTCAAGAATGTCATAATTCAATTTAAGAAAAGGAACATTTAATTAATACAAATGGCCTTGTGTGTAATATCTGGTGCCTCCTAGTGGTATAAAAAACTGTGATTTGAGTACTTGACAAATATGAACAATCATACCAAAAAAAAAGAAAAAACCAGGTCAAGAAATTTGTATTTTTTTTATATACTTAGAGGTCACCTCCGTGTTTATTTGACGTGTTGTTGCATGCTGCGGCACTGGTTTTCGTTCATAATAGGCAACAGATTCACCTAGTGGTAAAATATTACACAACCCGGGCTTTAAAATAAACAGGAGACGTTGAGACGTTGATAAAACGGCCTTTTAAAATAGATAGCCTCCTGCAAAATATTTTAATTAACATGTTATTATAATTAAATTGACACTTTAAGTGAAAAGAGATAAAAATGTATTTAACCAGCCATGACACTGTGGTTGCTCAGCAACCCCAAAAATCGGAACTATCATCGTTATACATAAAATTTATCATAAACACACACATTAACAAGTATCAGTATATTATAGTGGTAACCCAATGTTTTGTAGTATCGCAATAGGGGTATTTTGCAGTATTTCTGTTGGAATCTTCTTGGAGTAGTATTTTTATAGTAATATTTCTCTAGCAGTTTTTTTATATTATAGTACTATGTATTGGTATTTTTCTTTGTATTTCATCAGAAGTATAATTGATGTTTTTCCAAAGCAGTATTTTAGTAGTATTTTTGTAGTATCGCCATTGTAGTATTTTTTAGTATTTCTGTCGTACTATTGTTGTATTTCGAAAGTGGATTTTTTTCTTTTATATCTGTAGTATTTTCATAGTACAGTTCTGTAGTATTCTTGTAGTACAGTTTTGTAGTATCGCAATAGGAGTAATTTGCAGTATTTCTGTACTACTATTTTTGTATTTTGTTGTTTTGTATTTTCATAGGATTTTTGTATTATTACTGTAGTAGTGTTTTTTTTTTTTAAAAATTGTACTAACTCTGTTGTATTTTGTGGTATTTCTATATTAGAATGTTTGTTGTAGATCGGTAGTATTCTTGCAGTACAGTACTGTAGTAATCTTGTAGTAGAGCTTTGTAGTATCGCAATAGGAGTAATTTGCTGTATTTCTTTTGGAATCCTCTTGTAGACGATTTCTGTAATAATATTTCTCTAGTGGTTTTTTTATATTATAGTACTATGTGTTGGTATTTTTCTTAGTATTTATGAGACAGACGGGATCGATACCTGATACAAGATGTATGATCAAGATACCAGACAGGACGGGACAGATGGGATCGATACCGGATACGCGAGCAAGAACCGGACAGGACGGGACAGACGGGATGGATACCTGATACAGGATGCACGAGCCAGATACCGGACAGGACGGGACAGACGGGATCGACACCGGATATTGGATGCACGTACAAGATACCGGACAAGACGGGACAGACGGGATCGATACCGGATACTGGATACACGAGCAAGATACCGGACAGGACGGGACAGACAGGATCGATACCGGATACTGAATAGACGAGCAGGATACCGGACCGGACGGGACAGACGGGATCGATACCGGATACTGGATACACGAGCAGGATACCGGACAGAGTCAAAATGCAAGTCTTGCAAGTGCAGAGGTTTGTTGACAGACTGACAAGGAGTGAATGAAAGCACTGAGTTTAAATAGGAAGGTAGCTAATCAGGAAACGAGCAACAGCTGGCGCCAGATGAGCGGGCTCAAGTGAGGGCAATGAGCAATCGTGACAATTTTTGAGTGTCACTGTTATAGGATGTACTGTATAGCATTCACGCAAAAACATTTGTAACGGAACACTGTGCTTGTGAGGAAAGCTCTACTGTATATTGAGGTTTTTGAGTTTCTCCTTGCCCTCATGTTGATTTTAGATAAGGGGATGGTGTCATAATAATCTGTAATGCCATTTGAGGGCTACACAAATAAACATGACTTGACCTCTCATATCAATACAAAAGTTTCAAATGAAAAAAAAAACGTGAATGCAAAGTAAGGTTCGTGAAATTCTTCTTCTTTTTCTTAATTTTCACACGTATCACAGTATCGCTTGCTTCACAGTTCTATATTTCTGACCAACGGTGAGCATGACAACAGCAAGCCTCTGCAAAGCTGCGGCCGCAGAATAACAAGCAGCACATCACACGCATAGTGCACTCCTCGCCCACCACTCTCTTTCTTTTTTTTCCTGACAGGTTTTTGGGTTTAGAGCGACCTCTTGTGGCATAATTTAACCCACTGCAATTCCGGGGAAACAACAATCGCAGTGCTTATTTTAGGGTCAACCAGGGAGGATTTGAGGTTCAGAGCTGGGGCCCTGAGCAAAATTAGAGTTGGGGTCCCCGTTACTTGATAATTTTCATCCATAGTAGAACTCATTCCATGTTGTATTCCAGGAGTGGGCAACTATTTGGGTCCAAAATGCAGATATTTACATAGTATAGTACTTTTGAACTAGATTAATCTCATCCAATTGGTTTTGAAACGATACCATTCATTCATTCATTATCTGGACCGCTTATCCTCAGTAGGGTCACGGGGGTGCTGGAGCCCATCCCAGCTATCTTCGGGCAGTGGGCAGGGGACACCCTGAACTGGTTGCCAGCCACTCGCAGGGCACACAGAGACAGACAACTCACTCGCTCATTCACACCTAGGGACAATTTGGACCGGCCAATTAACCTGACATGCATGTTTTTGGTAATGTGGGAGGAAACCGGAGTGCCCAGAGGAAACCCACACAAGCACGGGGAGAACATGCAAACTCCATCAGAACCCATGACCGAAACGATACTAATTAAAGCAAAATAATATATGACGTTCCTGTTTTAAGCACTTCGTTTGACATTTAGTTTTCAAGCATTACAGTAGTTCTACATTTTTTTAAGTATTTTTTTGATAATTCTGTATTCGGATTTTTGTTGAAGTTCAGTAGTTTTTTTGTAGTATTACTCTAGTTTTATTTTTGTACTAGTTCTGAAGTAGTCTTGGTAGTTTTTTCATAGTAGTACATTCTTAGTTTTTCTGTAGTATTTTTGTTGTATTACAGTACTTTGATGATTTTGGTGTTTTTGTAGTATTTTTGTTCTATTTCTGTTGTATTTTGTAGTATTTCTATTGTACAATTTTTGATGTTCATCCGTAGTATTTCTGTAGTTTTATTTTTGTAGTATTTTTGCCGTATTTCCATAGTAGAATTTTTGTAGTATTGCTCTAGTTGTATTTTTGCAGTATAACATTTCTGTTGTAATACTCCTGTAGTAGTATTTCTGTAGTAAATTATTTCTGGTAGTGTTTGTATTATAGTATTATAAAGTGGTATTTTTGCAACATTTAAGTTGCAATAATTCTGTAATAATATTTTTCTGGTAGTGTTTGTATTATAGTATTATAGTATTATAAAGTGGTATTTTTGCAGTATTTCAGTTGTAATACTTCTTTAGTAATATTCTTCTGGTAGTGTTTTGTATCATAGTTTTATGAAGTGGTATTTTTTAAGTATTTTTGTAGAAGTATTTTTGATATATTTCCAAAGCAGTATTTTACTAATATTTTTATACTTTTTTGAAGTATTCACATAATATAGTTTTTGTAATATTTCTTTAGTATTCGTGTAATGTTACTGTAGATGTGTTTTTGTAGTATGTCTGGGGCAATATTTCCATAGTATTTTGTATCATAGTATTTTTGTAGTATTTCTATACTAATTTTTATTTTCCGAATGAAAGCAAAATAATATATGAGGTCCCTGTTTTTAAGTACTATATTTGATATTTAGTTTTTTTAGTGTTTTTGTAGTATTATGATAGTAGATTTTTGTTGTTGTATGTCTGTAGTATTTTTGTAGTGTTGCAGTAGCATGTTAAATCCACTAGATAGCACTGTCCCATTGGTAGCCAAACGAGGGACACAGTACTATACTAAATTATTTTAGCCTAAACCAGGGGTGTCCAAACTTTTTGCAAAGGGGCCAGATTTGCTGTGTTAAAATTGTAGTGGGGCCAACCTTCTTTACATATAACAGCATTTAATTTAAATACATTTCAGCGAGCCGTTCTGTGTTTCACATTTGCTTTTTTATTTTAATTTCAGCTATCTTAAGCATATGTTTTGGTTCATTTGAAACATGCATATCAAAATTCAATTGACATTGAAAATTGAAATTAAAAATTCACTTAACTTCACTTTTTTTAAACACTTTAATTAACTTTTTTGTAACGGTTGAAGAGAAGTAATTGTACTCTTGGATCAAAATTACATTTGAAACATCAAAACAAATCTCACCATGGCGGTTTAGTATTTACCGAAGTTTTAAACACAATAACAGAGAAATTGTCATATCAACAAGTGCAGGGCTCATTTAAAATATGACAGTAACTATAAATGTTGATTGGCACACCTCTCTCTCCCTCTCGCTTGGCGATCCGGGGACAGGACGCGCACTAGCGGTGTAGCGCGCTTTGTGCGTACCTTACAGTCCAACCCTGCAGGCTTTCACTCCAGAATAATAAACCAAAATAACCCCCCTCAATGAAAAATGATGACCTGTCCGCATTAGTGTGATGGGTGAAACTGAGATCTGGAGTGCAGGACAAAGGCCAGGTCTGGCACATTGGGAGTAGTATTGATGCGCAAGATGTCTTGTGAGTTAGAGTCCGATAGCCGTGTTCTCACATGGCTCTTATTTAAGTTCATAACCGAGAATGTCTTCTCACACAAATATGTCAACCCAAACAAGCTAGAGAAAAAATGTCAAACTCCTTTCCTCTCACTCCCAATTGTCTTTTGATGTCCGATGACACCTCCTCAATCCTGCGCGCCACAGTGTTACGTGCCAGGCAGACTTTGGCAAACTCATGCTGCTTCTCAGGACAGATATTTTTACCATTGTCATCACACAGTCTATGATAAATTCACCCTCGGTGAAAGGTTTGCAATGCTTTGCGATCAGCGCTGCTACCTTGTAACTAGCCTTTTAGCATTCTCGTTTGACTCTTGGACTTTTGTAAAATATTGCTGCTGTGACATTAAGCTAGCTTCAATATGTTTCAGTTTCTCGCTGCGTTCATTACCCGTGATCTTGTCATATGCGTCAGCATGTTTTATTTGGTAATGTCGCTTCACATTGAACTCTTTAAAAACAGCCACTGTCTCTTTACAAATGAGGCAGACACAGTTGTTACGTATTTCAGTGAAGAAATAATCCAATTGCCACCCATCCTTGAACCGTTGGCCCTTGCAGACACCTTTTCTCATTTTGTTAATTGCCGCCATTTTAGAAAATTGGGGGGACCTCACATACTAATTTGCTGTTCCTATTTGAGCCGCTAGATAACAGCATTAGAACACACAGGTAACAACGCTGCTGCTCAATGTATTACCGGTACATAATTCTACACGCGGGCCAGGCGTTATTGATTTTATGAAGGAAGCTGCGGGCCGGATGAGAATTGACCACGGGCCACATTTAGCCCCCGGGCCGGACTTTGGATATAGTCCTAAACCTTTTTGTTATTTTCGATTGTTAAACCAAAATAAAATGACCAAACCATACGTATCATTTACGTACCTACAACCCGAACTCTACCTGATTATATTTTCACAAAATTGAGTCGTTAATCTCGTAAAAGGGTCGCTTTTATTTCGAAATTATTTAAATGTTAATTGAACAAAGTAAACACCAGATCCAATGGGATTTAAAAATAGTGACGCAATATTTTCATGTAAACTTTGTCCTCATTAATTTTGATTAACCCTCAGTAAACTTGGTGAGGTCATTGTACTTTAGAACCCCCTCAAAAAAATGTTGCCCCCCCCCCTTTAAAGTAAAAGACATGAAGTGCTGTCAACTGTGGTATGATTTTTGCAGATGCGTACCATACACCGCATCAAATTGTGTGTTTTCAATGATCCAAATGAAGCTATTAATGTACTCAGTATGTAATAAGAAAAGTACATATAAAATAAGTCTGAAATTGTAGAAAAAATGGAAATGAAGGACCTTCTAAAAATAGTCACCAGTGTTTTGAATGTGATGCAAGGAAAGTGCTTGTAAAAGATTTCATTTTAACTTGTAAAAAATAATAGGGAAAGAACTCTGATGTTTGAAACATCTGTGTGTCCTCAAAAGACATTAGTACATTTTAAAATGAGTCGTCACTAAGGAACAGTGTGCCATTTATTTTTATTTGAATATATGGATTTATGAAAAAGTAGCTTTACTTAAAATTATTTGGTTTAAACCCCTTATCTGAATAAGAAATCTTTGTTGTGTGCATTCAGCCCAAAGGCTTTGAGGCCCAAACATGAAGGATCCTGTCAGGTTCAAAACAATGTCAGGATGAAATAAGAGACTCTTTTTGAGTTACAAACAAATTTATTTATTAAAGAAAAGCAAGCACGGCCCACGAGGCGACAGCACTCCTAGATTACCCTGGAATAAATCTCACAGATTGAAGCTTGAGCTCCTTTCTTATTCCGTTGCATGGATTCTGATTGCAGGATAGAATAAATCATGTGCACATAAGAGTTTTCTGATTGGTTTGGACAGGGATTATATTTTTAAATGCAGTGTATAATGTTGGTAGCTAGGTGGCGTGCGAGTATAATAGAAGCAATAAGGAAGACTTGGAATGTGGGAGCCAAGCACCAAAAAAGGAACCTTTGTAAACACAATGCATCTCTAAAAGAAGAAAGGATTGTGGGAGGAAAGCCCATCTTTTGACCTTGAAGGCACATGCCTCTGAACACATAGTGAAAACGTAAAACCACACTCTTAATGAGTATACTATAAAAATAAAGATAAAAGGAGTACAAAAGTATAAGAGTATACAAAAATACAAGAGTATAAAAGGCAAATTTAAATCATAATTTCCCTCACAGATCTCATCTCCCTACCTTCCTTTCATTAATATAGATATTTAATTAAAACATTAGATAAAAAATATGATTTTAAAAGCTGATATTCAAAAGGAAAAGAATCCGTCGCATGCATGCTCAAGACGAAAATGTTACTTTCATTTTGAGTGAAATGACTCTTACTTTTAAAATTTTATAACACAACTTGAAGAAAATTACATGTTTGGCCTCCATCTTACTTCTACGGAAGCCTCAATGACCATTTTGCGGTGGTGCTTTTACCACTAAAAAGCCACTTACCGCACACATCTGAGGCCTGCATGTGATGGTCGCCGAGTCGTGTGATTCTGGCACCTGCAACTTTTTTCCTAATGTTTCCTTCTCTAGCCACTCATGTTAGCCACTTGGTTGCAGGCGATGGGTCGCTGCGAGCAGCTATTGTTATCGTTAGTGTGACGCCTAAAATATTTATGTTCATGGTCACAAGTCTGAAGGTATTATTTTTTTCTGTTGTTAAAATTTACTTCATATTGAGGTTTTGAGTTTTTCTTTGCCCGCATGTAGGTTTTAGATCAGGGGATTGTGTAATTATAGTTGGTAGTTTGCAATACCCTTTGGTCTGTGCAGCCCTTTGAGACTCCGTGTGATTAAGGGCCATACAAATAAACATGATTTGAAATGACTTCACTTGACATGTTTTTGAGTTATCCCTTGCTCTCATGTCGGTTTTAGATCAGGGGACTCCCTGTGAGTAAGGGCTATACAAAAAAACATGACTTGAATTGACTTGATATGGGGAACAAGCCAAATTTGTTTTGGAGAGTGCAGGTAACAAACCTGACCACTCGAGAGAGCGTGTCGCCTGCGAATGTTATGCAGTGCAACGACTTCTTCAGCCAATTATAAGATGCCATCACACAAGCAAGACACGACTCTTGTCTTTTCTTCACCCTAAAATAAAAGCAGGTTCGTAAAATGTTTAACACAACTACCATTTAGTCACAAGAACTGTGGGGAATTTTTGGAATGTGTAAATGGGGTTTTTGTTTGGAAAATCGCGAGGCGAACTGTTTGAGGGGAAAAACAAGGGTATTTACGTTTCTCTTGTAAAAAAACATAAAATTGCGGCCATTTTGTGACGTTTTATGTGGCTTCCGGGCATTTATTTTAATTTTTTTTTAATAAGCAAAATTAGCTTAAAGTGCAATATAAATTCTACTTATGTTTTTTTGGCCTATGTTTATGCCATTTCCTGAAAGTTAAACAAGAATACTTGACCCGTTTATTTTGTCAATTATTTTTGTGTGTAAATGTGATATTCGGTAATGATTTCCTGATACAATTATAAGATTCCATCACACAAGCAAGATAGGACTCTGGACTTTTCTTCACCCTAAAATAAAAACGGACAAAACTATCTTCTGGATTCCTTGTAAGGCCTGTAACATTAGCTTCTCCTGCTTCGTGCTTCAATGCCATTTTCCTTTCACGGTTGCTTATGCTAGGCAACAACTAATCTATTTAATCCTTTATCTACTTTGTTTGGCCGTTTCTCCCATTAAAGGCTAAATTAGCTGCCTACACCAGCTTCGACCAACTGGAGCTAATGACTCTTTTCGTCCACTCCGGGTGTATCCAGATCATTCAGTCTTTTGTAGTCGCTGGCAGAGAAAAATCCATCTATCCATCCATTATCTGCACCTCTTATCCTCAGTAGGGTTGCAGGGGTGCTGGAGCCCATCCCAGTGATCTTTGGGCAGTAGGCTGGGGACACCCTGAACTGGTTGCCAGCCAGTCGCAGGGCACAGAGGGACAGAGAATTCGCTCGCTCATTCACACCTAGGGACAATTCACCTAACATTTACAGTATGTTTTTGGAATGTGGGAGGAAACTGGAGTGCCCGTGGGAACCCACGTACGCACAGGGAGAACATGCAAACTCTGCACAGGAAGGTATGATCTCATGACCTCAGAACTGTGCCGCAGACGCGCTAACCACTCAGCTACTGTGCTGCCTTCAGGGGAAAATGTTATCCAAAAAGGGTTCAAAAAAGGGTCAAAATGCAGAGATTGATGGGATGCTCTCTTTCTTTATTTCACGGAGACATCACAATCCAAGAAAAATACGTACAAAACTGAAGATCTTCGCACTTTTAATAGACTACAACCCCTCCCTACGAGGACAGCACATAGTCTAACCATCAAACTAATTTTTCCAATTTTTCCAGAACATTAACGCCAGCTTTCATGTACTGTCCCTCACTGAAATTTGTCTATGCTCACGCAAGAATTTATCAAAGTAGGCTTTGAATTTTGCCAAGTAGTATCCTCCAGTCTTACGTAGTGTGTCTTCTCCGAATGCACAAGCTTCACATCCATGCTAAGCTATTATGACCTCGAGTGGTGAATTACCACACACTGTTTTAATCGAGGTACAAATTATTTCTTAAAATTTGCTAAATGATCGAGACAATTTTGCCTATTATCAAAGGGACAATGTGATTTATTTAGAACCTCAAGTGGTGAAAAAAAAAACCTTTCTTCACTAATTTTGTTTTATTTTTTTTAATAATAAGCAAACATACATAAACTATCATATAAATGTGTATTTTTAACCCCTTAACGAGCTATACAATTTGCCTATAATTTATATCAAAGACCCAAAGTTAACTAAATGCTCCTCTTAAAACGTTTGGAGAATATGGACAGTTTTGGTCTCTTTTGAAAGGTAAGACTCTGAAGTTTTGTCCCAAATTGAAGTAATCACTATAAGTAACATTGCGTAATCTGAGTTGAAACACACAGAACTAGAATACTTTTATACAAGCCTGATTTATTTATTCATTTATTTTCAATCAAATGCCTTCAGATGTGTATATCATGGGCATTTTATCTAAATAACAGCTCGGACAATAGCATTAAGCCTTACCTGGTTCCAGGTCAAATTTGATCACAACCTTAAAAACTAAGCATTGGATTTGACACATTTTTCTAATGGTATGTCAAAGTGTTTCCAAAAGTGGCCATTTGGAGACCAACAGTTTACAGCTCTATAACCACTGCAACAGAGTATTTTACTTTGGCCAATTTTAGACATTGTAAAAGAGTTGTAAGTGTTTGACTTTCCTAAAGTCAATCAACGATTGTGCACACTTGCACCTATAAATGGTGCGTAAAAATGAAACACTCGTGGCGTTACGCATCTTTATTTGGGGTGTAATTTGAATACATAGTGTATATCTGCCTATTGATCTTTTCAGAATTACATTGGCTAACCAATGTGTCAATCATCATTCGAATCCGTTACGCCTGGCTAAATACATTTGGAGCTTAAGGACGTTTTATCGATACAGGCCCTTATCGGGTAATGCGGTTTATCGAACGTGAAAAAACATCCTGTTATTTTTATAAAAGTTTAGAGGCTAATGGCCATATTGGAAATAATTTTACGAGTCTTTTTACTTTTGAACAGGAATTACTACTTCAATTCCTTGTGGGGACTTCAACCACGTGACTCTTGATAAGACACTGCCCTCTTTCGTCCAGTATGTGGACTGCAAGACCAAGGGAAATAGGACTATTGACCTCCTGTTTGCAAACATCAAGGATGCCTATGGTGCAACGACACTGCCTGCCCTTGGGAAAGGAGACCACAACCTCATTCTGCTTAAACCTCATTACAAACCAAAAGTGAGGAGGCTACCAACAACCTCACGCTCTTTTAGAAAATGGTCTACTGAGGCAGAGCAGGCTCTGAGAGACTGCTTTGGACGTACGGACTGGGATGTCCTGCTAGGGTCCAGCAGTGGGGACATTGAGGAGATGGCAAACTGCATTACTGACTACATTAACCTCTGCATGGACAATGTTCTTCCTATAAAGACTGTATGCTGCTATGCCAACAACAAGCCCTGGATCACGAGCGACATCAAGTGCCTTCTGAACCAAAAATAGAGGGCCTTTAAAGATGGTGATCAGCAGGAACTAAAATGAGTACAGAGGGAGCTCAGAGTCCAGCTCCGGAAAGGGAAGGAGCAGTACAGGAGGAAGTTGGAGAAAAAGCTGCAGAACAACAACATGAAGGAGGTGTGGGAAGGGATGAAAACAATTACTGGCTGCAGCACCAAGCAGGGTGCGGCTGTGGATGTAGATGCGGGGCGAGTCAACCAGTTGAACAACTTTTTCAACAGGTTTGACCACTCCGCCTCATCCTCACCCCTGAGTACTGCAGCTGTCCTTCCCCCTCCCCCTCTGGACACTAGCATTGAAGACATCCCCCCACTAAAAATTACTGCAGCCCAGGTGTGTGGAGAGCTGAGAAGGCTGCGAACCAGCAAGGCAGCTGGTCCAGATGGAGTATCCCCCTGACTGCTGAAAGCCTGTGCGTCTGAGCTGGGAGACCCTCTACAGCGCATCTTCAACCTGAGCTTTGAATAGGGGAGGGTCCCTCAGCTGTGGAAAACATCCTGCATCATCCCAATCCCAAAGAAATCAAGACCTGAGGAACTCAACGACTTCAGGCCGGTCGCCCTGACATCACATGTGATGAAAACCATGAAGCGGTTGCTGCTGCACCACCTGAGGCTACAGGTCCGTCACGCCATCGACCCTCTGCAATTTGCTTACCAGGAGAAGGTGGGAGAGGAGGATGCTATAGTATACATGTTACACCAATCCCTCTCTCACCTGGATAGGGCTAGGGGGGCTGTGAGGATTACATTTTTGGACTTCTCCAGTGCCTTCAATACCATACAGCCTCTGCTACTGAGTAGGAAACTGACAGAGATGGGAGTTAGCTCACACCTTGTAGAATGGATTACGGACTACCTCACAGGCAGACCCCAGTATGTGAAACAGGGGGGCTGTACATCGGACACTGTGGTTAGCAGCACAGGATCTCCGCAGGGGACCGTGCTCTCTCCGTTCCTATTTACTCCGTATACATTGGACTTTAAGCACAACTCTGAGTCCTGCCATGTGCAAAAGTTTGCCGAGGACACTGCGATCGTGGGATGTATCAGAAATGGGCAGGAGAAGGAGCACAGGAAATTGATTCAGGACTTTGTCCGATGGAGCTACGCAAACCACCTGCACCTGAACACCACCAAGACCAGAGAGATGGTGGTGGACTTCAGGAGAACTAGAACTCACCCGGTTCCTGTAACCATCAAAGGAGAATGCGTAGAATTTGTACAGACCTACAAATACCTGGGTGTGCAGCTGGAGAACAAACTGGACTGGACTGCCAACACAGAAGCTCTGTGTAGGAAAGGCCAAAGCCGACTTTACTTCCTCAGAAGGCTGGCCTCCTTCAACAGCTGCAAAAAGCTCCTGAAAATATTCTATTAGACAGTTGTGGCAAGCGCCCTCTTCTATGCAGCAGCGTGTTGGGGAGGCAGCGTCAAGAAGAAGGATGCCTCTCGTCTCAATAAACTGGCGAGGAAAGCGAGCTCTGTTGTGGGCACAGAGCTGGACTGCCTGACAACAGTAGCTTAGAGACGGGCACTGGAAAAGCTGCGGTCAATCATGGACAATCCATCGCATCCACTACACTGCATTATCTCCAGACAGAAGAGCAGTTTCAGCGACAGACTGCTGTCACTGTCTTGTACTACGGACAGACTGAAGAGATCTTTTCTTCCTCATGCCATGAGGCTCTTTAACTCTACCCGGCAGAGTAAAAGCCCACATTAAACCACACCCCCTACATTGCATATTACCGAATTTTATTGCAATATGTATTCTGTGTAGCACTATTTAGATATTCTATATAACACTCTACAGTGGGCATTTGCACGTCACATTGGGTATTTGTATATTGTATTATTTTTGCTTTATTATTGTATTGTTCTCAGCGAAGGGATGCTGCTGGAAATGTCAATTTCCCTGCGGGGATGAATAAAGTTATCTATCTATCTATCTATCTATCTATCTATCTATCTATCTATCTATCTATCTATCTATCTATCTATCTATCTATCTATCTATCTATCTATCTATCTATCTATCTATCTATCTATCTATCTATCTATCTATCTATCTATCTATCTATCTATCTATCTGTCTGTCTGTCCGTCCGTCCGTCCGTCCGTCCGTCCGTCCGTCCGTCCGTCCGTCCGTCCGTCCGCCCGCCCGCCCGTCCGTCCGTCCGTCCGTCCGTCCGTCCGTCCGTCTGTCTATCTATCTATCTATCTATCTATCTATCTATCTATCTATCTATCTATCTATCTATCTATCTATCTATCTATCTACAAGGAATGTCAAACAGTGCAGAAATGATTTTGGGTGGATTTTTTTTCTGTCAGCATTAACATTTTTTTGGGAGGGTGGTGTAAATTTTTTACAAGGTTAGATTTACTGGACGGTCCTGAATTGTTACGAAACGGACGGGGAATCAGGAAATTGAAACTCATTAGCATAGACGATCTGTCTAACACACAAACGGACCAAAAACAAAACAAGGCAGGCTCAAAGGCAGGCAAAATTACAAACCAGGCATTACTCAGATCAAACAGGCATGAACAGGGTTTCAACGAGGGTTAAACAATGATCTGGCAGCGGGCAGTTCCAAAAGGCGAGCTTAAGCACTCCAAGAGCAATCAGTCCAATGCGTCTCAGTGTCAGGGGGCAGGGCCAGCTGGGCGCCATGACAACCGTGCAGGACATGACAGAACCCCACCTTCAAGGGACAGCTCCTGAGGTCCCAAAGGGAAACAAATACCTCGCCCCCCAGAATGAGTCGACGCTCCTGGTGAGGGCAACCCCACTCCCTCTTCCAAAAACGCAGGAACGGGGAGAGGCAGGGGCAGAAGGCGGATGAATCTGAGCGGCGAGCCGACGAGTCGGACAGGCGGTCGGCGGATTCGGACTGGCGGTCGGCGGAGTCGGACTGGCGGTCGGCGGAGTCGGACTGGCGGTCGGCGGAGTCGGACTGGCGGTCGGCGGAGTCGGACTGGCGATCGGCGGAGTCGAACTGGCGATCGGTGGAGTCGGACTGGCGATCGGACTGGTGATCGGCGGAGTCGGACTGGCAAGCAGGGGAGTCGGACTAGCAAGCAGGGGAGTCGGACTGGCAAACAGGGGAGTCGGACTGGCAAGCAGGGGAGTCAGACAGGCAAGCAAGGGAGTCAGACAGGCAAGCAAGGGAGTCAGACAGGCAAGCAGGGGGGTCAGACAGGCAAGCAGGGGAGTCAGACAGGCAAGCAGAGGAGTCAGACAGGCAAGCAGGGGAGTCCGACAGGCAAGCAGGGGAGTCTGACAGGCAAGCAGGGGAGTCAGACAGGCAAGCGGGGGAGTCAGACCGACAGACCGGCAGGGAAGGTCGGCCGACAGGCGCGGCGTTGAGGCCGACAGGAACCTCGGACAGCTCGGCGCCAAAACTTCCCGGGAACCCCATTCGAGGCACAGCAATGGCCACGACAGGCGGGGCCGTGGTTCGAGTGGGTAGGGAAGGTGATGTCGCGGCCAGAGAAGGAGACGCGGAAGGCGGGACCATTGCCAATAGGAGCTCATTCAGTTGACGCGACAGAAACTCAGTCCGCTGAGGTAATTGCTCCATCTGGCGTTGTAAGCGTTGAGTTTGCTCGACCTGCAGCTGAAGGGCGGCGACCTCACTGGGCGATCGCTAAACGGCATCCCCCAGCTTTCCCCAAATTGTGGGATCATTCGCTGAGTTCACATCGTTTGGCCAGATCATTCTGTCACGAAACGGACTGGGAATCAGGAAATTAGAACTCATTAGCGTAGACGATCTGTCACTTTAATTGAGAAAGAAAAGTTGTCCAACACACAAACCGACCAAAAACAAAACAAGGCAGGCTCAAAGGCAGGCAAAATTACAGACTAGGCATTACTCAGATCAAACAGGCATGAACAGGGTTTCAACGAGGGTTAAACAATGATCTGGCAGCGGGCAGTTCCAAAAGGCACACTTTAGTAATCCAAGAGCAATCAGTCCACTGCGTCTCAGCCTGTGTCAAGGGGCGGGGCCAACTGGGCGCCATGACAACTGTGCAGGACATGACATGAATGTAACGACTCCATGTTGGGGAATCCTATAATAAGATGACTACCAGAGGACGTTATTGGTGAGCTATCCTGGCTTTATAGTATAGTATCTAGTTCAAACTGATTGTGATGTTTCTGTGATAAGTACATTTTGAAATGGTCAGGAAATCTTGAATCCCAAGAGTTTAAGCTTTTCAATGAAATGTGGTGTATTTCAGTGACTGGTGACATAGTAAAGACACGACTGTGCTTCTCAACAGACCATCTGAAAGTTAAGGGATTAAATACATGTAAGTTCAAGAATTTTGTATATATTTTACATAATATGAGGCTCCCTTAGAAGGAGCTGACATGATTGTCCACAATCATGCTACTACGGTTAACCACAAGAACCAAAAACCATGTGAAAGGCTGGTTGAAAAAAAAATGCGGTCTAAACGAAATTAAAATAACCCGACCATGTGCAATGTTTAAAGTGTCCTTCTAAACACTTCAGGATGGTTGGGCACAGGTGTGTGATAAGTAGACACACTTGTGCCCAGTTCAAACCCCGGTTGGGGCCCTCTGGTGGTAGGAGGCATATCAGACCGTAACAGGTAAAAGAGGTGTTCGCATTGAGCAGTTACGCTTTGCACATAGCAGAGTAAGTATAGCAAACCCTCGAGTTGCACTAAAAAAGGGTTTTTTCTTCCTAGGGGGCATGCTAGAAAATAATTGAGAACCACTGCAATATAGTGACATCTAGTGGTCAAATATTACACAGTGTCCCTTTAAAAATGCATTTTTTCTTAATTTGCAACAAAAATTGACTAAAAACAGGCTACATTTTCGGGCAAAAGAGTAAGAATTTCTTTTTAGAATACACAGACACTCAATCTTGTTAAGAGGGAGGCCTCAGGTGTCAGTTGCCCATCAGAAGGTCGGCGGAGTCGGACTGGCGATCGGACTGGTGATAAAACAACATTTCATACCTGGAAATGTGTTTCGATTTTCTCCGCCTTTATTTCCTGGCAACGACATGAGAAAACCGCCAGAAACAGCAATCAAATGCTCAGAAAGACAACCACATTACACAGCAGTCATATACAAGCATCAGTAGAGGTCGGCAAGGACTGAAGATTTCCTTTTTCTTTTTTTTATAAAAAAATCGCCCTAGGGAAGAAAGAATCCGTAAAACACTAGAAAGTCGTTTGCCACTTTAAACTGGAAAGTTGCACTAAGTGGGTCAATGACAAGTCATTTTTCCGCTAATTGGCTCTTAATTAGGTATCAGTTGGATGATTGATTAGGGTCGCTTCATTTTTTTTCTTTTTAGGAAAGCAATAATGACTAAAAAGTATTGAGCGTTGGATAAACGATTGCGTATGCTAAATTATTCCATCATGACACGGCCCAAATTTGAACAGCCCTCCTGAAGAGCAATTTTCCAACATGGGCAGCCTACAAAACAATAAACCCACAGGATACGATATTGATCTAATTAGCTAACACGTTCCAAACCTGTAGTACCCTGGATAAAAACAGTCAAATAACAAAATAGTATGCAGGTAAGTACAACTTATATGCAATATACATATATATCATCAACATAATAAATACATACAAATGTAAAGAGAAATTAAAAATGTACTTTTGGTGTGAAGTGACTTGAGCTGGTACAGCGGGTTAGTGGGTGGATGCAGAGGGGAGCAGGAGACGGTCGTTTAATATTAAAACTGATTTTAAAATGCCCACTTGCAAGGAATGGCATGCCCTTAGGTTTAATTTGGGTTGCATTCTCCTCCCATGCCATCTTGCCCGAACCCCACCTCCTCCTCCTTGTCTCTGAACTCTGAACTGTGATGCATGCTGGGTTGCCTGGCAGCGATAGTCAGTTCGTTACATTCAGGATACTCTGGGAGCGGCTAATAGCAGCGTGTTGGTCGGTTAGTTGGTTGGATCCCTTAACCTCTAGGGTCGTAGCGGCACCATTTCATGTGGTGTGTCTTGGGCAAATACAGCCAGGTGGCACCCATCTCTCTCCAGGCCAACATATGTTCTCTACCATATTTTGACGTATCCTGAAACGCCTTTTTAACTAGAAGCAATATTCCTTACTTCGTAACCTGAAACTTTCGTATGTAGAGAAATGTCTAAGTAAAGGTACCACTGCAGTCGGTTGTGTAATCTTACACTTGATGATTGGAGTGCTCAGGCAACTCGAATTTGTCAGTTAGAAGAGATGTGTTGATTACTACTTTCAAAAGTAGGTAAAACCAATCACTTCTACATTTCCTCTACTGAGAGGTTGTCCAATCAACCTGTCAGCATATGAGTCTTTTTCACTCGCTCTCGAACGGTCCTTACCACTTCTGATCTGCGAGGGTTTGCGCCGAAAGGCCGCAGCCTTCTGGAAATGTCATCCAGGCCAATTTGCGGATATTCGGCGAGAAGACGGCTGCAAAATTCAAACAACTTTTCCAAACAGCGTCGCTAAGCGGAAAATAGCTGACTCAGCTCCCAAGCATCTCAAACCGCGGAATGTTTTTTTCTGACGGGCATGTGCGAAAATACACAAAACTGTCCTGGTGGCACAAGGAGGGCACAGCAGCCATAGGTTGGACCTCTCAGCGCCTTGGACCACGGTTGTGTCTGCAAGAGACATCATTTTCATGATTGAGTCCCTTTGCACGATAGATCTTTTCCTCGCCGAGTGAAAAAGCACGGAATAATGTATTACTTATGTGATTGAATCAGCAATAATAACCCTTTTCTCATATTTTCGTTTGATGAGGGAGTCAAAATACGTACAGGGATATCTCGGTACTTGAACGACTCTATTTGAATAATTTGGTATTCCACCACACATTTTGAAAAGTTTTCAGTAGTCAAATGGAAAATCGGAGCTCTAGCCATAACACAGTCATACACGTTGTCGAAAGAGATGTCCCGCCTTTTTAGTGTTGGCTAGCATCATTTAGAAAGATTGTTAGTCCGATGACACGTGTTGATTGTGATTTAGTGCGCTGTTTGCCAATTATAATGGGCCCCAAGATAGATAGAGATAAGGAGAAGTAAAAGAGGAAATACAGGTAAGTAAGAACAAAAATCGAGTTAAAAAAAGAAATTATTGCGAAATACAATGCCAACTGTTAATGACCCTTTGCATGTCAGAATGAGAGCCATGACGGACGGCAAGAGGCACCCTCGCGGACATCACTTGAATGCACATTTGAGTTGAAAAAAATAACGGCGACGGAAGAATATAACCACTGCTTTTTACGGTGGTGATTTATTGCTGTGTGGTGCGCAATGTTCTAAGCTCGGTTTGGATTTTTAGCCCCGTTGATGGAGACATGTTGTGCCAAGGCACAACATTGGCAGCCATTAGGTATTCCAGGATTTGCATTCCAGGATTCTACCTTTACGTTTGATGTATTTCCAAGCAATTTTATGTAAAGTCGGTACGAGTCACGTCAAAGACACTCAATATAATAAGTTAGCTAGTGCTAAATAGCTACGTTAGTGTTTTACCGTTGCTATTTTTTACTATATAAACCAGCTGCTTTTATTGCGATTAACCAGTGTTTCAAAAGCGTAATCTTGTCATGATTACCCAAGTGGAGCCACCTGGGGTAATAATGTGGCGCGCTGGAATGTGCTTCCTGATTGGTTAATGCTCCCTTTTTAAACGCGTTACGCGGAGAACTCTTTGTCGGAGGGTTACTTTTTACCCCGTTTGACTCGCTTGATTTTCCTGTGTATTTTTGACCTGTTTACCTGATTCTGCCGGCCTCCGATCCGACCTGCTTCCGTTCCACGCTACGATCTTCTCTCCAGTCCCGGTAAACTCGACCTGCTTCCGTCCCACGCTACGATTGGCTACGTGTCCCGAAGTTGTCTTCACGGCGTTGCTGCTGACGTTCGACGGTCATCGCGTCTCCCGCTAACCCTGTACGCTTCCCCAAATAAAAGACTTGTAACGAACGCTCTGGGGTCTCCTGCTCTGTTCTGGTCCTTCCTGACAGAGTCATACGGCCGGAGGTGCCTTAGCCAATTTTGCCACGTCGGAAAGGACTTGCCGAACTGCACCTTCTGAAGGGGAATTGCGCTGCTGATTCAGGCTTTCATAGTGGTCAAGGGGCAAATGTACGAACGCGGGGTCCATCCTGGTCGGAGGATTCTGTCAGGGAAGACCAGAACAGAGCAGAAGACCCCAGAGCGTTCGTACAATTCTTTATTTGGGAAAGCGTAAGGGTTAGCGGGAGACGTGATCAATCGTAGCGTGGGACGAAGGCAGGTCGAGTTTACCAGGACTGAAGAGAAGATCGTAGCGTGGGACGAAAGCAGGTCGGATCGGAGGCAGGTCGGATCGGAGGCAGGCAGGCAGAATCAGGTAAACAAGAAGGCACATGTAATCGGGAGAGTCTTACGGGGTACAGAAGTAATCCTCAGAAAAACAGGTCTCGGCGTAGCAAGCTTAAAAAGGGAACATAAACCAATCAGGGAGCGCATTCCCGTGCGTCAGATGATTACCCCAGGTGGCTCCACTTGCGTAATCATGACAGAACCCCCCCCTCAAGGGACGGCTCCAGAAGTCACCCAGGGAAAAAAAAAATTTAATCCAAAACACGTCCCAGGGAAACTATGTAACAGCACAGTACCTCTCAGAATCTCTCCGAATGGAGGGAAGCCCCCTCAACGGCATCCGAAGGGGCGGCAGAGGGTGGGTCCGGAGGGCAAACAGGAAGAATCAGGACCGGCGATTCAGACAGGACAGGCAGAATCAGATCAGGCAAGACAGGGGCGGAGACAGGACAGGCAGAATCAGCGAACAGAGCAGGCAGAAAGGACAGAATCAGGGCCGGCAGCGGAGTCATACGGCCGGAGGTGCCTTAGCCAATTTTGCCACGTCGGAAAGGACTTGCCGAACTGCACCTTCTGAAGGGGAATTGCGCTGCTGATTCAGGCTTTCATAGTGGTCAAGGGGCAAATGTACGAACGCGGGGTCCATTCTGGTCGGAGGATTCTGTCAGGGAAGACCAGAACAGAGCAGAAGACCCCAGAGCGTTCGTACAATTCTTTATTTGGGGAAGCGTAAGGGTTAGCGGGAGACGTGATCAATCGTAGCGTGGGACGGAGGCAGGTCGAGTTTACCAGGACTGAAGAGAAGATCGTAGCGTGGGACGAAAGCAGGTCAGATCGGAGGCAGGGCGGATCGGAGGCAGGCAGGCAGAATCAGGTAAACAAGAAGGCACATGTAATCGGGAGAGTCTTACGGGGTACAGAAGTAATCCTCAGACAAACAGGTCTCGGCGTAGCGAGCTTAAAAAGGGAACATAAACCAATCAGGGAGCGCATTCCCGTGCGTCAGATGATTACCCCAGGTGGCTCCACTTGGGTAATCATGACAAATCTTCCAAATATCACATGAATTGAAAACTTTGATGTGTTCTACCATAAAGCTTATAACGCTAAAATAAACAACAGACAAAATGGGAAACGAATGTTTAGAAGATGAAACATCATTTGGCCAAAGTAAATATTTACACCATGCTCAAGTGATTTCTATACAAGGTGCAAATGCCCCATTCTTTGCTGTCCTATTACGTTCTCCCAAAAATGTACACACAAAGTTGTTTTAATAACGTAACATTTCACGGGCGAGCATTTTTCGGCACAACGAATCACAGCAATGTATACCAGCTACTAAAAACTGGTAAGCATCCAGACTCATAGATCAGCACATGTGTATGGGGATACTACATTTACAATATACTATAGATAGTGTGGACTGAAGTCAGCACGGTTTCGTTAGATGTGTAAATATGTCAAGAGGAAGAAGGAATGGATTGGTCCTCTAAATCAGTGATTTTTAACCACTGTGCAGCCACACACTAGTGTGCCGTGAGACATCGTCAGGTGTGCCGTGAGACATTATCAAATGTCACTTTTTAAAATTTAAAATTTTATAAAAAAAATTATGAATAATTTTCTGCAAATATTATGTCATTGTCAAGTGTCTGTGCTGTAAAAACTGGGGGTATTATAAATTATATTGTAATCAAAAATACTGTTCAGTGTCATTTTATAACATTTTTGGTTGGTGGTGTGCCGCAAAATTTTTCCAATGTAAAAAATATGCCCTGGCTCAAAAAAGGTTGAAAAACACAGCTCTAAATAGCACTTTGTGGTTTCTGACAAGATGAGCCACCTACTCCGACAGCTTCACAATATTTGTTTGACTAGTCATTGCCAACTGTGTTAAATACTATAACTTTTTTGTTGTTGTTGTCTACTGTTTACTGGCCTCACCCACTGTTTACCACATCTTTACTCCCGTGTCATGATTGCTAACTCTGGTTACCTGGAGCAATCATGTGGACGCCTTCTGATTGGCTAACGGTTCCTTCTTTAGCGCGCTGCGCCCAGACCTCTTCGTCAGAGGATATGATTGTAACTCTGTGTGACTCTCCTGTTTACCTGTTTTGCCTAGAACTCTGTTTATCTGTTTCTGCCTGCCTCCGACCCGACCTGCTTCCGTCCCACGCTACGAACTTCTCTCCAGCCCCGGTAACTTGACCTGCTTGACTTCCGCACTCCGATTGGCTACTTGATCCGAAGCTATCTTCACGTCTCCCGCAAGCCCTGTACGCTTCCCTAATAAAGAACTGTAACGAAAGCTCTGGGGTTTCCTGGTCCGTTCTTGATATCCCGTCTGTCATGGTATCGTCACGTGGTTAGGTCACATGTGTGTAAAGAGTCAATTGATCAAAAATCCTGAATGTGTCAAATATGAGACAGAGTAAAACTACAGGACCTTGGGTTTTGGTCCCAGGTCTGTTTTCAGCATGTCTTGGTTCAAAATCCTGAGGTTGCTTTGTATGAAACCAAGTAAAATGGTCTTAGTTCTAGTCTCTGGTCTGTTCTCAATTGGACTTCACCATAAAGTATGGACCAAGAAAAACTGCCTCTGATTTTGGTTTCTGGTTTGTTTTCAACTAATCTTGTGAGACCAACCAAAATTGCCTAAATTCTGGTTTCAGGTTTGCCTTTTAATTGTCTTTATCAAAAATCCGGAGTATTTCCATTGTGAGACCACGTAAAACTGCCTTTAATTTTGATCACAGGTTTTTTTCAATCGGTTGGTAAATCAGGTCTTCAATCACCTGCGCCGTTCCAGTCTGAGACTAAGTAAAACTACCTTTGGTTCTGGGTCTGGCTTGTTTTCAAACAATCTTTATAAAAAAAAATCCTTAGTGTGAGATCAACTAAAATGGTCTAATTTTCTGTTTCACGTTTGCTCTTAATTGGTCTTGATCAAAAATTGAGAATCTGCCCAGTGTGACACCAAGTAAAACTGCCTTTAACTTTGATCACAGGTTTTTCTAAATCGGTTTGAATATCAGGTCTTCTATCAACTGGCCTTAATCAAAAATCCAGAATGTGCTCAGTGTGATACTAAGTAAAACTGCCTTCAATTCTAATTTTTTCCAGTTTGAGACCAAGTAAAACTGTTTTTGATTCTGGTTTGTTTTCAACCAATATTTATCAACCAATCAACCGATCTGGGCCCAATTTTGGTCTTGGGTTTGCTCTCAATTGCCTTGATCACAGGTCTAGGTGTATGGGTTTTAATCGAACAATCCATAGTCCTTACTGTGTTAACCAAGAATCGCCTTTGATTCTGATCTCAGTTTGGTTTTCAACCAATCCATATAAAAAATCTTAAGGCTGCCTCGTGCAAGTCCAACTAAATGGTGTAGATTCTAGGTTCAGGTTCGGTGTTCATTGTTCTTGATAAAAAATCCTGGAATCTGCCTTGCGTGAGACCAAGTAAAACTGCCTTCAATTTTGATCATTGGTGTTCTTTTAACTGGTTTTGATCGAACGTTAAGAGTCCCTTCAGTGTGAACCAAAAAGATCTCCCTCTGATTCCGGTCTCTGGTTTGGTTTCTATGATTTTTTATTAAAACAAAAACAAAAAACTTGTCCATTGTTATACCAAGTAAAACTGAGAGTGGACCTTAAAAAAGAGGTCTTGGACTACAGCAGACAGAACTACACATATGCACAAGTCTGTTCATAATGAATAAGAAGAAGAATCCTTGCATAGTGAGATATTCATCACAATGTCACAAAGCCTGACATTGTCAATTTGTCTGGATAAATTCGACGCCGACACAAATCTACTGCCCAGAGAAACGTTTGACTCATTCAAGCTTCTCAAAATGTAGATTTCTACGAAAGCTTCTGAAAAATTAAATAATAAAATAAAATCATCCGCAGACGAAGCGGAAAAGTAACCGACGCAAAACAATTTATTTTGCTTCAATCCTTGGTTTACCACAAATCTTTTTTTTTCTCGATATCTCAATGTTCTGTAATCTGCCTTTTTTCTTCAAGCAGGGCTCTTAACTGTACTTCCTGACCTCTGGTAAGGACATAATATGAGGGAATATTACAGTCTTGTGGACGAAGGGGGATCTCAGGCGTTCTCACAAGGTAAACAGGAATTTCATCTCAAATATTCTTTTTTATTACAGTAAACCCTTGGGATATGACTTTAATCCGCTCTGAAGGTGGGGATCTTGAAGTGAAACTGCCATATAGTAGGAGATAGAAACCTTTGGTCATTGGCAAATGTTTTTCTTACCCCTTTCACCCCAGATAAAAACATTAAACACCTGCATGCAAAAGAATGTGGCATAATGCGGTAAATACCGAAAAGAGGGGCTGAAAAAATACATTTCATTCCACATCGTAAAGTGAAAACATTATAAAGTGGTGTCACCGTATCTCAGGGGTCTAATGTAAAAAAAACTTTTCGTTTATATGTTCTTGAGTCGTTTACATTCAAGAGTATGCAACATTTCAGCTATAGATCATTATTATTCCCTCAGCCTTTTGCCTGAGCCTGTCCGTTCGAATTTAAGAACTTGAAAGAAGAGAGGCCAGGTCTATAAAGGAACACTCGATACTCCAGGAAAGCAGAGATGGAATCCGTTCTGGCTTCCCGGGTCCGACCACATCACGGCCCCTCCAGCCAGGCCGTCTCAGTGTAGGACTTAATGGGAATGAGGGGATCTGTCCGTCTGGGAAAAGCGAATATTCAGATATAAAAAAAGATCTGGCAGGAACGGTTTCGGTCTCTACTCAGTTGTAACGCATTTACCGCGGATTTTTGTATTACTCGTCTTCTCGGAATATCAGTCTGAGCGTTATCAGAGTCGTCAATCACGAATTATTTATTTGGCACTCGTGCGCCAATGGGAATCGCAGGCTGCCTCGCAAAACGCGTTTTAAGTACACACATTCCGAATACCTCCCAAGGATTATTGCGGAAAAAATGAGTGCAACTCCTCCTCTTTCTGTTTCCACTCAGTGTTTTTCGTTGGTACCAACAACTTCCATTATTTACGCAGCATGTGGCCACTTCATTAGTTTAGACATTGACCACTTTGCAGTTCCGTGTCTTCACAATCACGTCTCTGTAGCTGGTTCTATTTCTGTATTTAACACTTACACTTGGCGTACCAAACTATCGGGCGCGGGTGCAAAATCTGACTCCTCTTTGCATGAATTATGTTTCTCAGCGCTGCGGTGTTGGTGACCTTTGCATAAACATCAATCAACTCACTTTATGGACTATGATCGCTTTTTTGTTTTAATCACGCCAATCAATTTTCTGTAATTGACACATTATACAGACTACAATCGTGACACAAGTTCCGTTGAAAGCGTAGGGCAGGAGTCAGATTTTTTGGGGGAGTTTAATTTAGGCACAACACCGCCTAACAACAACAAGGACAATCAGACAAGTGTGCGTATTTAAGTGGTTGACGGAACCCTTAACAGCATGGGTGGTCGGGGCACCAATGAGGAGGCAACTCTGGACAGTTTTCTCCACTGTTGATGGTTCCTGGCCTGTTTTCGGTTGTGGAGAAGTTGGCACCAAACCATTCCTTTATGTTGTTGACTCAGTACTTTTTCGGTCTTCTTCACCTCCTGCCTCCTTGGACTGTGCCCTGAAGAATTATCTTGGCCAATCCTGATGATCTTGTGACCATACCACTGAAGTTTCCGTCTGCAGACAGTTGACAACAGTTCTTCGTAGGGTCCGTTGTGCCCTCCGATGGTGTTGCACACTGTTTCGTTTGTCACGTGGGCTAAGTAGCAGATGCCGAGAAGTTTTCCTGTATCATCTCCAAGGCCTGGATTTCCTTTTCCAGTTTTGTTGTGAGAGTCCATGTCTCGCAAGTTTAGAGGAAGATGTTTGTGGTGATACCTAGGTGATTGCTGCTGGGGTTTATTTACATATTGATTACAAAGCAAAACACACAGATAAAAACTTGGCAAAGTGTGTTTTTCAGCTTCATCCACTTCGGAACCATCGATTCAATCTTCTTATTCTTCGATTATCTCGAGGCTGCTCAGTTTCCGCACAGCATAGAAATTGACACAACATGTTGGACGAAAACACGGAAATGGAGGAAAAGCGAGGTTTCTGATTTAATCAACATTTGGGGGACAACTCGGTTCATCCTTCGGATGGACAACTTTCAAATTTCTAGATACGCTACAGTGTTATTATCCATGAGTACTTTCGCAAACAATGACGCATTGCGTGTAACATCATTTGTCCTCTTCTGCACAAGCTGGACACTAGTCGCGTTCACAAAGGAGACGGATAGAAGTCACAGGGGATCGCATAAGGGTCGCATTTAGTTGGAAATATAAACAATCTCACCAAAAATTGGATTTCGACCGAAAATCAGAATTGAGCATTAAGCTCTGCGATGTGAACCTAGCCTTATATAGATGCCCACACCTCAGCCTTTAGCGGTGATGCTCACATTTCCCACACAGCCTCATGGTGCCCTCAGCTACGTCTGCTACTTTACATGGTAAATGGTAAATGGTCTGCACTTATATAGCGCTTTTCAAGTCAATGAAGACCTCCCAAAGCACTTTACAATGTGCTTCACACTTACCCCTTCACAAACACACTCACACACCAGCGGCCATGCAGCCATGCAAGGCGCCTACCTGCTTATTGGGGGCATTAGGGATTCAGTGTCTTGCCCAAGGACACTTCGACATGTAACACGGAGGAGCAGAATCGAACCTACGATCTCTTGATCCAAAGACGAGCGCTTTACCTCCTGAGCTAATGCCGTCCCTACATCTCACACAGAGATCTCATGATAGGGCGTGCCGCAGAATTTGGAAAAAAGATTAGAATTTTATGTACGGTCGTGAAAATACCGACCAGAAGGAAGCAAAATAGTGTGAAAGCACATCACACATCATTGCTGCATTTTTACTTCCAATTCTCGAAAGATGGTTATACAATAGACCTTTTGAATACCACTACCCTGCCTTACAACATTTTTTACTTTACTGTGTGGAATAAAATATTTTCAGCCCCTTTTTCCAACATTTTCCTCACTAAAGAACATCAACAACAAATTAAAAACATAAAATTCAAACTTTGCAGTGTTCATGCATACTGTGAGTGAAGTATCTTAGATGCCTGTCCTCTATTGGCCGACCACAAAAAAAACCATGGTCTGCTATTAGTTTGTTTCACAGCATTATGAAGATGCCGATATGCTATTGACAGAAATACCTGCCACAATGCCTTTCCCTCTCTTCATTTAGTTCAAATTTTTTTTGTACCTTGATGCAAGCTGACTTCATAAAACATGTATTTTTTGGGACTGTATTTATTCGCTTTGGGTTCCAAGACTTGCCGCGATGCAATCGGCAGAAGTAAACACATAATAATGGTGGAAACAAAGTTTGTGAAGATCATGAAATACAGCAAACACATCGTTACCCTCGCCAAGGGATATGACCGTAACCAATCGACAATCAGTAGGCTTGATAAAAATAATGGCGACAATTAACGCAAAGACATCTTTTAAGGACATGATAATCCTCCAAAGAGGAAGTTTTAAAATTAGTTTCAGCGTTTTGTCCGCCATCGCAATCTCCTCCCCCTCCGCATCCACCCACGACTCCACTCAACCAGCTCAAGTCACTTCACAAAACATAGTATATATATTTCTTTCAATGGCTATTCATTTATAGTGTTATTTAATCTTACACACACTTATTACACTGTCCCCTGCCCACTGCCCGGAGATGGCTGGGATGGGCTCCAGCCCCCCCCGCGACCCTAATGAGGATAAGCGGTACGGCTGATGAGATGAGATAAGATGAGTATTTACTTTAGCTACTGTACTTTTGTGGACAAACTAGCAACCTTAATTTAGCTGACTATTTTTATATCCAGCTACTGGTGGTTAGCTACTTGATTTTAGTTATCTAGCTTGCTTACGAAACCATGCACCCATACAGATTTAGGCTAGTTTTTTAAGCATTATTTTGGGAATGTGTTTGCCTATTTATTGTGAGTCTTTTATCTTATTTTTGTCTCTTTGTTACATGTTTACCTGGGAGGGTCTTGTCTAATGTCATCGCATACAATGTTTCACAATGTTGATATCAATGACAATTAAGTCAATTCAATTCAATTTATTTATTTAGCCAATCTAGCTAGATGTGTTAGCAAGCTAGCTACTTCAATTTAGATATCTTTTTAAGTTAACTATCTACCAGTGGCTAGCTGCTCCAAAACCTTGCATTCAGTTGTAGGCAGCCAGAACAGCCTCCTCCCCCAAAAATTGCACCCTGCCAATCGCCACTCACAGAAATATTCCACCGGGGATAATGGATCTGCGATCCGCCAAAGTACAATTCACTTTTTAGTGAATTAAACGGCAAAAAAGCTGCCAGGCCTGACAAAATGCGCTCTGCCGGTACCTGCTGGCAGCGAGATGTGATCAGGATAATGGATCACCGAATATTTTTCAAATCCATATGCACTGAGGCCTAAGAGATCAAAGCACAAAGTAACTAGTACTATATATTTTAACTTTTTACTGTTTATTTGTTCTCACTTGTCTTTCTTGTTTGTGTTCTCTGATAGACACACCATCCGCATTATTTTTATATTTTTCCCTCAAGGCTAAACTCCATTGTTTTCTCGTGCTCCTCCTGTTGACTCTCATCTTTCCCAGTGTCCTTGCAACAAAATAACCACAGTTACTTTTTGTGTTTTGTCTTAAGAAGCCATATGGAGTCAGGACTTGGTCAGTAGACGGCAGGGGAGAGAATGAAAAATGTGTGTCTGACTATGTGGGTGACATCAGGCCAGTAGACGGAAAATGCAGGCTTGCGTTGTAGTACAATTTAGAGGTATACATTTCAAAACGTTCCCCAAAAATATAATGGCAGTCAAAATATGGCAGACAGAAATAGCTGTTGGATTAATATAGACCAGTTGTCTTCAACCTTTCAACCTTTGTTACTAATCAGCGCAAAGGACACCTAGTTTGATATGCCTTTCTAGTAACATTGTATTACTAAGTTATTACCTCTTTAGTTGTTCAAAGTAGGGTCAAATACACTGAAAAATCATTATACTAGAAAATCACAGTGACCTAGTACTGGTGAGGTATTTTCAGAACTTCACCGTGGGCACCTAAGCTGGCCTTAGGTGGCACCCTGGTGCCCACGGCCACCACGCCAGTGACCCCTGATCTAGACTATACAGTATATTATATAAATATATGTGTTATATATTCTGAATAATAGGGATGCACTGAAACAGTTTTTTACAACCGATAAAATAAAAATAAAATATTGCTTCTGTAGACCAATACTGATATTCTATTTTAAAACTACATACTATTTTTTAAAACAAAAACATATGCATCTGTCAATTTTAATCAATAAACTGTCCATCTTAATAAAATCTTGTGAACTTGTAAACACCCCAAAAAAGACAATGTATATTTTCAGGAGCTGTAGAACTACAGCAGCCTGTACACAATCTAACCAGTCGACTTATTATCGCCAGGTTCCCCAGTGCCTAACGCACATTATGAAGATATAGAAAGGAGACACGACCAAGTTGGGCTACTACTTTTATAGAAATTAAAAGATATTCTAATGAGGAACATAAATGCTTATAATCTTTCTAAAATGTAGTTTTGTATGACAGTAGATGAGTGAGCTCTCTGGTGCCTCGCACACATTATGAAAGTTTAGAGAGGATACACAACCAAGTAGTGCTACCACTTCTTTATAAAGCAAAACACATTATAATGAAGGACATAAAAGCTTACAATCTTTCAAGCAAGTAGTGTCAACTGACTACATAGCTCTCTGGTTGTTCGCGCACATTAAGTAAAGGCAAAGACATGACCAAGTTGTTCTTTTATAGAAACCCCCTAAAATATTCTAATGATGAACGTAGATGCTTAGAATCTCACAAGCAGAAATGTCAGTATCAGTGGTAGTAGTAGTAGTACAGTAGTAGTAGTAGTACAGTAGTAGTAATGACGATTGATTGGGGAGCTCTCTAGTGCCTCGTGCACATCATGAAAAGGTAGCGAAAAGACAAGACCAAGTTGTATTTGGATAGAAAATCAAAATATATTCTAATGAGTATGAGATATGCTTAGATTATTTCTAAGAAATGGTGTCGACTTATTGAACAGTATCATGTGACGTCAAGTGACAAATGAGTCATTTTTTTTCTATTGGGGCTATGACGGCATAGTTGGCAGTTATCGTTTCGGTAACTATCGTTGTGCATCCCTAATATATATCTATATGCAACTAATCGATTACCAAAACAATGGCATCGTAGTTTTTATATTCACTATATTTTGTTTACGTACCGTTTGTATTAGGAATTCTCCCAAATCCTTTCAGTTTACCGATAAATACATTAAGTGCTGCTTTTTATGGATAGGTGTCTTTGAAAAACTTTAAGGGCCCCATTCCCGGTAATGTCATAATTCTTCAACAATAATTCTCGTATGTTTTCTCACTTGAAAAAACATCAAATCAAATCGCAAATGCAGATCGTCTGAGTCTTTTTATTTGGGCTACTTAGGACGCATTGGCTATCGTACCTGACTCATCTTCCAAATATCTGCTTTTACCCAATGACAAATACTGCAGAATATTCGTTTTCCTTTTTCCATCTGCTTCCAAGTTAGATGAGGAGTAGTCTAGGAATGGGAATATTCACCTCAATAATAAAAAAATTGCACCAAAGAGGAGCTTGTAAAAGTCTTGTTTTACCTCTCGGTAGCAAAACAGGTTGTCGGATCGGATAAGGCCGGACCGTATGAATTGTGTGGGCGTCAAAGCAGACGCTATAAATCAACTACAACTATACAGACAGCCGCAAGTGCTCCGCAGCGATTTGTTTATCACAGAAAACATTCGTTCGAAAATGACCTGGTTAAGATAAAATATTTTGCCATCACGGTTTGGTAGGATGAGAGCACGGCCCCAGACAGAAAAACCTTAGAGAGTCATCAACACAGACAGAACATCCTCATCAAAGACTGTTGTCACCATGGCATCGCTTCTTTGACCTGCCACCCTTGGTCAGATGCTGAAGGGTCCGTTAAAACAAGGATTGACTTCAAGTCAAGTCATGTTTATTCGAATAGCCCTTCATCACAAGGAGTCTCAAAGGGCTGCAAAGACCACAGGATATTGCAAACCACAGACTATTATGACACTGTCCCCTGATTTAAAACCGACATGAGGGCAAGGAAAAACTCAAAAACCTCAACATGATGAAAATGAAGAAACCTTGAGAAGGGACTGCACATGAGGTTATCCCCCTTCCAGGATGACCAGGCTGCAACAAATGTTGCAATAACAAATAACACACAAATATTGTTAAAATAGGTCATTCATAAGCTATATAATGGAAGTGTGTTTTAAGGCTATATTTAAACAGTTCCACTGAGGTTGGAGATTGAATCTCTGGGGGCAGAGCATTCCACAACACCAGGGCCCTAATAGAGAACTCTCTCAAATCTGTGGATTTCTTCTTGGCTCTTGGGATCACTAGTAGACAAGCATTTTCAGAGTGAAGGCTCCGGACCAGAACATAGGGGGAAATTAAATCTGAATCTCTTCGCCAGGGCCATCACCACTCCAAGCAAGTGCTGTGAAAAAATATATATCTTGCCTATGTATAGGAAACTTTTTGACCCAAGAGCCATAAAAGTAGAAATATTTTGATTTCTTTTGAGCCACACCATATATCTTAGGACAAAGTCCATCAAAACCGCTAAACCCACCCTCCAAACAAAAGCTTATTCTTCAGCACATTTCATTTCACTCTGTGACCTTTGATGGTTTCATAAATTCTATGAAAAATTAATAATACAAAAGCATGTGTCCCATATCAATATGACTATACCACTTACAATTCAACTCCCTCCCATACTTTCTCAAGGGTGTTGAGGCTCATTTGATCATTTTTTGTCCTAAATAAGGGGGCGTAAAGTGACCATATTTGGCCATGCTCACTCTCAGCATTAGTTTTTTTTTTCTTTGTGTCATGTTTTGATTAATGTATCCAACAATACCTTCAATAAACATGGTGTTAGTCATAATTTTAATCATTATTCATCATAAATAATGGTTTTAAAACAAGACACAAGTTCCTTTGTAAAAATGTCACAACTTACTGCAAACGGGGACACTAACGTATTTAGCTTCAGTGCAGACGGCGCTGGGCAAAGGACAAATAGTGTGCGTTTCCCGTCCTGTATATAGCTCTGCACATTCCTACCGCTCATCCAATAAAATTGCTCTCCGTGCTTTGCTAGAGCTTCTGGGTAAAATGTTTGCTAAAGTTGGTTAAAGTTTGTTCTGTGAGTTTACATGATTAAGCGTCTCAACAGTGACCCCAAACCGTTTAATAAGCTTACATATAAATTATATTTTAGCAATTTACAGACAAAACAAGGTCTGTTGGTGTGACATCCTGACTGAAACTGTCGTTAAAATTGTGTCCAATATATACTGGACCAAACTTTTCTATGCAGCTGTACGTTTTCAGGTTGTTTCTGTCTTATTTCATCATCGAGCCATATGTACTCTTAAAAAGAGCCATATATGGCTTGTGAGCCATACGTTCCGGACCCCTGGTATAAAAGAATGATTATTTAAATTTTATTCCTAGACTCTTATTTTGGAAATATATTGCTGTTAATTTCAATGCACTATTTTTTAATTGCGCTATTGCTTTTACAACTTACTTTGTAAATCCATATATTTATTCAATTTTTTTAATATTATAATTCTCTTTTAAGCGTTTTATTACATGTTTATTTTTGAGTGCCATGTCTAATCTTGTTGTAATGCAGGGGTCTCCAACGTGGAGCTTGCGGGCACCATGGTACCGGTTCTGAAAATAGCTCACCAGTGACGGGTCATGGTGATTTAATTATAAAAAGCTGGATTTTTTTCTTTTGAAGGGAGAGTAACATTTAAAAATTGGCCTTGAAAGTGTGTAAAAAGTGCTTGAATTTGTCAATGAAAAAAGGTGTTCAAACCCAGAGTAAACGAGTTAATATATTACATCAACTTGCCTAAGTATCTTGTGACACCAGAGGAAGCAGGAGACAATGGAGCCCATTTTAGACAGTAAATATAAAATCACTTCTAATTGAGTAAATATCTTCTCAAGGTTTCTTATTTTCCTCATTCTGAGGTTTTGAGTTTTTCCTTGCCCGCATGTTGGTTTCAGATCAGGGGATGGTGTCATTGTAATCCTGTGCAGTCCATTGAGACATTTTGTGATTGAGGGCGTCACAAATAAATGGGACTTGAATTGATACCTACATAAAATCTTGGGCAAGTTCTTCAGCTTTGAGAACAAATTTAGAATTTTTGATTATAGACGGGTGACTTCTCGAGATGGACCACCATGCGAGTGGTCTCGTTTTCATACTGTATCAAATTCCATTCTCGAAACGTCCGCTAAAGTAAGGTTTTGCGCACAAAAAAGTATTTTATGGGGGAAAATATGAATTACAAAAACACTCCCCAACATGTTATTAAGGCAGTTCAAACGTGATACATCTTGAAAAAAATGAATCCCGTGCCTGACAAGGATAGACACACATGTTTTTTGGATTTTGCGGGTTTGAAAAATACGAGCAGAGCTAATTTATGTAGCACGAGGTTACCATTTTTTGTCTAGCTCTATTACCCGAGGATAGCGTTCAGTTTGTTCGTTTGATACCCGAAGCCGGAAAGAACATTTTCTTTTAGTCTGTCTTGTGCGATTTGACGCAAAACAGGCCCAGATTTGTCACTTCCTAGAACCACGAGTGTTATGAAGCGTAACCGTTTACTTTTTGAGAGGATTTTGTTTTATTAGGTGCGGCAAATAACTTGCTTGTCACAGATCAGTCACAGAGCAGAAATTGTTTTAGTGATCTAAAGAAAATTAGTCACAAGTTCTATATATTGATTCATTCATTTCTTATTTCCGGGCAGCACGGCGGCGCAGTGGTTAGCGCATGTGCGGCACAGTTCAAGTCATGGGAACCTCCTGCGTGGGTTCAAATCCAGCTCCAGACTTCCTGTGTGGAGTTTGTATGTTCTCCCCGTGCTTGTGTGGGTTTCCTCCGGGCACTCCGGTTTCCTCCCACGTTCCAAAAACATGCATTTCAGGTGAATTGGCCGGTCCAAGTTGTCCCAAGGTGTGAATGAGCGAGTGAGTTGTCCGTCCCTGTGTGCCCTGCGATTGGCTGGCAACCAGTTCAGGGTGTCCCCTGCCCACTGCCCGACGATTGCTGGGATGGGCTCCAGCACCCCCGCGACCCTACTGATGAAAAGCGGTGCAGCTAATGAGATGAGATGAGATGAGATTTCTTATTTCCACTTTTCTACTGTGTTGTCTCTCGAATAATTTGTCATTCCACCAATCTATTAATTAGTTCACTTCTCCATAGATTAATCAAAAAGTCCCCCTATACATCCATTCTTCCATTCATCTGTCCATCCATCTGCTTATCCTTCAGTCATTTTTGAGTTATTCATTGATTGAATGGATTGCTCTTTAGATCTGCCATCCATTTATCTTGTGCTCCGTTGATCTATTCATCAATTAGATTATTGAAACAGCCATCCATCAGTCCGTCTAGCTGTTGATCTACTCATAAACTGGATCCCTGACTGTTTTGACCATCTACTGTATCCCAGGGGTCTCTCTGTCTCTCTGTCTCTCTATCTCTGTGTCTCTCCATCCCTCTGTCTTTCTATCTATCCAGTGATTTATGAAAACACCCATTCATCAGTTGCTCTCTGCCCAGTCTGGAGGACATTGCCTGCTCTCGCTAACTCAGCAGAGCAGAAAACATCATCAAGGACTTTTCTCACCCCAGCCACCACCTCTTTGACCTGCTGCCTTCCGGCAAGCGCTACAGGTCACACAAAACAAAAACAAACAGACTCAGAGACAGTTTCTTCCCCAGAGCCATTACCACCCTAAACACACACCGCACAAAAAACTGAAAACTCTTGCAAACACACTACCTCATCTCATCTCCCATCTCATTAGCTGTACCGCTTATCCTTTTTAGGGTCGCGGTACCTCATACGAACGTAAAATGGTACTCATGTCTATGTTTCTTGCGTAATGTTGACTGCACTGTGTTTACTGCTCACCTTGCACAATGTTGACTATTTTTTGTACTATATTGACTATTTTTGCACCAAATGCATATTGAACAAACCCTTCCGATACTGTGGGTTCCAAATTGTGGGTAAACCCTGTGTGGCGGGTCATCAGATATAAAAGGAATTTCAGGCAGAGACAATGTACATTTTCGTTCCGCTGCAGCGGGGGAGAATCGGGGAGAAACACAGCGGATGTGTTCTGGGCTCCACAATCGTCCTCCTCCTCCTCTCCGCAGCCGGTTTTATTTAGTACAAGTATGGTGGACTTTAGACTGACACATCGTTGGGTGGACTTTAGACTGACACATCATTGGGTAGACATTAGACTGACACATTATTGGGTAGTCATGAGACTAAAACAGCAAAAGATATATAGACAGTGAATATTAGAGGAATGTTCTGAGAAATACACAAAATATATATATAGACTTCACAGATACCAACTGTATGTAACATCCTACATGCCGTCATTTCTTTGTGTAAATATTGTGTAAATTATAACTATAACCTTATCCTCCTTGTTTTATAACCTTATCTTCTCTGTTCCTTATCTTCTTGGTTTCTTTACCTCACTGTGAATGTGAGAAACTGGAGTGTCATGCCCAATTTCGTTGTCACAATATCTCATCTCATTAGCTGCACCGCTTATCCTCAGTAGGGTCGCGGGGGTGCTGGAGCCCATAACCCATTTTGTTACAATGACAATAAAGGTATATTCTATTCTATTCTATTCTATCTATCTATCTATCTATCTATCTATCTATCTATCTATCTATCTATCTATCTATCTATCTATCTATCTATCTATCTATCTATCTATCTATCTATCTATCTATCTATCTATCTATCTATCTATCTATCTATCTATCTATCTATCTATCTATCTATCTATCTATCTATCTATCTATCTATCTATCTATCTATCTGTCTGTCTGTCTGTCTGTCTGTCTGTCTGTCTGTCTGTCTGTCTGTCTGTCTGTCTGTCTGTCTGTCTGTCTGTCTGTCTGTCTGTCTGTCTGTCTGTCTGTCTGTCTGTCTATCTATCCTCCAAAATAATTGATCTATTCATTGATTGATGGGTGGCTGTTTTGATTATCCGTTCATCCATTCATCAATTCATTGATCAAAACATACATCTACCCAGCCATACAATCCTTCATTCATGCATCCATCCATCCATCCATCCCTCCCTGCCTCCATCCATCCATCCCATGATGTATTCACCAAATGGATGGCTGTTTCAATCATCCATCCAGTAATTGGTGAAAACATCCATCCAGCTATCTTGGCATTCTGTCATTTTATCTATTGAACCATCTTCCACAACTTCCATCTGACAAATCAAAATCCGACAATTTGACGATAGCTGAAGGCTAAAGACAGAGTTGGACCTTCGCCAACGCAAAGTGGCCACACCGTCACTGGAGAAGAAAATTGAAGCGAAAATTAAAGTACAAATTGCTCTCCGCAGTCTACTGCCTTACTTGGACCAGACATGTTTTATTGCAATCACAGTTGCACTTGAGAATTTGTTCACTCACAAGTTCTGCAAGCGATTTGAGCTTTCTCACTTGTCCAGATGTGAAATTATAACCACGGGAACTACAACAAAAAATGATCAAGATAAATAAAACAGCAACAGAGGGATGACTCTGTATTGAACCAAGCCTAATTTCTTACTCTCGCTCTCTCCTAATTTCTTTATTTATTTATTTATTTATTTCTCCCCTTTTCTCTTTCTCTTTCTTTCTTTCTTTCTTTCTTTCTTTCTTTCTTTCTTTCTTTCTTTCTTTCTTTCTTTCTTTCTTACTGCCTTTTCTTTCACTATTTCTATTTCTACCTTTCTTTTTCTGTCCCTCATTTTCCCTCTCTGTCTTTCTCCTTTACTTTTTTCTCTCTTTATTTTCTACTCGCAATAATTAAAATGGTAATCACATAGTGACAACATAGTATTATATGTTATTATTTTAGAAATGTATATCAAAATTGTCATGATTGCTGATTCAGGGCACCTGTGACCGCTCGTTGGCGCCAACAGCCCTGGGCGCTGATTGGTTCCCTGCCACTGTTTAAACCCCCCGATCCCTGATTGCCGGCGTCAGACCGTCTGCAAACCTTCAGCTCCCGCTAAGGCAAGCTTTTCGACCCTGACTCCCTCCTGTTTTTGGCTCTCGTACGTTTCCCGGCTTCGGCCTGTTTCTGTTTGACCACGTCTCTGCTCCTTCGCCCGACAACCCGACCTGTTTTCCCGTCTGCGACACCGCTATCGCTCGCCACAGAAGTGCCCCTTCCGCGTTCCGAGCGATCTGCTCCCCGCAACAAACGATCACTGGATTGTGGGTACCAGCCTTCGCCTCCTTCTCACTAAAACTAAGAAACGAACGCAATTGGGTTCTGTCTCCGTTTCTGGTGCCTGACAAAAATTGGTTCCCTTTGCACTACTAATTAGCAAAAAGTAGTTTGAAAAAGGTTGGACGCCCCTGCACTAACTGATAGCTATTATGATTCCTAACTGTGTTTTTACTTTTTTTCTTATTAATCCTCTTGTAGGACTGTTAAAGTCATATTCAAGATCAGTTCTATGTTTAATACACCTTGTAGGATGAAGACTGGCTAGCCCTGAACAATTTTTTAGGATCGTTCGAAGCTACAAAATGGAAATAAGTACCGTATTCTGTGCTTGTTTTCCTTTTGAAATTGTCAGGTCAGGTCATCCAGATTGAGTTAAGAGTCTCATTTGTGGTTTCTCAGCTGTCAACGACTAAATGATGATAGAAAGCTCAATTTGCTTGTCTAATATGTCATCAGCGCAAAATAAACGGTTTGTTTACAAGCCACATTACCGCAAGTAGTTACACAGCTCTCCGGTGGTCGTTCCGGGATGTCCTCGATATATTGTTTTATTATTTCCGTCATTTATTTTCTCCGTCAGAACAAAAACATCACTCCTAGTTTCGTTTGTGTTTCAATTGTCCTTGTCTGTCCGAGCGCTCATTTATCACTTAGCAGATATGATAATAGTCAACAACCACATCGGATTTTTTTATCCCCATTCTTCTTGAGTGACTTGATGATTTCCAGTGTAATACAATATTCCCGTGATTTTTGTGGTTAATTTGTTCCATAACTACCCATACTTATATACATACGATATATATACAATGAATATACAATGTACATACCGTACATACACGCACACACTCTTGAATTGCAGTACAGAGACAAATGATTCATGCAAACTATGTCTTACTCATTGGCATTGGTTGATTTCTCCAGGACATTTCTGTTTGATTATCTGCACCTGCAGCAAAAATGCAACAGTTCTATCCATCCATATATAGTGTAAGTCTATGCTCCCGGGAAAACATGTACAAGCACATCTTTTTGTTGGGTAAACTGACAGACAAAACGATGCAGAGAAAGACAGGAGGCCGGGCCCTTTCCCATCTAGGACAAAGAAAACAGACACTCATGCTCGTTGAAGAGACGTTTTGCTCTCAAAGTTATTTATTTTTTGGAATGATACACCTGACGTAAGGATAAGCAGGGCAGATGATGGATGATTGGATTTTTCAAATAAGAACCTAGGAAACAGACAGAAGTTCTTCAACTTTGTTTGCGTATAAAGGCGCTAATAAGGTGACGCTGTAATTCCGGGAAGTACTTTTTTTATCCAGGGATCACTGTACTTGGTTGCAGATACAGAGGCTCCCCAACTTACAAACGAGGTTCCGGACGATTGTTCGTTAGTTGAATTTGTTCGTAAGTTGCTTCACTGCTATATTTTGTATGTTTAAGGTTCATCTAAGTATGTTTAAGGCTTGTATATGTAACGGGTGTAATAATGACTTTTGTTTTATTGAAATTCCTGCTGAAATATGTTGTATAGTTTCTGTATAGGTGTCCTGCAATGATGAGTCCAACAGTGCCACCTGCTGGTATGTGGTAAGGTTTGGTTTGGCTTTAGACTTTGCGACAGGAAGGTGGGGGGTTTTGGCAGTCTACAACAAGCTGCCAACGAGATCAAAGCCAGCAGAGAAGCTTACCACGTGTAGTGTTGTGACTCATTTATTTGCAGCAACTGTAATAAAAACCTCATCATCCAGTCCAGCGTGAATGTGGATCTTTGGTGGGACAGGTACACCGCGGTTACATATAAGTAACCTGTATTGTTTTGTACTAAAAAATAAACATTTCATTAAATAATATGCTCTATAAAAATAATTGAAGCTAAGTTTAACTTACTTGTGGAAGATGGGCTTCAAGAGTTCGGCGACTTCCTCCTCCGTGGTAAAAAGTGGCTAAAAAAAAAAGTGATCCAACCATTTTCTGAACCGCAACAAGCTTTCTTATTCCAGTTTCATTTCAAATGAAACGGCTCACCTCTTCTTTACACTTTACACTGTCCATATTGAATGGATGCACGAGATATTATACAATAAAAACGTCAATGTTCTTAGCGCGCTGGAGATACAGTATAGTATGTTAACACACGAACTAGGAAGAGGAAGCCGGATTTCTTCTTCGGGGTGGAGGCTGGGTGAGCTCTCACAGCGCCACCACTTGCTGGTAGCGGCAGAAAGAAGCACTGCAGTACTGTCCTGTACTCGGAAAAGGGTGCACATAATACAAAATCCAACTTACAGCAATGACCGGATACTTTTCGACATCCCAAAAAAAATGTTCGTTTGTAACGTTGTTCGTAACTCGAATGTTCACAAGTAGCGGAGCGTCTGTAAACAGTTCTGGTCCTGTTCCAATTAGCACAGAATTCTGATCTGATCGAAAGCTGTTTTTCATTGCTTTCTTTTTCTTCCTTTTTTTTCTTCAAGGCCCTTCTACAGAAATGCTCGGATCACAGTGATTTGTATCTCGCTCTTGACAATCAGTTTACTCCACTTGGCTGGAAGGCCAAGATGCAGACGTCAACACTCGCTAGACTCCATTATGTTCCCATACACTCCATGTTATGAGACACTTAGAAAATATAAAAAAACCAAATACAGAGACCCCTCGCTACTTTGCGCTTCGGTTATCGCTGGTTCACTGCTATGCAGATTTTAAATGGAATTGTATTAATTGTCATCGATATCAACGTTTCGTGCATTGTGTCCGCCGACGGCACACAGCAAACGCTATAACTGGGGCAGGTTAAGGAGGACTTTGTGTGTTTGGTGGGTGTGACTGTGTGTGCGACGGTGATAGGCTGGTTTAGTCAAAAAAAGGGGCGGGCGCACAAGTCAATATGTTAACTCAAAACAACCTGGGAAGCATGGCGACAGCTAGTAGTTTTAGCTGCTTGTTACATTGAAAAGAAGTTCCTCAATTAAAATCGGACTCTGAGGAAGGCCAGCAGAGCGCAAAGAAATGGTGATCAACAGCGGGTGCTCTGTGCATTGTTGTTGAGTACGGGAAGCGACTGAGGAAGCGAGGCAAAAGCAAGGCTGGAAGTTCGGCCTACTTCTACGGCTAGACTGACTACTCTCTTAAGCCTCCCCTGCCGAGCCTGTATCTCACCATCGCCAGATCAATTTCCCATAAAAGGGATGACCTGGAGCTACAACTCGAGGGAAACTGCTACATTCAGGACAGTTGTATTTTAACCATCACAGAGACCTGGCTCAACTTGATACCTGATGCTAGCATGCAGCTCGCCAGACAGTCTATAAATCACTCTCTTGCACTGAAAGGAGATGCCCTCCAATTTTTGTTGTTTGGATCCCTTAGCCACGACGGCTGTAGGGGCACCATTTCCTGTGGTGTGTGTTGGGCAAGTACAGCCTGGTGGCGCCCGTCCTTCTCCAGCCCAACAAATGTTTACAGCTGGTCTCAAACCAGGGTACTATGACAATAAAGATTATTCAGTTGACTGCAAATCTGTGTTCTGTGTTTTCATTTGTAGATGTATAGTTGTTATTTTGTTACAGTCTTATACTCTCAGTCAATAAGGACGTATTCTGGAGGTAAGTATGAACCTTGGGCGCTTTAATGAAGGTGTAAGGTTCCTTGGCACATTTTTATTTTTCACGGCGGTTCTTGTCTCTAGTAACAGTGTCTGAAACTCATGACAAAAAGTTAGCGAACACCAGGGCACACAACTCTGAAAAGTTGCCTGCCCAGCCATAAAGTTGCATGCCCCATTTTTCACCACTTGAAACACAAATAAGACGACTAATCACAAAAAAAAATCACTGTTGCAAAGTTTTAAGGATTGATAATCAGAATATATAACAGAACAACACTTTCAAATCAAGTTTATTATAAATCTACTTATAACATTCATTGCATGTATATGACATCATGATATCGCTGTTATCCATTCGCCATCAGTATGTACCTGTATTTACTCATCTTCATTCATGCAATGTTTGTGTTGCGTCGCCTGCTACAAGCCACGTGAACTCCTCTTTCCACGGTGCTTTTAATGTACGTTTACGTTTTGTAGCGTCATAAATTTTGTTTGCGTCTTTTAAATATTTCTTCTGGGGCTGTGGTTTTGGCTTGATTCCTGGTAAGGATATGTCAGAGTGTGCAGTTTCCTCATGCGTGAGAAGAAAAGCAGGACATTTTGGTTCAGCCTTTAAGCCTTTATTCACCAACAGCAAGCAAACAAGAACACGGCTCCATTCAATACAACATGGCAATCAACTATTGGCAAAACGAAAAATGGTGCGTGCGTAATGACATCACACAATGGAAAAGGTCTTACTGCAATACCACGAGTAAGAGCGCTATTAAATTGACAAATCTTAACAATTCCTAACCACTTATCCATTTTCTTGTGTTCTATGTGTGTCTACATTGGAAAATTATATGCAAATGCACGACCTTATAACGCTCGGGAAAGTCCGGAAGTACAAAGTTATTCGATGCAGGCTTCTGATTGGCTGCCGCGAATGCAAATTACCAAACAAACCGAAATTCCAAAATTTCCAAAACGAACGAAGATTTCTGAATAAAACGTTTTATTTGTTTAAAAAAATATGTGTAAAAGATGCAGACACTGCATTAACCACGATTCGCGAGGGATCACTGCATTGGGTAGTTTAACCCTGGTTCCAAGTGTGTCATTCAACTTGTTTCATTCATACGTTAATAAAAAGCAATTATTAGTCTCACTTGATGTGACTGGTTGACTGCGTCCTTGGTGAAGCAACGTTCCAAAGTAGCCCCTTTGCAGTCTAAACAAGCGCTCTCTGTTCTGCTTCAGTCTACTGACAGCCACCTTGGCAAAAGCTGAGCAACCTCCACTCTAGGCACCAAGACCAAACTCGTTTGCGGTGAGGAAACCACTAAAAACCATTTAGTTGCACTTTTGAATACACAGAATTTATTGCGTGCACTGGAAGATGAAAGCTTTTGATTTTATCTCACACGCCTCATTGACTTTAATAGGTTGCATCTTCCTGAGGTTAGTTTGGATCTATGGGGTCAGGTATCATTATGGGGGAAAATACTTTTCCTAGTCAAAGAACATATTTGACAGTGAGGCTCAACAGAAGAGCTCCAAAGCAACTTGTGATGTGGAAAATTCAATGTCCTCAAACTCCAGCCTCCCATTAGCGAAACAATGTCCAGCTTTATGTTTGTACATCCTCAATTACATTTTGCATAACTGATGTTTCCACATCTGTCTCGGTCTTAGGCATCGAAACCAGTTCAGCTTTTCCGTGTCACAGATGGACCTCCACCAAGGAAGACGAAAGAGTTTGCATGTGTGTGTGTAATTGGGTCATGACCGATGGCAGACGTGCAAAGAGCTAGGCAAGCGTTTGCGTTGGCCGACGTCTGCTTTGATTTCTGTACTGGCTGTTTCCCGAAGCATTACAGTCGCTCCTGGCCTGTTTTGGGGTCGCGGCAATGCTGGCAGGAGTCCATTCCCTAATTCTGTCGGCTCAGTTATTTTTCGGTCTTCCTCTCCTCTTGCCCCCATGGACTGTGCCCTGACAAATTATCTTGGACAATCCTAATGATCTTATGACATGACCATTCCACTGAAGTTCCGGTCTGTGCACAGTTGACAACGGTTCGTAGGGTCCAATTTGCCCACCGATGGCATTGCACACCGTTTCATTAGCTGATGCTTAGAAGTTTCTTGTAGCATCGCAATTCCATGGCCTGGATTTTCTTTTCCAGTTCCGCTGTGAGAGTCCATGTCTGGCAAACATAGAGAAAGATGGAAGTAACCAGCGATTGCACGAGACTGAGCTTTGATTTCACTTCTTTGTTCTCGACCCTCACAATGAGTTTAAGTCAGGATTGTTCAAACCACAGCCGCCCTTTTTAACTCTGTAGTCTTCGTGCCTATGATGAGTAATGTCTTTTGTAAGGGGATCTAGTTCTGACCCCTCTCCTGTTATCACAGATCCAAGATATTTAAATATTACAGGTTATAGCTCTCTGTGGTTGAAGGTGATGTTTGTGGTGATACCTTGTGGGTTGTTGGTCATAACTCAAGTGACCAGATTTCTGAGTTCCTGTACCTTCATGTTGGTCCAGAGCTACGGAAGAAGATGTTGAAGAGCGAAGTTATTAGTTATTCATCCATCCATTATCTGCACTGTTAATCCTCAGTAGGGTCGTGGGGTTGCTGGAGCCCATCCCAGCTATCCTTTTTGTTTGTTTGCAGGAGACACCCTGAACTGGTTGCCAATCAGTCGCAGGGCAGTTATTAGTCACTTCATTTAAAAGTGTAATTGCATTTTCCCCAAAATAACCGACACCAAAAAGTAGAAAATGACATTTGTTACAAATTATATTTGCATTGACTGCCCCATAATAAATAAAATAGAAGAAAACGTGTACCCCAACCTGTGGAAGCGGTGCAGTGTTCATATTTCTTGGCTTGTACTCCCTGTACTACTTATGTGTAATATACTTGTATCTGATTGAATAAAATTATACATGAATATATATGTAAATGAATAAAAAACATTTTATACTTTGGTGTGATGTGACTTGAACTGGTCAAGTGGAGTAGAAGGTGGATGCAGTGGTCCAGGAGTAGATAGTGAGGGAGGACGAAAAATCAAATTGATTTAATAACGTGCGATGATTATCATGCCCATGGTAAAATTTCCCTGATTTAATTTCCTGCCTATTTTCAGTAATCGTCCCAATCGTCAATTGATCAGATCTAACGTAGCAGTGCAATGATGTGTGTGCCTTTTTTGTAGTCTTTCATAATCGCTAGCTCAATTTCCATGGTTTTCATGTTTTGCTTCTCCCTTTAGCATCACTACAAGCCTTTGAACCTAGAGCAATAAAACAGTATTGTATCACTGACTTGCAAAGTCAAAGCACACTCATGGTTCTTCTGTGAATGAAGAGCCATAATTCAATTGTGGGGGTACCTCGGCCAATGGCATAACTGTATTTCTATGATGCCGTGACGCAAACCAATGGCAGACCAGCGTCGTATATGATATTGACCAATAGCACACGGGCAGCTTACAAAAGACATTACTCATCATAGGCACGAAGACTACAAAGTTAAAAATTACATTTTCAGGCACACAAAATGTTTTGGTTTTTTGATGATGTTGTATAGTGGCAGGACTGTCAAACAGGAATTGAACTTGAGAGAGAGAAAAAAATTACATTCCAGACACAGTATTCCCTAACAATTTAATTTTGTACAATAGCATTTTGACGATTGCCGTCTAAGTAAAATGACGTCATTGGTTGTAAGTAAGTTTGACGTCATATTAAGTCGACACCAATTACCAAGATGTCCGCCATCTAAGAGGGAGGCAAAAAAAAGTTATTTTAATTAAATTGTACATATTTCAGTGTAATTTGAATGCTGTTGAGTCTACTTTAATATATCCGATTTTGTCATATTATATATTTCAAATAACTCACGAAACTCAAGCATCGATAAAACAGGAAATGACAACAAACAAGACCTATGCGCGCGCACGCGCGTAGATGAGCAGCACTTTTCGGTGTGACATTCCGGCTATAAAACATCGAATAATGTCCCAACGTGGCACAACAAATGTCGATTTATTTGGTGCTTAAAAGTTCTGAAGTTAAATGACGCCGGGTTTTAATGGCTTCATCTCACGACGAGGGAGAAGGTATAGTGGGGGGCGTTGCTTGGAGACACATCGGCGCTGCTTCGGAGCTTTCCGCCAAGAGATGCCGCCTCTTGTACTCGTCTTTCGGCTTTAAATCGGACGTGTGCCTCTTCTTTGTCAAAGACGAGTTTTTCGCCATGGACGCCCGCTGTGCCCATTCTGGTAAAAAGAAAAACTACATCTACATTTAAAATAAAGCGCTTTTCGAAAACCAAGGTATTGGTTGGTTACCGGTTACTGAAATTAATTTCAAAGTAAAACTTTAAACATCGTTATTACACGGTCATTTGAGTGATATTTAAATGTAAAAAAATCCAATAGATATGACACTTTTAGTCAGACACGACATTGTTAATGTTGTAGTTTTTAACAGGGTCAGTATGTATTCAACTACTAGTTGTCGCCGATTGTATATACATTAGTGCAATCGAAAATCAGTGCTAAAAAGCACAGGGAATAATATGAACTACAGAGACTCATAGTGACAAAACCCCCCACTATTTTTATTCCCCAAAATTGTGGCACAGGCCCTCACATGGTTTTTGTTTTTTGGCTAACTGTAGTTGCAAGATGTTTAATTTGTGTCATTTGTCTCTAGGTGAGGGTCATGTTATGAAGGATAATTTCAAATTCCCCGGCTTTTGATTATATTTCGATGGATGATAGATAGATACTTTATTCATCCCCGTAGGGAAATTCACACTTCCAGCGGTATACTTGTGTTGAAAAATAAAATGACAAAATAAAAGATATAGAATACAAAAATACCCAATATAAAGTGTTGATATAGAGTATTTAAACAGTGCTACGGAAAATGCACACTGTAATAAAAATAAGGTAATATGCAAACGTGTGTTTGGGGTTTTAATGTGGGCTTTTACTCCCCCGGGTGGAGTTAAAGAGCCTCATGGCATGAGGAAGAAATGATCTCCTCAGTCTGTCCGTGGAACAAGACTGTGGCAGCAGTCTCTCCAAAAAAAGGCACATTTAAATGATAGATTTTTGCTTACTTCATAAAATCAACATTGTTGGCTTTTTTAATGAAATTTTTACCTCCAAATACACAATAATACACAAAGTCCCTCTAAATGTTACAATTAGTTGTGGTAAAAAAACACTTAAGATTCTGGTACTTCAAATAATATTGCTCAGATTTACGATTGATTCATTTGGTCAGTTATAGAGGATTCGGAGGGTTAGTTGACTTTAAGCAGCCGTCATATTATGTTACAAGCGAAAATGGAAGAAGAGTACTATATAAATTTAGACTGTCTTTCAAAAACTAGATACGAGGAAAAGCTGAGGCTGATTAACAACGTAGACACGTATTTTATGAAAAGCATCATTTTTTTCATCTGAACCCTACATTTTATAAAACATCTACTCCAACCAGGCAAAACGGAGATACCAATGCATCCTTGTATCTCTTATTTCGATGAACGGAATTCCTCTCTTTCCAGACTACCCTACAAGAAGGTCTTATACGATTGGTAGACTAGTATAACCAGAGTCATCCCATTTCTTTCGCTCTACTGATCAATGCTTTTCTCTCCTCTGGTTTAAAACATTGTAATTCTTTACTCTTTGGACTCCCCAAATCATTAGGTTTTTTTTTATTCGACACAAAATCTCTATCATTCCCAGGGGGTCCACTTTGTCAGGGGGACATCGAAGAGGCCGAACAAGTCCTGCGGGTGTTCTGTCCGTGGCATGACTACGACTTTGACTTGAGGACCGGCAAGTCGGGGACATCTTTGAAGGTCAGGAATTCAAGTGAAATGAGCCTGGAACCATTTTTAGCATTTTGAAAGGTTGTTATGGTTGATGCCATTTTCATTTGGACTCAACTCTTTGAGTATTTAACTGTTAATACCAATATTTTCTGTGCCTCTGATAAGAAAATGTCTCCCCAGTGACTAATACAGACGCCGCCCTACTTACAACCATTCGACTTACGCAAAACGGTAGATAGGAACATTTTTTTCGGGATGTGGAAAAATATCCGGACATTGCTGTTAGTTACATTTTCTACTGTGTGCACCTTTTTTCTGAGTACAGCACAGTACCGTAGTACTCCTTTCCGCCTCTACAGGTGTGTGGCGTGGTGAAAGTTCACCCAGAATCCACCCCGGAGAAGAAATCTGCTTCCTCTTCCTAGTTCGTGTGTAAACATTCTATACTGTATCTCCAGCGTGATAAAAACTTTGACATTTTTATTGTTTAATATCTCATGCATCCATTCAATATGGTTGGTGTAAAGTGTAAGAAGAGACGAGCTGTTTCTTTTGAAATGAAAGTGGAACAAGGAAGCTTGATGCGATTGAGAAAATGGTTGGACCGTTTTTTTTTTTCGGCCACTTTTTACCACGGAAGTCTCCTAACTGTTGAAGCTCATCTTCCAAATTAAGTTAAACTTAACTTTATTTATCTTTATAGAGCATATTATTTTATGAAATGTTTATTTTTTTGTACAAAACAATACACGTTTCTTAATACAAGCCTTAAATATCCTTATAGAAACTTTAAACATACAAAATATAGCACTGAAGCAACTTGAATGAATGAATGAATGAATAATGAAAACTTTATTCGAACATCAAAAAAAATAAAAACAGAACAAAAACAATAATTTAACAAAAAAATAACGTTACATAATATGTTCGAAAAGGGGTAGTAAGAAGCAAAATGCTTATATTACCTACGCCTTCATCTTCCCCACCAAATATACCAATGATATCACAACAATTGTCATGATATTAGTAGTTTTGATATAAGAATAGCAACAATAACACAAAGTTAACTCGACGCACTATTCCCAATCTGCCGCACCACTCATACCCCACCCCACCTTCTCATCTCTGTATTCCGCCAGGAATGTTCCTTTGTATCTAAACCTGAACAAGTGAATAGTTGGACACCGTTTGATTTCGTCTTGCAAACCGTTCCAAAGCTTGACTCCGCACACAGACACACACATACTTTTCCTGGTGGTTCTCACCTTTGGGATTAGGAATTCACTACAGCCCCTTAAATTATAATTTCCCTCTATCCGAATGAATATTTTACGGATGTTTTCTGGCACTATGTTTTTGTTAACCTTAAATAGCAGTTGTGCAGTGAATTTTACTAAATCATCTAATTTTAATAATTTGGACTGCAGTAATAAAATATTAGTATGATCTCGATATCCTACCCTGTGTACGGTTCTAATTGCACGTTTTTGGAGGATAAAAAGGGGCTGTAGTGAACTTACGAACAAATTTAACATACGAACAATTGTCCGGATCTCGTTCGTAAGTAGGGCAGCATCTGTACTTACTATACTGATAGCTCTCGTTGAAAATATTACCATATCTTCACGACCATAAGGCGCACATAAAAGTGTCCGATTTCCTTCGTGCAGTGCCCCCCGTGTGTGATGTAAAGCAGGGCCGTATCTAAGGACACGACGAGGCTCCCATTTACACCGCAGACCGTAATTCTCTATTCCGATTTTTGGGTGAAATCCAATGTTTTTGTGATATCGTACACATTTCGAACTAAATGCGACTTCTATGCGTCTCCTGTGACTTCTAAGCGGTTGTTGTTTAAATGCCATCGTATCCCACTTGCGCTGAAGAGGACGCTTGACGTCACACGCAATGCATTGTTTGTAGAAGTGCTCATGGATGCTTACGCCGAGCGGGTCTAGTAATATGAATGTTATTGTGCTACGTGAGGGTAAAGACAGTTGTCCCCTCAAATATAAATTAAATCCAAAACCTCACTTTCAGTGTTTTTGTCCGCCGTGGTGTGTTGATTTTTACTTGGAATAACATAGAAGCCGAGCAGCCGCCGCAAGAAAATTGACGAATAATGAATGGAAGGTTCGCAAATAGTAGAAGTTGAAAAACAAACTCTGACAAGTTTTTATCTGTGTGTAATCAATACTTAAATAAACCACAACCAAACTCAGTCCTGCTTTATTTTTAATTACGCTCATTGTATATTTGTATTGTAAGACAGTGTTGCCCCGAAAAATGCCCGTCCATCCCCCTGAATGAAATGTCCCATTAAATGCCCCAACATTACTCAAACGTCTTTGTATCTAATTTTTGGGAGAATGTAATAGAAGACTAAGGGTTAATAAACATGACTTAACTTGTTTGGGCAAGGGGGAACATTTCATTCAGGGGGTTATCATTGTCACAGCTGAATGCACTCACACCCTATCATGCTGGGCTACCTTTAAATAGTGTCGTGTAATACCTCGCTACTTGGTGCTTTGTCCTTCGTGTCATAATAGTCTGTAGTTTGCAATAGTTTTTGATCTGTGCAGCCCTTTGAGACTCTTTGTGAATAAGGGCTATACAAATATACATGACTTGACTTGTATGGGCAAGGGGAAACATTTCATTCAGGGGGTTACCATTGTCACAGCAGAATGCACTCACACCCTATCATGTTGTGTGCCCTGTGTAGTGTTAAATTCAGAAATTGAACCAACTACAGAGACTACGCCTTTTAACACAATACGTCCTATGGTCCTCAAAATATGGTAATTAGACTTAGGGATTTTTAGATGTCACAATCTTAAACCCGAAACTGATACTCAACTATTGATAAGCAATGTTCCCTCTAATTTTCCACAGGTCTGAGCGTTCACACAAAGTCGGCGAGCAACGCTTGAAACAACAGTGAGCAACAGCAATCCCAAGTGTGGCAAATAAATCATTATCAAACATGTCCAAAACTTGACATCAAGTTACATTTTGCTGAGTTTTCGGCAATGAAAAAAAATGTTTCACTTTTGAATGAATTGACTAATGTATTATTGCAAAGGTTGTATGGCCTACAAACGTCATTTGTTTTCACAACAAATGACGTTTGTAGGCCATTTCCATTTCTTTTTTTTTCCTGGTATCTTTTGTCGCATAATACTAACATTTTTGGGGGCTTATTTAGTCGGTTGCACAATACACAACTGTATTTAATCACATTTTTTTAGTGGAAGTACAATGTTGGCAACAAGATTGACTTGGTATAATTGGAAATTATTTGAATGCGACACAAACTTTTTCTTCCTTTTCCCTGTTTTTTTTCTATTTTTTTAAATTCCTTTAAAAAAAATTCATTGTTGATTTTTTCCTAGGTGTTACTTTTTTCTTTTTGTTCTCTATTTACTTTTTTTCCTTTGTTTCTTTCTTTTCTTTTTTTCTGGCTTTTTTCTGAATTTTTCTTTCTTTTTTCTCTTCCTTTTGTTTCTTTTTTTCAGCTTTTCACTACTTTTTCATTTTGGTATCTTTTTCGTTTATGTTCTATTCCCCCCTTCCTTTAAGTCATTTTGTGAACAATTTTATATAATATTTGGTCGTGTAGGGATTAAAGAAGCAAAAACAACCTGAAGAGCCGTTTGGGACCCGAAAGAGCCGGTTCTTTTTAGTGAGCTGAGCCGAAGAAGCTGGTTCTGGAAAAACTCTACTGACTTTACTTAACTTCTTTCTACTTCGACATTGCCATCAAAATACCACATTTCGAACACAGCGTCAGGGAAACCCGTGTATTTTTACCTTTATGCACTGTAACTGTGACTTAATTCGCCTCTTAATTAGCAATTTCGAGCCCTGATTTTTGTGAGCTGGCTAGATTTTCTTGTGCGCTGAAAAGCTCTGGGTAGTGCGCAATTGCGCGCACACGGAGCTTAGAGGGAACATTGCGCTGGCTAGATTTTCTTGTGCGCTGAGGATGTGCGGGCGGTGCGCAATTGCGCAGGCGTGCAGCTTAGAGGGAACATTTTTGATAAGTCATCTATACTAATACCAGGTACGGATACCACTATTGAATATCAATGTGTTAAAAATTGCCTTCAGATTCCATCATTATACTTGCCTTTATATTACTTTTAAATAGTCTCGTGTAATACCTCGCTACTTGGGGCTTTGTCCTTCTCGGCCCCTGTTGAAAAATATGCCATTATCCCCGATCTCATATTGCTGTGAGCGGAACCCGGCATAGCACACTTTTGTTGAAGCTGGCGACTCTTTGTTTGCCGTTATTGTATTTCCGCCTAAGATGAACTGCACTCGTGTGGCTGCTGTTCATCATCCCTAATCTCATCTTGCTGCAAAAGGGGCATGAAGCAATTTTGTCAAGAGGCACAGCGTTTTAGCTTGCCTAGAATGAAATGCATGATTTCGGCTGCGATCTGTTATCCCCGGTCGACTGTTGCTGGGACTATTTTGCAGATTTTTCCATATTTTGCAGTGTTTTGCTCCCCTTTAACTGTGATAAGAAAGGGATTACAGTAATTTATTATGTAAGTTCTACTTTGTGATTCTTGGACACTAGAGGACTGCCTATACTAATTTCAGCCACTGTTCTAATTATTGATAGCAAATAAAGCTAGTATTCACATCGATACCAATAACTGGCATCAACATTATAGGGAAGCAATAATTTCTTGTTCATGTCCTTTGGCGGAGAAAGTGCCGTTACTAGAGTCTGATAAAGCAGAGCATTCCACGTTGTAAGGTGAAAAAATTGTAAGCTAGGGACATTGCAACCCAGGTGCATGACACATTTCGCACCAATTTTCTGTGTCTTAAGTTTTTTTTGTCTTTGTCCATTCCGGTTCAGCAACAAGTGCATCAAGTCAAACTGCAGGACGGCGACGTATACGTGAGTCACGCAAGCCGCCTCTCCTTAGAGCCGTTTCCCGTCCATCACAAGAGCTGATGCCTTGGACCTCGCACGCGCCAGGCCAGGTTGCCAAGTCGCTGATTACGAGATGTCCTGTCGGTAGCGAGCACGTTCGGGGCTATTTATAAGAATTATTTTTCTTCCTTTCATCCGAAAACATTCCCTCAACCTTGTCTGTTGACTTCTCAGACTTTGTTCTTTGATTGCATGTGAAGTCAGACGTCGATGATATCAGGCGATTGTCTGAAAGAGACATCGGGACATGACTTCATCGACGGACCAAAAAAAAAAAGGAAAACTACTTGACTGGTTTCAACTGACTTGGACCACAGCGGATTTCAAATTTGATTTTCCTACATGAGAAGAAGGCCAAATGTTTGATGTACTTTTTCAAAGGCTTTCAGATAACGTAAACGATTTTGATATGTGATAAACATTTGTGCTTACTCAGACTTACCGTCACAAAATACTCGAGCCATCAAAAAAGAATTCCACTTTGTTAAAAAAAAAAAGAACTTATGGAAACATTCTCAACATCAAATGGCCCATGAGGATTTATTTTCCTCAACATTATATGCACCATTGATTTAAGGTTTTATTTCCTTTTAACTGTACACGAGCTCTTGCTATATTTCATCACTCTTAATGTAAACACAGTAAATGTGGTGTGCTTTTTGTAAATGCTGAACAACTATTTTGATACATTTTTTAATAAATTGTAACAAACTTTTAAAGTCAAGTCATGTTTATTTGTATAGCCCTTAATGCCAAGGAGTCTCAAATGGCTGCAAAGACCACAGGATATTGCAAACCACAGACTATTATGACACTGTCCCCTGATTTAAAAACGACATGAGGGCAAGGAAAAACTCAAAAACCTCAACATGATGAAAATGGAGAAACCTTGGGGAGGGACTGCACATGAGGTCATCCCCCTTCCAGGATGACCAGGCTGCAACAAATGTTGCAATAACAAATAATACACAGATATTGTCAACATAAAATATAGGTTATTCATATGCTATAGAAAAGGAGTGTGTTTTAAGCCTAGTTTTAAACAGTTCCACTGAGGTTGCAGATCGAATCTCAGGGGGAAGAGCATTCCACAGCATCGGGGCCTGAATGGAGAACGCTCTACAACCTGCGGATTTCTTCTTGGCTCTTGGGATCATTAATAGACCAGCATTTTTAGAGCAAAGTCTCCGGACCGGGACATAGGGGGAAATTAAATCTGAAAGATATGAGGGAGCAAGTCCATGCATGATTTTGTAAACTACCAACAGAACCTTAAAATCACATCTTAAGCTAACAGGGAGCCGATGCAGGTTAGCTTAAATCTGGGTCATGTGATCAAACTTTGTTGTCGTAGTTAAAAGCCTCGCTGCAGTATTTTGTATCAGCTAAAGGCTTCTGATGCTAGATTTCGGGAGACCGCTGAGTAGTACACTTCAGCAATCGAGACGGTAGGTAACAAACGCATGAATTCTAATCTCTGCATCAGACTAGGACAGCATAGGGCGAATTGTAGCAATGTTGGGAAGATGGAAAAAAGCTGTTCTAGTAATATTCTTAACATGTGTTTGAAAGGACACATCAGGGTCAAATATGACACCTAAATTTTTTAATGAGTCACTCTGAGTGATATTACATTTGTCAATGTTCAGAGCAGTTTTTGAGAACAAGTCGCGGCATTTAGATGGACCAATATCCAACATTTCGGTCTTATCAGAGTTAAGGCGCAAGAAGTTGAGTGACATCCATTCTTTTATCTCAGTGAGGCAGGCCTCCAAATTTCCACAGTTTAGTGTTGCAGATTCCTCCATTGGAAGATATAGTTGAGTGTCATCTGCGTAGCAATGGAAACTGATATAATACTTCCGAATAATATCTCCCAATGGAAGCATGTAAATGCTGAAAAGAAGGGGGCCAAGTACTGAACCCTGCGGAACACCACAGGTAACACTAAAGGGCTCAGATGTAATTTCACCATATTTAACACAGTGTTTTATTTAAAATAATCAATTATTTTTACCCCACTAAAGTTCACAGAATGGTAAATACTAGAATTTCAACGAAAACTCAAACCCTTAATGCCATTGAATGCTACAGATGTCCAAAGTCCATGTATTTTGACATCCATTGATGACTACATTTCGATATTCAATGGTCAGTTATTGATAGTCCAAACCCAAATTCTTGATCCAAAACATTTATTTACATTCTCTTTATTGTTCATACAATACACCATTTACACTAGGGTGGAGCTTATTTTCAAAGTTCCAAAATGTCACCGTCTTACCCCCTAATTGTGTTCTATTACACAAAAGAACAATCACTGTGCAGTTTGGTCTAGACAAAATACATTTTAGAGGTAGCTCAAATGCTGAGAAGTTTGGCGTTTTCTATCAGTTTTCATAAATTTGAGTTCTAGAGATGCTGGGATAAGCCACATATGTGTAAGTTTATATCTCAAACAATTTTTACCCACAAGTCATTACTCAACAAGATCAGTCTAATTCAACTAGTATAATTTCCCTTGACCTACTTTTGAAGACAAGGCCAGCAGACCTTCTTTGTCCTCCAAGAAGTGATTGACATTCAAAGATCAGCATAAGGTAAATATTCAGTACATAATATTCCTGATCAAAGTTTGCACAAAATACATTTGTCTCACCATGATACAGTTTGATATTACATCTGCATGAATAGTGAAGGAACATAATTGCGAGACTTTCTAATCATCCATCTTGCAGTTCGTCTTCCCATGAGCAACGTGGTTTCAACTAGATCAAAGAAAGAAGTGTATCTGCTTGGTACTTATGTGTCTGAACTAACCGGAAGCAAGCTACCATCAGTTCGCATGGCTCTTGGTTTCTTTCTTTATCAACACTTACAATTGCACAAGCCCATCAGAGCGTCTTCTGCAGTGACAGTGAAAGAAATATCATCATTTTGGAATAAAGCAAGAAGAAAAACATTTTCAAGCATGGCGTTTGCTAAAAAAGAACAAAGTACGACAAATAGCAACACAAAAAGCCAAGGAAAGTGAGTGCAAAGAAGAACTTGATGACTTGTTTGGCATTGCTCATGCTAACGCTCTCAACATTATGACAATTCCAGAAGACAAAGAGTTTTTGTTGGCTCAAAGAGCAAAGCGAAGAAAGGTGTCAATGATAGGTGTTGACAAAAAATGATCAGTGAAAGAAAAAAGACTTGAAGAAAAACAAGAAAAGACCTTGTTGAAACGACGCCTAGAATCTGAAGCTGAGCAAAGAATTGCGAATGAGTCAGTTCAATTATCATGTAGCAGTACTAGTTCAGAAGATGATAAACCAGGAACAAGTCATGACATATCAGATGTTGGTATCTCAAAGAGGAAGAGAGGCATGAAAAATGTTGTAACTGGATCATGGCACCTCTTGCTGCAAATGCCCCTCTCACTGATTTGCAGCTTTTAAAGTCTTTGGTGGAATATTCAAACATAAATGCTGCAATATCTAAGGCTGCCCTTCAGAAATGTTCTAATCACCTGTGGTAGGTAACACCAGAAACGGTTACACACGCTTTGTTTTACCATCAAGTCAGTGCATCAATGAAACAACTCACGGTGGCTGCAATGAAAAAGAACGAGGTGTGGCGCTGATTCAGGAATACTGTGGTCATATCACAAAAGATGAAACTTATCTGCAGCAAATTGCTGAAAAACACCTCAAAACTTTTTTCTGACAGCCGACTCTAGTAAAGGACTGAGTTTTTCTCATTGTTTGTATTATGTACCTAAGCCATCATTATTTTGGGAGTGTAAACGGCTTAATAGGCGCTAATCCAAATTTATGTAGTGATTGAGCTGCTTGTAAATATCAATTTACATGACTAAAACCTCTGCTGTGTAGTTTTTGGTGGAAGTGGAACATTTTTGTGGGGTAAGATAAAAGAATACATGAAAAAAATATATATTGGTCATATACTGTAAGCTCCACCCTAATTTACACGTTAAAAAGTGTCACCATGCAAGCACTATTGCGGGTACAGCGAGCAATATTATCACTTGGATGTACTGGGGCAAATGTCCAAGGGTGTGGGACAACGACATTACCCAACTTATATTTTGACAAAGCTTTTCCAGCGTATCTGATTGCATTTAAAAGGGAAAAAATGCTAGCTTGACAAAATCATGAGGCAGCAATCAATGTTCTGATATTAAATCTGGCTTAAACTACTTGGATTGATGGAATGCGTAGAATTCCAGTTTACTCACATTCCTGTTCTCAAAGCTAACATTGTTTCCCCAGTCCAAAAAACTGAAGACAACCCAAGATTTGTCATGCTAACATTTTACAACCCCGCTCTAAGAGAGAATGTTATTACGATAGACGTAACAACATTTTCTTTCCACACACGATAAATCTTGCTTTGTGTGCTTTGTCTGTTGGAGCGGGGCTCAATCTGGCATCAAAGACTGCGAATGTTTTGCCTTTTAAGTGTCTCTTTATCAGGGTTGGGTAGGGTTACTTTAACTTGATTACTTTCAATTACTTTTGGATTACTCCAATACCAAATACCCTTATGAAAGACAAAAGAAACTAAATATAAATAAAATTACTAAATTTTGTGCAGGCTTGGGAAGTAACGGAATACATGGAACGGCAAAAATGATGTTGGCAAGCTGTTTGGATTTATTTTCATTTTGTTTCTGTCACATTTTATGTTTGTTTTGCCGGTGATCAAAGAGATCAAAGCCAGGAGAGAAAGCTTACCACATGTTGTGAGTCATAATTTTATTAATATTTACTTTATTTTGTCTTTTATTAGCCTATTTGGTATTGGAGTAATCCAAAAGTAATTGAAAGTAATCAAGTTAAAGTAACCCTACTCAACCCTGCTCTTAATGTTTCGCGTAACAGTCGGAGCGGTATTCTTTACTTTCCCATGCAAGGCCTTGGCAGGGCTATGATTTTTGTTGTCGCTCACACTCCCCCATATTCCCTCCCGCACGTGCAACCACTTGTCGTCAACTCTTTTTGCGACAGGCTGCCAAGATCCCAATTACTGTACTTCTCTTTCCACCTTGACCAAACATTTTCTTCATCACTGCTCCTCCTTTCAACGGATGTCCGTGAAGCTTTTCCACAGATGTATGACGTCATAATGACCTGACTGATCGTTGCCGCATCTCCTGGATTCGATTTTCGGCCACCTTGCAGGTCGGATGTTACATCTGTTGTGGGTTGACGTTTGTTTTCAGTCCAGCTTGTACTCCGACTGGTATGTTTGTGATTTTAGCAAGATTTTTAAGTGACACTAACATAATCTAAGGACAATTTGAACTATTCAACCCACATTGCTAACCAAAACCAAGACCCCCAGGATACAAGGTAATTTTCCTCTGAAATCGCAAGGTAAATTGTGATATGGTGGGGGATAAAAACTACTATGGCAGTTACTGTAGCTAATAATTTTCCGTAGCCCTGGAACACCAGGTAGAAACATTTAAATAAGAAGATAATATATAGTAAGTACTACTTATATGCAAATGATTAAATAACATTACAAATAAATATACATGTGGAAAAAAAAGGAAATGTAATTTAACCTTTAATGTGGTACAGTGGTGTTAGTAGGTGAATGCAGAGGGTAGATTCAAATTGAAACAGATTTTGTACTTGTGAGGATGACTCTTAGAATACTTGCTTTAATCGCTTGGTAATTATAGTCATATTCCTTAGAGAGGGTATTGATTTCTTCGTAATTCTTTATAATCGTAAGCTTCTTCGCCATGACTGTCATGTTTTTCCTTCTCCCTTTAGCACCAATTCAAGTGTTGGGACAATAGCTAATAAATACAGTACAGAAAATACAGTATAGTATCGCACTAACTCGCAAAGTTTTTACCAAGCACTCGAGATTCTCAACTGAACCAACAGATAGAAAGACATTGTGGGAGGTACTCCAGCCTATAGGATATCTGCATTTTTCATGCTGCCGTGATGCAAACCAATAGCACACAAGCGGTGTATATGATGATATCGACCAAAGAAAACAGGCATCTTAGAAATGTAATTTGTCATACGCATAAACTACGCAACATATGAATTTTGCATGATTTTGGGCATTCAAAATAATTATTTGTTGATACTGTATCGTGAGGAAAACACCATAACGGGGGGTAAAAAAAAACCCATCTTATTCCACATCCTAATGTGAAAATAGCATAAGGTAGTGGCCCCTTAACCCTGGGTTCTACTGTACCAATTAGATTTGTATCTTCAGCATCGTGTCACCGGTTATACATAAAACTAACACATTTTCAATACTTCCAACTGTATTTTATTGAAGTGAACATCTCCTCTTAGAAGGCAAAATCCCATTATGATGCTAATTGTCTTATTTCAGATTGCTTTTAATTACTTTTTTGTCTCCAAAATTGACTTTTAATGAACGTCTGGGTTATATTTCCGTAATGGCTCCCCAAGGAACTTACAGTTTATTTCCTAATTAACTGCACAAGTGTGTTTATGTCTCAGCCTGTCCTGGGCTCCCCATGGACCACCGCCGCCCGTGGCTGCTTTTTGGATTAGTTCAGCATGGAGAGGTTATCTTACTGTCGGGGCTGCAAGTACTGAAGTTATAACAAGAATTAAAATTACGCTTAATATTCTGTTGGGTTTCCGGAGCAGACTCGACTCTGTTGAATTATTCTTGGCGTTTGTAAAAATCATAGTGAATGTTATGTATAATATACATTTATATGATATATATATATGCATGAAAAGGAAAATTTGTATTTACTTTTGGCATGACATGATCTGAGCTGGTGCAATGGAGTTTTGGGGTGGATGCAGAGGGAGGACGGCAGATTCAAATGAGAGCTTATTTTGAAACTTCTATTTGTGAGGATTGGCATGCCCATCAAAGATTTTCTTGCTATTACCCACCTCCTTATGTTTCTGTAATTGATTGGTTTTGGCCATGTTCCTTAGCAAGACTTATCAATATCACGTGTCTTCATGTTTCATGTCAATCTCAAGCTTTGTTTCTATGGTTATCATGTTTTTGCTTCTCCCTACTGCATCCCTGCAAGTCTAAATGTCGTCAAAACAGTGGTAGTCAGAAAATGATTGCTCAAAAAATGTCGCCGTTGAACACAACTGTTGAATTTAGTTGTTAACCGAAACAGAAACACCCGCTTAAATATGACCGCGGATTCCTAAGCTGTAAATAGTTTCTCTCCAATGACCCTTACGTTTGACTCTTCCCTTCGTTCCGCAATGTGTTTTTACTATTTGGAAAACCTGGGACATGATTGACCCTATTTCCAGACATGGTAATACCTGGAAACCTTTTTCTCAAGGGATCAAGAATTTTAGTTTAAAACGAAAGGGGCTAAGTGTCCGGCGTCGTTCATTTGTAAAGTAAAATAAAAAGAAAGAAAAAACAGCACCACCGGATACAACACATTCGATCCGTAAAATGTACATTCTCAAAAGTCAAATGTGACTTTTAAACATAAAGTGTGACCAGAGCTCTTGTAGATACATGCCAGCTGCTACCTTTCATAAAGCCACAAAATATTTCAGGAGTGATGAAGAAAAAAAAGAAAAAAAAAAAAACTGAGCAAACCTTTCAAGTCAATATATGATTATTGAATATGTTCAGCCAGGCTCAACATTTTGCTGTTTGTCCGAGTTTGGTGTTTTCCACAGTGGAGAGGAAGTTCCTTCAGCAGAATGCACGGTTTTACAAGATGGCCAGAGAGAAGATCTAAAATGACATAAGAGAAGAGTAGAATTTAGTGTTAATAATAATAAATGAAATGTTTAATGAAGGTATTGTTGGATACATTAATCAAAACATGACACAAAGAAAAAACTAATACTGAGAGTGAGCATGGCCAAATATGGTCACCTTACGCCCCCTCCCCTAAGAAAATTTGACAGATCTATTTCTGCCAACCTTGCTTAAAGGTTTGCACCGTATTTGCACTAATAACCCGGTCAGGCAAAAAATTCCAAATTTTTGGTATCCTGAAAGAAATAAAGTTTCCATGCAAGTTGCTGGTAGGTCTAGGCACCCGTAACTTATACCTGTGACCACGTAAACCATCAACACGACAGAACTCAAAAAATTGATCAAAAGGCACATCGATCATTCCATGTAGTACTTTGAACACAAAAATTAAATCAAATCGAATTCTGCGGAGCTCCAAAAAGTCCAAGTTCAGTCTTTGTAGTCTTTCCGGATATGACAAGTTGTGCATCCCAAGTATCCGCTTCGTATACCGACGTTGAACTCCTTCCAGTAGGTTAATGTCCTTGAGTAAGTAAGGGTTCCACACAACGCTATTATATTCTAACATAAACGCAAAACATTCGAACTAAGAATGCTGGGTTCTTGTTGTAAAAGTGTCTGTAAATGTTTGATGCTATGTTATAGGCTTTGTTGGTAATTTTGGCGATATGCGTGATAAACTTTAGGTTTGAAGTAAGAGTGACACCCAGATCCTTATGTTCAGTAACAACATGCAAATCATGATTATTAATGTTATACAGCGGAACAGAACCATGAAAAAACGACTGTGCTAAGCATTTATGAGATGGCAGTTGCAGTTGCCACTGTTCGGACCAAAGAAAAACTGATTTAATGTCATTTTGGAGAGAATCAATTGTTCCTGCAACCTGGGTTTTTGGTAAGAAAGCCGACAGTTTAGCATCATCGGCAAAAATTGAGATGTCACTACTTTGAATGGCCTCAGGTAGGTCGTTCACAAAAAACAGAGCTAGGGGATAAGGAGACTTGGCTTTATGACAATTTTAATCCATGACGTACAATAAGATGTTTTTAGACCATCTTTAAGGCCTGTTAACTACTATACCAGGGGTGTCAAACTCATTCGACCTGGTGGACCACACACTATAAAAACATTCTCATGGGGGCTGGACCAGAAAATTACGATAAAGAAAGAGAGAAAAGGAGCAGCAGAGAGTGAGAGGAGAGAAAGGGAAAGAAAAAGATAGAGAGAAGAAATAAACCAAGGAAAGAGTATCATAGAAATTAAGAGAGCAAAAGAATGAAAGCGAGCAAAATGTTAAAAGGAAGACAGAGAGATAGAAAGACAGAAAGGGAGAGAAAGAGAAGGAAAGGGAGAGAAATAAAGACAGAGAGTGAGAGAAATTAATTGAAAAGGGAACGAAAGAAAGCTAAAAAGAAAGAAACTTCAAAATAAAGAAAACTCAAAAGAAAGAGAAAGAAAATAGGAATCCAGCTCGAGTTGCATTGTGAGTGGCGTTTGGCTTTGGCATCATCCAGTGGAAGAGAAAGAATCCAGAGAGAAAGAAAGAAAAAAAGGAGAGAAAAGGATAGAGGGGAAGAAAGAGAAAGGGAGAAAATATAGCAAAAGAGAAAAAAGAAAAATCTTAAAAGAGAAAGCAAAAGAAAGCGAGTGAGAGAAAGAAATCCAGCTCTAGTTGCTTTGTGCATAACACTTGGCTTTGGCATCATCTAGTTGACATATTTAAAACTGCAGACAATTTTTTCTCTTGCACTTCTCACAGCGTAGTCTCTCGGGCCGGATTAAACCACTTGGTGGGCCTGATCCAGTCCGCGGGGCGCATGTTTGACACCCTTGTACTATACAAACACTTATTTCTCCTGCCCCCAAAACGTATTAGATTCTAACTTTTCGGTCTGTGCGTATGTAGGGTTACATCTCTTAAGATGCCTGTCTGCTATTGGTCGAAGTCATTTAAAATGCTTGTCTGGTATCGGTTTACGTCACGGCATTGTGAAAATGCTGATATGCTATTGGCTGAATTATCTCCCACAATGTGCTTCTAGTCGGTGATACAATACTGTATTTAAGTCATGCAGTGATGCTAAAGCGGAAGCAAAAACATGATAACTGTGGGAACTGACATTGCGATTATCAAGAAATTCGAAGGCACACAAATGGCTACCCTTGTTAAGTTGCATGGCTGTCACCAATTAACAATCGGGACTATTACCAAATACAGTAGTATTAAAGCAAGGACATTCTGGGGGCATGACAGTCCTCGCAAGTGGAGGTTTTAAGATCAGTTTTATTTTTAACCGGCAGTTGCATTCACCCAGTAACTCCACTGTAACAGCTCAAATCACGTTACATAATAATAATCACGTAAACACATTAAAGTAAATCAAATTTCATTTTTCCTTTAAATGCATATTTGATTTTAATGTGTTTTACTTAATATTTTGCTGCTTAAAGGTTTTCATCTGGGGCCCTGGGTTTAGTAACGCATCAGCTGATTACTCTAAGTTTCAATCCCCCTTCACCTCAGAATGGATTAATGGCCTATCCAAAGTTATACTGCATTTGGTATGACTCATTGGGAATACATTTTCAATCAGACGTACCTCTCCACTATCATTGGCGCACAACCGTCCTCCTCCTGCTTGTAGTGACAACCCTACGTCCCTGGGTCCTGCCCCGTTGCTCAGAGGGATAGGCCATCACTCGAGTGGATGACCTCTGCACCTGCATGCCTTCCATCTCTCTCATGTCCCTCGCCATTTGTGACAGGGTCTGTCCCGGGTTGGTCTGCAACCGCTGGAAGAGACTTTCCCTGTTGATTTTCCTCTCCGGGCAGCTGAATGTCAAAGCAACTCCCGAGTCGGACTTCATCTCTCTGGAGAAACCATCCGAGGTGCCATCAAAGCAGCGGCCAATGGCGATTTCTTTGGCCAACCTGGGGTTCTGGTCCGTGACTGTGTATATGCCATAATTATGTCCTAGAGGATCCACGGGGGCTAACATAGTGAAGGCATGAGAGTCGTTGTTTTGAGCAACTGGGGGATGTTTGATGAGATACTCTTGCAGGAGGCTGTTAGTGGCGACCCTGCGGCAGTTCCCTTGTGGAACGATGGAGATGAGGGACCGGTCCACTTCGGCTTGATCGAATAGCATGCCGCTGCATTTAAACTCCACGCAAGCTGCCGACGTGTTAGCCTCTCGCATGTCCCGGGTGCTGCGTATGTCTCTGATTCCGTAAAGTTCGCCTCTTGTCTGTGGGTGCGTTCCTCCGAAGTTTCTTGACCTGACCATCACTTCCTTTTGTCCATGGACCTTGACCTTGATAAAACATGCTCTGAACTCTTGAGGGTTTGGCCACCATGAGAGGTAGTCTCCGGTCCAGGTCGTCAGATCTGTCTCCTCAAAGGGTACAACGTTATACTCGTACTTGTCCTTCTCCACTCGGAAGAATCTAAAATGATTCGCGTCTACCGGAGCGTTTTCGCAGGCTATCAAATTCTGATACGGATATATGGGACCATTAGTTTCATCGAAATTATTTTGGTTGGGTTTCGCCAAATTGATTCTGAATGCTGTTTTCTTCAAAGCTGGATCTTCATGATCAGAACGCTGGTAGTCTATTTTATCAAGATACGGCTGAGACACACCGATGATGTTGGGATTCATCTTGGGGGATGAGGGTGCTGCCTCCAGTTCTTCACCACCCATCATTGCTGTGACGTACGCTGTGTAGGCATCAGGCCTCTGTGCGTCACAGAAGGCTGGCAAACAGGCCCCGTTGTGGCCGGTTATGACACTGTCGAAACGGCCCCACGCTCTCGGGTTGGAGGAATATCCGGGCTTGGGTTCCAGGTTGATCAAGCTGATCACAACGCCTTCCAACTGTTCCACAGGGAGGAACTTGTCACTCATGTAGGCACGGACCTTGACGTAGCAACGCCTGTTCTCAGGTACGTCCAAATTGAAGAGTCTCCGCTCTCTAATCTCCATGTTACCTATGAGAAAGGTGCGCTCTTCGCGCTTGCTCCGCCCATGCCCGCCTGTAGTCGTTGTACTTGTGAAGTCGCCTTCCTCCTCCCACACCCCCGTATCTGGATTTAAAGACCATAGTTTCATTTTCGGAAGATGCTCTTGCATTTTCACGTGTTGCGTATCAAGAAGAACCTGGACCGCTCCGGCCCCAAGCACCTCCTTGTTTCTGTCGTCGCGGAAGTCAACTGAGAACATGCCATAGGTCCTCAAAGGGAGCATATCGCCCTCGGGATCCACAAAATTAAGATCACCAGGAGTTGCGGAAGCTGTGGTGATATTTCTCGGGTCTATGAAAGTAACACTGGCTTTTACTGTGCCCTCATACAGATCGCCGTTGTCTTTGTGGAAGGAATTTGCTGGGATGACCAGCTGCCCGATCGGATCCTCCCCTGTCATTTCGCCCAAGTTAATAGCGTTTGTCTCCCCGGCATCAATATCGATTGGAGCCTGTTTCCTCATGACTTTTACATCATGGTAGATCGATCCACCCTTTTTGTCCAAAATAAACACTTTTGGTGTATCAATGAATTTTTCGGTGGGGTCGACAAAATTCACCACCAATCTCTCTGTGTCTGGAGCAACTTGAATGTTGAAACCTCCCTGGTACCCAGTGGTGCCAGCCCTCTCTTTACCGATGTAGATGTGACCGAATCGCAAGGGTTCACCGTTGTCCGCCGTGACCACTCGGCCTCGTACGAGCACAGTAGGCTGCACACACTTCTGACAGCTGCACTGAGATACAGCTCGGATCGGAAGGTGATAGCTACCACAGTCGATGGTGCGAGTTTCCATAGCTTGGACACCGCAACAGAACCCGGCGTCGTCTCTGCAGCGCATATCAAAGTCCAGAGAGCCAGCGCATTTTTTATGGGGGCAGCGGCCAGCGTTGTAAAAGTTGGAGTCGGTCCCGGGTTGGACGCAATCCAGCGGCAGTCGAATCAGATGAGACTCAGGAGTGGAGTTGCACGCCGGAGATCCTTTCTCTGCGGATTTGCGATAAACCAGAGTGAGTTATTTGGATATGACACATAAAAATGATGAATTGGAAACATTATATATTACTACTTGTTCTAAGCACTCGTATTAAAATCCTCGTACAAAAACAACTTCAGACAAATGTGTCTTGTGCATAACGGTGGCATAGGGCAGTCATCTTGGTATTATGAAATGTTTTTAAAATTAAAAAATGTTCTTGCTAATTATCAGACCCGTTCAAATTGGGAAGGAACTCCTTTCATTTTTACTAGTGCGGTTCTTAAAAATTGGTGGCCAAAACATGCATAATCAAAATGAAAGGATAGAGCAAGGTCACCAAATTTGAATCTCACTTTCTTGCCATTATAGTGCACTTGTAGAACATTAAGTTATTACATCCTCTTGTGGATTTCTGGAATTGACTGGCTATGTTTACACGCAGGCAATAATCAGATTGGAACAATAGTACTGTCAGTATTATGATTACCATTAAGGTCATAGTCTGACTTTTAGTATTCCAAATGCAATTACTTGTGCATATATCCGGTAAGCCGCTATCTTGTGCGCACAGTTTCCCTCTTCAGGGTATCTTAATGCCCCCAAAGCACTATGGGACCTGTAGTACCCAGATGAATGAAACACACAAACTTCGGCCTACTCTAAAAAAGCTTCATGTATTGGTTGATTTTCCCTGGACAGTCGCACACTATTTTTTTCCACAGGTGTACTCATCAATATCTAATTGATATCACAGTTTCATCCAACCGTATATAGTGTAATTCTATCCTTCTGGCAAGCCACTTACGGGCGCAACTTGCTAATAGACGGGATGCATTAACACGGATAATTGGCCTACTGTCTGCTTGTTAACAAAAGTCACTGTTGTGCGATGTCTACATCAATTGGAATTATTTTTTTTAATTCTTAATAGCAGTTGCCCAGGAGGTAGAGCGCTCGTCTTGGGATCAAGGGATCCCAGTTCGAATCCCGGCTCGTCCGTGTTACATGTCGAAGTGTCCTTGGGTAAGACACTGAACCCCTAATACACCCAATAAGCAGGTTAGCGCCTTACATGGCTGCAAGACCGCTATTGGGAAATGTGGAGCACATTGTAAAGCGCTTTGGGAAGTCATCAACTTGAAAAGTGCTATATATATGCAGATCATTTCATTTCAAGGGAATTTCGTTTTACTGCCGCCTTGGCCACATTTTTTTCATGTAGAAGTAGCACTGCATTTTAAATAGGTAATAATGAAAGGAAAGCTATTGAACTCAGCTAGACTGCGTGTCTGTTTTCCTTGTATCCCCAAATGAAATTGCCCGTTAAATGTTTTTGAACGTTTTACTTTCTTAACGCATGGACATGACTCACAGATGAAGTCTAAAGCTTTGGGTCATTTCCTCTTCAAACATAACATTCCGTCTCTAAAGACCTACTTTTGCTTGATCCTGTGAAGGATTTCAAATAAAACTGTGGAGTCAGACAGACTGTCACGTTAATAGTGCCGCTGTGCATTGACTAGAAAGGGAGTTGTATCGGTCGAATGCTGTTTTTGGACTGCTTTACGTGTCGGGAAAAGAGAGACTTGTGATGGTTATTCAAGACTTACCAATGACAGTGAGGGATGCAGGGGAAGACTTAATGCTGCCCGCAGGGCTGCTGGTTTTGCAATAATACTCTCCTGCCTGTTCTGGCTTCAGATCTTTCAGTACAAGTTCCTCTTGGTACATGTACGCCTTTTTATCCAGCAGGGTTCCATTATGGTACCTTATCAGACACAATCGGAAAGTTAATATTTGTTCAAACTCAATGCTAGGGGAAAAATAATGTATTCAGTTAGTAGTGTCATAATTAGTTTCTTCACGAATCTGTTTGTATCTGGAGCGGGCAAACTTTTTGCATTGAGTTAAAAGATTTGTCTGAGCCAGGAGGGAATGAAATGATTGGTTGAAATCTAATTTTTTTTGTATCTTCAAAGTCTCAACCTGATACCTTGGCAGTGTGCAAGGAAAAACAGAATTTATAATAATAGTGATAATACATTGTACTTCAAAGCGCTTTTCAGGACACCCGAGGTTGCTGTACATATAGTAACAAACAACAATAAAACCAGAATAAAACAAGCAAGTAATAAATAGCATATAAAAACACAGTAAAGTTAAAAGGGGGCGGTATGTAACGCAGATGATCAAAGAAAAGGCAAGTCTGAAGAGGTGAGTTTTGAGTCTATATTTTAAGGTGGAGATTTCCGGAGGTCAGGCGGCAATGAGTTCCATAGCTAGGGGGAGTGCCTGAGAGCTCTGCTCCCCATGGAGCTGAGTCGGACAGCGGGTATGGTGAGATTTATGCTATATATATATATATATATATATATATATATATATATATCTCTCATCTCATCTCATTAGCCGTACCGCTTATCCTCAGTAGGGTCGCGGGGGGGCTGGAGCCCATCCCAGCAATCATCGGGCAGTGGGCAGGGGACGCCCTGAACTGGTTGCCAGCCAATCGCAGGGCACACAGGGACAGACAACTCATTCGCTCATTCACACCTAGGGACAATTTGGACCGGCCAATTCACCTGAAATGCATGTCTTTGGAATGTGGGAGGAAACCGGAGTGCCCGGAGGAAACCCACGCAAGCACGGGGAGAACATACAAATATATATATATATATATATATATATATATATATTAATCCCTCAGTTATCGCGGTTAATGGGGACCAAAACCACCTGCGAAAAGGGAAAATCCGCGAAGTAGCGAGGTCCCACTGTATATATATGTATATATATATATATATATATATATATATATATATATATATATATATCAGTGGTTAGCGCGTGTGCGGCACAGTTCTAAGGTCTTGGGAACCTCCTGTGTGGGTTCAAATCCAGCTACTGGACTTCCTGTGCAGAGTTTGTATGTTCTCCCCGTGCTTGCGTGGGTTTCCTCCGGGCACTCCGGTTTCCTCCCACATTCCGAAAACATGCATTTCAGGTGGATTGGCCGGTCCAAATGGTCCCTAGGTGTAAATGAGCGAGCGAGTTGTCTGTCCCTGTCTGCCCTGCAATTGGCTGGCAACCAGTTCAGGGTGTCCCCTGCCCACTGCCCGATGATTGCTGGGATGGGCTCCAGAACCCCCGCGACCCTACTGAGGATAAGCGTTGCAGCCAATGAGATGAGATGAGATGATATATATATATATATATATATATATATATATATATACAATTACAGGTTGCATTTTATATTCATCTCATCTCATTAGCCATACCGCTTATCCTCAGTAGGGTCGCGGGGGGCTGGAGCCCATCCCAGCAATCATCGGGCAGTGGGCAGGGGACACCCTGAACTGGTTGCCAGCCAATCGCAGGGCACACTGGGACAGACAACTCATTCGCTCATTCACACCTAGTGACAATTTGGACCGGCCAATTCACCTGAAATGCATGTCTTTGGAATGTGGGAGGAAACCGGAGTGCCCGGAGGAAACCCACGCAAGCACGGGGAGAACATACAAACTCCGCACAGTAAGTCTGGAGCTGGATTCGAACCCACGACAGGTTCCCATGACATTAACTGTGCCGCACAAGTGATAACCACTGTGCCGCCGTGCTGCCCGCATTTTACATTGTTTTTATTAAAAGAACATCTCATCAAATTTGTTTTGAAAAACTCAAACTTAAAGTAATATATTCTGCCTCTTTAAGCATAACATTCTGTAATATACATTGAAAAATCTTTTTGGTTGAAACTTGATTTCAATGCTTTATTTATTTTATGTTTTTATCATTAACAGACTATTCTATCAAATTGCGTTGGAAACACACATAATATACAATTCCCCTTTTTTAAACGCTGAATTTGAAATGTATTTTAAAAAAATCCTAAAGTTCTTTTTGCATGCCATTTGATAAATGTTTGGATCATTAAAATATGAATCGCAAATTCATAAAAATATACGATAAAAAAAAATAACCCCAATATTTGTGCAATATTTGAAAGTACACAATACTGTACATATTCAATTATGAAAATGTATATTTTATGGAGAAAAGGTCACTTAAGAGACACTGGGGACAAAACCTTTTAGAAAATGTGTAGTACTCTTTTAAACCTTCCTTGCAGTGGACTGGATTAAAAGGCCTAGCGGGGCATTTGGCCCTCGGGCAGTACTTTTCCCACCACTGTTTTATACAAACTGGCAACCTTCGGCCAATCAGGCATCAATTCTTTGTATATTTCCAGGTTAAATTTGTAACTGGTCATGATCTTAAGACTGAAAGAACAAAATTGCATTGGTAGAACCGTAACTTAATCAAGTTTAATGAGTGGAATGCAATAATGGTAATAATATGTTGCCTGCAGGCTGTACTTTGCCTAGCCCTGGTCTAGATAGTAGTTTCTAAAACCATTTGCAATTGATTGTTTCCTCCATAAAGTATAAACCAAATCAAAAGAATTCAGTCACGGCTGTTCATAGTACTAAGCTGTAAAAGACGGTTATTATTTGGATAAGTGGATGACGTATCTGGCATCCAAACGAGACATACAAAGTGTCCTGTTTGGGGAAATTAGGCTTGGCAGAAGTATGAAACCCACCAGTAGTACTTGTCAGGCATCGGCGATCCGGTTGCCTTGCAGCACAGTAGCACGCGCCCACCCTCGTAGCGCACTTTGTCCTCGGGGTGCTTCACGATGTAAGGCTTCTCTGTAGGCAACAGAGACAAAAATATTGCAATTTAAACGTGTTTAATAATGATTGTTTTGAAGTGATTTGGATTTTTCCAAGCGCAGTATTACATAGTTTAGTATGGAAGCAGGATAAATATCGGCAGGAAAGTAAGTCTACAATTTGACATTTGATCATTATATTGCATTCAAATTCATTGTAGCTCACTTTGTCCCAAAGGAATATATTTATATCATTTATTTTTATGAGCAAAAATGATCAAAAAATAGTCGTCACTTAGGGCAGCACAGTGGAACAGTGGTTAGCACTTGTGCGGCACAGTTCTGAGGTCATGGGATCGAACCTTCCTGTGTGAAGTTTGCATGTTCTCTCCTGGCTTGCGTGGGTTTCCTCGGGAACTCCGGTTTCCTCCAACATTCCAAAAACAAGCATTTCAGCTAATTAGCCAGTCCAAATTGTCCCTAGGTATGAATGAGTGAGTGAATTGTCTGTCTCTGTGTGCCCTGCGACTGTCTAGCAACCAGTCCAGGGTGTCCCCTGCCTACTGCCCGAAGATGGTTTGGATGGGCTCCAGCTCTACCCCCGCGACCCTACTGAGGATAAGTAGTGCAGATAATGAATGGATGGATGGTCGTCACTCATGCTCTGTGTCCTGAAAATGATTGACAGTAAAATAAAATGTTGTGTAAAAATATAAAGTACAGTAATTCTTCAGGATTATTTATACTGTTTACTTTACTAGCTAAATGATAAATTACAACAAATTATACAAAAAAAACCTGAATTCTTAAAGTAAATTGACCAGTGTTTAGATTAATGCTACTATGGGTTTAGATAAACCCACCCATCCATCCATCCATTATCTACACCGCTCATCCTAATAGAGTCGCGGGGATGCTGGAGCCCATCTCAGCTATCTTCGGGCAGTGGGCAGGGGACACCCTGAACTGGTTGCCAGCTAGTCGAGGGCACCCAGAGACAGACAATTTACCCGCTCATTCACACCTAGGGACAATTTTGACCAGCCAATTAACCTGAAACGCATGTTTTTGGGGAGGAATGTGGGAGGAAACCCACACAGGCATGGGGAGAACATGTAAACTCCACACGGGGACGCTGTGGTAGCTGGACTTAGACCCTGAGCCTCTGCACCGTGGGGCTGCGCGCTAACCACTCATCCGCCGTGGCGCCCTAAACCCACAACAATAAGTGTTTATTTATTACTGAAGAGAATAAATACTTAACACAACAGATTGTTGGGGTTTTGGAGTAGCAATGATTAAGTGTGAAGACAAAAAGTGACACTTTAAAACATATCTGTCAACCTGTACGGTTTTGCCGTACAAAGTACTTTTTTTATGCATTTTAAGACGAGTACGACGTACAAGGAAATCTGTACGGAAAAACGCAAATTTGTCAATCGCATGCGTCTGCTGCCAGGGGATTTCCCATCATGCATCATTCCGGAAAAAAAAAATATAGTGTACAATTATTTTGTACGGGAAAATACGACAGTTTGTATGGGCATGGAGCCGTGGAGGTTGACAGGTATGTTAAAAAGTGCTAAATTATCACAGAAGAAAACCAACACTGGGACTTATTAAAACAAAGACAGCGTAGGATAATCAAGATAAAATCAGATTCATGCTAAAAAGTGTTAATTTATGTCTTCATCAATAAGTTATGATTTCAGTTGTTTGGTTACTGAAGACCTTAGGTGAATATTTAACCTCATAGATTGTTGAGGGTTTGGAGCATTGCCAGTTTTGTGGAAAAAAAAAAAAAAAAACAAGGTGACACTTTGAAAAATGTGTTAACACTCATTGGTGTGAACATATAACATATGTACTTAAGTATTAATGTAATACTAATCAATTTTCTGTTACCTGTAAATGCCAATAGCATTTCTTAAAGTCCACATAAAAGCAAACTATTAAAGATTTCAGATTTATTCTAAACATCCTAATGAAAAGGACACAGTTCTACTCACCAGCTGATCTGAGTATTGCCCTCGCCCAGGAAAGGCCTGTGCTGTTGCTCGAAGAGTAAATAGTAACTGGGGAAAATTTCTCCTTCCTGACGATGAGCGAAGTCACGTTAGACGAGCAGATCCCGTCCAAAATGAAGCAGCCTTTATTGTCCGTTCGGGCTCGGATGACTTTGGGACGGTTGGCCAAAGCCACTATGGCCCCCTCCACGGGGACACCCGTCACGCTGTGGACGTCGCCACGCAGAACATGGCTGTCGCAGATGCAGCGCTCGCACTCTTTGTCGGGGCGGCCTTCCGCACACACCAGCTGGCATTTCGCTGCACGGACGGAAGTCAAATAAATAGAAAGCCAAAATAAGTCTGAATCCTTTTTGCGTCATACCTGGGCATGGAGTCTTGCCGCATTTTTGAGTTTCAGCTGGACGTCCGGTGCATTGCACAGTCTCTGAGTTCTTGACGCAACTCCTCCTTCGGATCCTGCGACCCCCGCCGCATGTTACGGAGCAAGAGCCCCAGCGACCCCACGGACCCCACTTGGCTGAAAACAGGTGAGAAACCCTAAGTAGTAGTTTATCTTGTGTGATTAGTGATGCACTTGGCAAAAGTAAATCAGATGTGCTCTGAATGAACATAAGACACTGGCTGGAATGAAAGGAGACTCATTTGACACAGTTGAAGTAGTTTGCAAGGGGATTCCGTTTCTGGTTAAGAAAAAAATGTCTACGAACGATTCTTTTGAAAACGTGCCGTGCAATGATGATCAGGAATTTCTCCGGATAAATACGCTATCGCTTGTCCTTTTTATGTGATCTGTCCCCCTAATTTAAAGCAGCCTCTTTTCAAATTGAAAACTAATCAAATTTTACGACATATCAGGTGACTGCAAGATTTTTATTATTGTTATTTATTTATTTTTTATTTAAAATTCTGAGCTCCTATTTGGTGCTGGTATTAATGTCTCAGGTTTGCTAGAATTCTGGAAGGGAAGAGAGCAGAAACCTAAAGGCTGTGCCAATTGTTCACTATTTTCTCAAACCAGCCAATATAATAGGTCATATATTATAGCTGCTACCTATTTAAATACTCCTCAATAGACCCCCGGGATACAGCGACTCCACCTCACAATGTTTTCAAATTACAGTTTATGTTTTTTTTTTCAGCATCTACAGCATTTTCACCTTTTAATTACATTAAAAACAAATTGTTTGGATGCTTAAAAACTTACAAAATTAAAACTAAGATACCTGTGTGCTAATATTTAAAGGCATTAGAAATGATGGTCTGCAATTGGTTGACAGCCTGAAATCATGAAAATTCCTGATATGCTTTTGTCTAAACTACCAACCTCAATGCCTTTCTTTCTCGTCATTCAGTTCATAATTTTCTGTGCTTCCTAAATACTTTGCTAGTTAGTGCTATTCAATATGTTATAAATTGTATTTGGTATGGGTCCCAAGGGGTGTACTGATGCGACATGTAGAGGTTAAAACGTGATATCCATGGAAACGAAACTTGGGAAGGCAGATAAACTACTTTTTGCTTATGGCTACCTTACTCAAAGTCACATTTACCTGTGCATGGAGGGTTAGAGCACTCCCTCCTCTCTGAATGGTGGCCCTGGCAGGCAGGAACCAAAAGCAGAGGCATCGGCTGTGTGCTCATGCATCTCCTCTCTCGGACTTGAACGCCTACGTCGTCGCAAACGGTCGTCGTGCACGGACCCCACTCTCCCCATTCGCTCCAAAAGCTTTGCTCTGAGCGCAGAGACCAAAAAAGAAAAGAACAATATTGAGAGGGAAAAGAACAATTGGTCTCAGAACTAGATTACCTGGCGGGCACTGGAAGCGGACATGGTAGTTGGAGCAAGTGCGTCCGTAGGGTTGCTCCTTATTTATGCACCAGAAACCCTTGTCCAAGCTGGAGTGAATCACCTCCCCAGTGTCGGAAGCTGCCACCCAGTCCGTGGTGCGGACCTCCATCGCCGTGGGTCTGGAGCAGACTCTCTCTCGGTAGTAAAAACGGATGGCCTCCAGACGTTCGTAATCGCCGTTGCCGCCGGGATGGTCGATGTTAAACCAAGACGTCCACTCTGTTAGGCCTGAAGGTCATTGAAAGGTTGAGATAATTTAAAAAATGGTCTTCGTGTTTGTAGCGCTTTTCAAGTCACTGAAGAATTCCCAAAGGGCTTTCTATGTGCTTCACACACATACACACACACACGCATAGCAGCGTCAGTGTGCATTAGGGGTTCAGTGTCTTGCCCAAGGACACTTCGACATTTAACTCGAAGGAGCCGCGAATCGAACTTGTGACCTCTCAGTCACAAGTCAAGCGCTCTCACTATAAAACATTTCACTTTTCACTGTCTCACTACTTTACTGATTTGCACAGTGCATTGTGGTCAACCAGTCTTTTTGCTTCTTCTCTACTCAATAATGTTCATTCATCTGCACCTGACATGCATGTTTTTGGAATGTGGGAGGAAACCCGAGTGCCCAGAGGAAACCCACGCAAACACGGGGAGAACATGCAAACTTTGCACAGGAAGGTGGGTAGCTGGATATGAACCCATGTCCTAAGAACTGTGGCAGGGACGCTTTAACCAGTCACCTGCTTTGGCGCCCTGTCAACAACGTTGCAGTATAAAATATCCACGTACGTAAAACAGCTTATCAAATTATTGTTACATACGTGCAGACTCTTTCGCCATTTTAAGTTTCTAAAACCCATTATGTTGACATAATTATGCACTGTTAAAAGTATTTCATTGTATTATGCTGTTATCCAGGGTTCTCCCAACATTTTGAGTCGCAGGCCACTTTGATTTGAACAAAAATTGTGCAGGAGCTGGACCGGATCATAAATTGATGTATTTCAATTTTTGTATATGACGATAGAGTCTTAAATCCGATACCTTCACAATACATGCGGCAAATAGATAACATAGGCCCATTTTTTCATGCTTGCATTTACCTGCGTAAGCCATGTTTTATTGTCTATTTGATTAGAAATAGACGATTTCGTGCCATTACAACGGCGGGGTGGTTAGCGTCTACGGCACTGTTATGAGGTCATAGGATCAAACCCTTCTGTGTGGGATTTGAATGTTCTCCCCATGCCTGCGTGGGTTTCCTTCGGGCACTCCGGTTTCCGCCCGCATTCCAAAAACATGCATGTCAGGTTGATCGGTCGGTCCAAATTGTCCCTAGGTGTGAATGAGCGAGCGAATTGTCTGTCCCTCTGTGCCCTGCGACTGGTTCAGAACCAATTCAGGGTGTCCCCTGCCCACTGCCCGAAGATAGCTGGGATGTTCTCCAGCATCCCCGTGACGACACAGAGGATAATGGATAATGGATGGATGGACCATTTCATCTAATTTGTTTGGAAACACACAAGATATATAAATAAATATATTTATTTGCGGCAGCACGGCGGCGCAGTGGTTAGCGCGTGTGCGGCACAGTTCTGAGGTCATGGGTTCAAATCCAGCTACCAACCTTTCTGTGCGGAGTTTCCAAGCACCCCCGCGACCCTACTGAGAATAAGCGGTGCAGATAATGGATGGATGGATGGATATTTATTTGCAAATAAAAACTTAAGAGCAGTGTTGGGCACGTTACTTTAAATAAGTAGTAATCAATTATAGTTACTCACTACTTCTTCCCAATAGTAACTGATTTACTCTAGTAAGTTTTTAGTTACCAGGGATAGTAACTATTTCCGTTACTTTAAAAATAAGTTGGTGTATGTAAAATAATTTGAAATGATCTGAGCAAATACGAAACACAACAGTGACCAGAATGTATTTTAGAGATGGGAATTCAGACTATTTTTAGAGAACATGTTTTTTCAGGGGCAGCACGGCAGTGCAGTGGTTAGTGCGTGTGTTAGTCCAGGTCTGAGGTCATGAGACCAAACTTTCCTGTGTGGAGTTTGCATTTTCTCCCTGCGCTTGCGTGGGTTTCCTCCAGGTACTCAGGTTTCCTCACACTTTTTAAAAAACATGAATGTCAGGTTAATTGGCCGGTCCAAATTGTCCCTAGGCGCGAATGAGCGAGTGAATTGTCTGTCCCTGTGCGCCTTGTGACTGGCTGGCTAGCAATACTCAAATAGAGATAATGGATTACAGCTAAAAGAACGCATCTAATTTTAGGCATGCAGTAATCACACACAGTGGCCCCAACCAAGAAATAAAATGCGCTCTGGTGGCTCTTGCTCTTTTCTCAATTGTTGTCTACCAGTGAAAATTGAAATGGTAAGAGCCACAACCATAGATTTCATTTCAGGCAGAAAAAAATAAAAAGAGGAAACCAGCTCGATTTGCAGAAATATACGATCGGTTTACAGAAATATACGATCGGGGATGATGGATTCCAGCCGCATAAACACTGTTTATATTAGGTGAAAGAACAGAAAAGTGACACAAGTTTGTTCTCTCAGCCCCACTCTCAGCAATACTATCGGGGATAATGGATCTCAGCAGTAAGAGTCCTGTGCTCTTTGTGGTGGAAATACCGACAATAAATAGATGCCAGGTCCAAGGAAAATGCATAAAAGTAAAAAGGTTTTTGCCTATGACAATTTGGGTTTAGAACGTAGCCCCTGTGATAAAAGAGAGTTCACTGTACATGCAGAAGACGGTCATTGTGTTGATGGTTCAAAAGGAAAAGCTCTCTGACAACTTATTGGATACGGTCTATTTTAAATAACAAGGCTTCAGGCGTCATCAACCAGATAAGGCCTTTAGTAGATTCAGAAAGGGGGAATGAGAGTACTTGACAATAAATGAACGCATTCACGTAAACCACTTCATGGAATGTAGCATTGTTCAAAAATAGAATCAAGTCTGAATGAAATTAACGAGTAGATGACAAAAGAGCTAAAATTACCTCATTAATAAAATCATTATCTATTGTATAAATGTAAAAGAATACCTAAAAACAAATCCGATTTCTTACCCACGAGGTGAAAACATAATCCTTAAAGAAAATGTATTATTTTATTTATTTTTATCAAATTATTTAGACGCAAGCAACAATCCATGTCATATTGACGGATTAATAACACCCTTATTCTTTAAATAACTAATACATTATTTATGGGTCATTTAAATATTCAAAAAAAAAAATTCTTTACAACACTATATACACTGTATATTGCACAAAAATGACTTTAAAATAAATAATGGAAGAAAAAATATAAATTGAAAAACATTTAATATCTGGGGAGCTGAGTAACCTGCCATTCATGTTACGCTCTTTTAAAACTCATTTGTAATAGTTTCTTTTTATTGGTGGTTTTGGCAAATAACGAAATCTGATTGGCTGTCGTGAGGCAAGTCTCACCCACCTGCGTGTGAGGGAGAATGCTTAAAAAGATATGTTTACAAGACCTACATTACACCTAATTCGTTTACATTTTTCATATGTTATTTTGTGTGTAAAAAAAATACCTAAAATCTATAAAAAAACGATTTAGTCATGTTGCCGTAACGGGGAAACCTAAAATCTGGGGAATCCATTCAAATGCCACTCACTTCATGCACCTCTCAATTTAACATTTCAAACTTGCTTCTCATTGGTTGTCTTGGCAATTTACGGAATCTTATTGACTGTCGTGAAGATGACGCAAGTCTCCCTGTGATAGCGGTATGTCAAAAAGGAACTATTTGATGCCATTTCAACTAACAAAAGCTACTTTATAGAGAAAACGTGTTAATGTTGTGAATTTTTTAAAGACGTGTTTACTCAAAGGATTCTGTAAGAAGCTGCCTGCAAGAAAATAATTTGTTTTGTGCTGCTTCTTGGTGAGTATTGTGTTCATAAAGGTATCGCAATTGTGACAACAAATTAGCCGCTATATCCCTTAATAGTTATAAACATTTGTGGGCGGGGTGGATTTTATTAAATTTTACTTTTCATATATATAATTTTAGACTACCTAATATTCAGTATTTTTCTTATTTCAAAATGATTTGAGAATTTCAGTAAAATAAGACACCGAATCATCTGCCATTGGAACAACAGTATTTAACAATATTATTAATCTTTTTTGTGGTCAAGGTAAAATAAAAGTCATGCTTGAATGATGATAATTACCTAACATTTGTGATTAATTTTCTTGCCTATTCAATCTAATATTAAGACTATAAAAATTAAATAAGCAAATCCATCCATCCATTATCTGCCCCGCTTATCCTCAGTAGGGTCGCGGGGGTCCTGGAGCTACATTCCGGAAGTGGGCAGGTGACACCCTCATAAGCAAAAGTATCTAGAAAAGTAATCACTTTAGATATTTGTTACTTTAAAATGTATTCAAGAGAAATAAGACTCGTTTTGTTATTTACTGGAGAATTACACGTAGTATTCAAGACTTGCATTTCGTACCGTCGAACATTTTATGAACAATCCGCCCATGAAAAACTGGAATTTTACCTTACTTGCAGTCACATTATATATTAAATGAAAGAACATTTAAGTCAAGTCATGTTTGTGATGCCCTTAATCACAAGGAGTCTCAAAGGGCTGCACAGACTATTGCAAACTAGAGGCTATTATTACACCATCCCCTGACCTAAAACCTACATGAGGGCAAGGAAAAACTCAAAAACATGCAAGTGCCCAGAAGAGAACGCTAAATAGACAAGACTACAGTAATAAAGAGAAAATCAGCTGCAGATCTGTGAGCTTCTGCATCCATGTGCGCCGCAATTTTAAAGACAGCTCTATTCTTTGTTTTGGAAATTTGTTTCTGCTAGGGTTGTGCCATTATTTCTCATTGGACGCTCCAAAAAATAACTTAATAAGTTTGGATCAAAAGTGGACCAATCCAGTATGTGGGTTGGTTTGACCCAACGTCTTGTGTAGTTTTGCAGAAACAGCCTCCAGAAAAATTTTATATTTTGGTACTTTTTAATACATTTACACACTTTTAGTTTTTAGTAATCAATAGTTATTTTCAGTACTTTTTATACTTTTCTGTTCTTTTCCATGTTTTGTGCTTTTTTTTAATTCTTCGTGTACTTTTCCAAAAAGACATGTTGGCAAAAATGGAGGGGGAGTATAAAATACCTGTCGTCTGTGTATCCGTAGAGCTATTCGGCGTTGCTCTCCGGCTCTTCGCTGATAGTTGAAATCCTGCATGAAGGACATGTTTTGTTAGCAGTAAATTCATTGTCCAGTTTTCTTTCACTCTTTTGCAGTTCATCTTTGCATCACTAATTTTCTTTTTTGAATTAATTTTAATACCTTATTAATTTATTTGAAGTGTTGGCAGGGTCAGTGGTTGGAAAAGGCAAGGGGTAATGCACCTTTGACAGTTCAGTCCTCTATACATAATAACAACTATAAATCTACAAATTAAAAACACAGAGTTGCTCTTGGACGAAAGGACTTTATTGCCACCATATAATAGTACAATTAAATTGGGGGGCTATCTGCACGATAAAATCAATAATCCTCGGCTTGAGCCAGGTCTCTGTGATGACTGAAATACAATCGGCACAAATGTAACAGTATCACATGAGTTGTAGCTCCAGGTCACCAATTCATGGGTAACGGATCTGGTGTTGGTGAAATACTGATGATAGCCAAGCCATAGCAGTAGGCCAGACATGCAGCCTGGATATTGCTTTCTTTCCCGAGGCCGCCTCTGTCTTTTCCAGGCCCGATAACAATCCACGGAGCACCAAGTGGTGATCAGTATTTCTTTGCGCTCTTCTGACTTTCCTTAGAGTCTGATTTAATTGAAAACTTTTTTTTCAATGTTACAAGCTGCTAAAATAATAGCTGTCGCCGTGCATCACAGTTTGTTTTGGTGGACAGTGGTCACATTGACTTGTGCGCCGGCTGTTTGACTGACAGCATAGACCACCCTATCACAGTTGCGCGCACAGTCACACCCAACCAACACACACACACACACACACACACTCAAAGCCCTCCCCAACTTGCGCCTATGGTAGCTGTAGAGGACTCAACTTTGGAACTTTTGCCTTACATAGCATTTTTACGTGTTGTCTGCTGCATAACACTGCACGATACGTTGATGTCAATGACAATAAAGATGACCAATTCAATTCAAAAGTGTTCAAGTATCGAAAACAAAAAGTAAACCACTATACAGTGAGGGATTACTTTCTTTAATAAACTATATAAGTAGCAGCACAACTTGGTCATGTTTCTCCACTTCTCTGGAATGTTTGCAAGGCACTGGAGATCTCGCCCATCAATTGTCATATTGCTCTAATGGTTTGAATAAAAAGGTTGTTGATTTGCGCTAGGGACCTTAGCTGTAAAAAAACATTTAAGAAATATGCTTTGGAGTCCTCAGCACGTGTTGCATCACGTGACTACACTTCCATGACATGCTCACGTGCGCTATTTCCGTCTGCTTTTCTGCTTTTTACACTCATAAAATGTGTCCTTCAACCTGAACATTCCTACCCACCTGTCACGGGTTGGTGAAAAGTTGGGAGGGTCCAAATTAGGCCTGCTTGGCAACCCGGTTACAATCGGACTGGCACCGGGCAAACTCCCGGATTACACCTCTTAAACCATGACAACTGCCATTCTTATTTTAGAGGTTTTATTGCTTGCGTTTGCGTCACACTGGCACTTTGTGACTCGCGAGTCCTGCTTGACGCATTATGGTCAGGTAATAAATAAAACGTGGAAAAAAGGCCTTGATGTCACGGCAGGTATGAGAGCTCCAGATGCATAGAAGTCTGGAGTTTGTTTATTACATGTGTATTCCGCGGGAGGACACCAACCCCCCTTTCCCTGGTTACATAACTTGTGAGATTAGACTGCATGGTTGATATATAAACTGATGCAGACTTGTTGAGAACGAGGGCACCCCTGTATGTCATATGGAAGCTTTTTTTCTTTGCTTTTTTCGGGGTTCTTCGCCAAGGCGCGTGTCGTCTTTTCCCCCTTCCTTCAATTGTCCAAATTTGGATTCCAAAAGCATCTGCGCCTCATTTAGTCATGCGATTTTCCTCCTAATGATGCACATCAGCTGCATGTTTATTTTCATTTTGATACTGTACAATTAAGTCAGGGATAGTTTTGATCCCTGATGTTCTTCAAATTTGATGTGGTTTATTGAAGCTCTCCCAATGTCCTTATTTAAACTGCCAAAAAATTGCCCGTCACACAAACAATTGGGGAAAAATATTCCACATATGCTTTTGCTTGTAAGCAAAAAAAAAATACAGATGAAAACAAATCTCTCATTCAGTGGATCCTCGTTTATTGGAGGGGTTATGGTCCGAAATGAACCTGAGATAGGCAAAACCCGTAAGTAATTTAGAAAACATTTTTTTTTACAAGTTTACAATTAAATACATTGAAACAAAAAAGGCTAAAACATTTGTTTACTTAAAAAAACTGCTGTATTAATATTTATTTTTACAAATACTACTGTGTCGTTAAATAATAATTGTAATTATTAGGTACTGAAGAAGCAGAGAGACTGTAGCCAACCAGATTGCAGAAGTGAGAAGTTATATACTTTATGGTTCCTTATTTTAGAGCCAATCTTTTGTCAAAATCCTCTGTAATCAAGTATTTCCCACAGTGGTTTATAAGCCTGTCAGTCCAACAAATTATTGTTGCCCCCTTCACCAAACTATAAATACATTTAAAAGTCCAATCAATGTCTTAACTCTTCCCTCCATTGACATTTCCCCTCTTTTTCATCTTCAAAAACTGTAAAGACCTATAAGCCATCTCACCAAGTGACAAAATGATTGATTATATTGTTCATAGTATACTAGTAAACCACCACCCACTTTCTGTTGCCCAAGTTTTTTGTCCTGATCAAACTCAATTCCCAGTCTTTCCCTTCTGATCACCAGGCTTAGCAAGCTTTCCTTGAGAAAACCCTAATCAGTCACTAACACATGCCACGCCCATCACTGGATCATTTAAATTAACAGGTTGGTTTTCTTTAAGTAAGTCGCCATGAAAGCAAAGTCTACAGGGTGTTAACCTACCAGATCAATCAATAATATTATCAACCTAAAACAGAACGAGTAACAAATGTTTTAGTAAAACATTTTATGTGGAGATTTGTATAAGTTGGGTTGGGGATAGCAAACTCAAAGGCATTGTCTAATATAGTAAGCGTCAGGGTTCACGGATCCCTTAACCGCCAGGGTTGTCGGTGCGGCACTTCTTGTGGTCTGTTTTTGGCAAGTACAGCCTGGCAGCACATGTCCCACTCCAGGCCAATTTTTGGGCATAAGGGTAGACTCCTGTACATGAAACAGATCATATTGGTTTCCATGGTTACTAGTCGCAGGAGAAGCTGACTCATATATAGCATCTTTTGTCAAAATCCTCTGTAATCAAGTATTTCCCACGGTGCTTAATAGGTCTGTCAGTGGCTCAGGAGGTAGAGCGCCCGTCTTGGGATCCAGAGATCTCAGTTCAAATCCCGGCTCCTCCGTGTTACATGTCGAAGTGTCCTTGGCAAGGTTAGCGCCTTACATGGCTGCAAGGCCGCTATTGGGAAATGTGAAGCGCTTTGGGAAGTCTTCATTGACTTGAAAAGCGCTATATAAATGCAGATCATTTCATTTCATCTTCATAGTATGGTTTCTGTTGATTTTCAGTTTATAGCGCCATCCGGCTCATGAGAGATTAGCCAGACCATGGCATTGACGGGCAGCGACGCAAGCCTGCCCCTAGACTCTTGGGTACATGTGTGACAATTCTGTCACTAGATCCTAAACCCCTGTTTTTTTCCGTTCATAGATTTTGAGTATCACATCATACAATACTCGTGGCGCTTACAGTATATACTTTTTCAATATTGATTTTTGGGGTTTTTGTTTAAAATAATCCTGTCCTATGAAGTATAATAGCCCCCTATGGGACAGGTGCTTACCACGCCTAAAAAGGGAACTATGAAATGTGTATTAGTGCAAGGATTACGTTTCAATTATTGATATTTATTATGGGCTGTGCAAAAAGTTAAGGTAGTTTTTCCCAGTGGTAAATTGTAATAGGAAGAACTTCCTGCAACTGAAAATGTAAGCTACATGTTAGTGTCATTTACCCAACAACTAAATGGGAAAAGATTTGTCTCAAAAACCAATAGATTCACAATTTACTCGTGATCTAAAAAGCAGACGTCTTCATAAATGCACATGCAAGATTAATATTCGCATATGTAAATCGATGATACATTTCTGGCTCTGAAAAACACACGATTCACATCAGAATTATTTTAATGATACTGGAGAAATTGGAAAAAATTGGCATTGAAAATCCTAAAAAAAGTCCTTCGATTTGGCCCTGAAAAAGATGTACGAATTCTGTGCCTCCCCCTTTTCACTTGTGACTTTTCAAATGGCCAAATAAATTCTGGAGGTTTTTACTACATCTACCAGATTTAGCTGTAGTCCGAGTCAGCAGGTGGGAAAGTGGGCTGGTTAGTTTTTGATTCAAGTAGGCGCTGCTGGCAGGACATTGCAAATGAACTGAGGACGAATGAAGTAAATGTCGTCTGTGCTACTTTAATGCGCATTCACTGTTTTAAAAGCCAAACACTTTGATTTGGAAGAACATCATTACTTAGGGACCAAGTTCCTCTGCTGTGTGCTCCTGTGGAATATGTTGTCACTTAAAATACGAATTAGGCTGTAGCTGGGCTCGGATCAGTGGTGTTTTCATGCATAGAAAACCAAATACAGTAATCCTTTTATTTTTGAGGGGTTTGTGTTTTAAAAAGGTCCCGTGATAGTCAAAACCCAAGAAGTAGAAACATTTATTTATTTATTAATGAAATACTCTATTGTACATTAAAACCAAAGAACAAACCATATTTACAGGCTCAATCATTTAATAAATAAAATTACTTTACATCATTTATAAAATAACTACTGTACTGTCAAATTATAATCTTAAAAATAATCTTGCTGCATGTATTGCACTTCCTTTAGCGAATCGAGAAGTCTAATTTTGTTGGCGATAAAAAGTATGTTCCTCTACCTTTCGGTCTGAGCGTTTGATGGCTTTTAGAGAAACTTGAAATTAAAAAAGATATGCGCTTATGTAATGAACAGTTTAGACCGCAACGTCATTAACACTAAGGCAGACACCATCAGAAAAGGGTTGACTGTTTAGCCAATTAGAATGCAGAACACAATAATAATTAAAATCTGAAAAGTAGTGAAACCATAATAAGGATACCACGATACAGCAAGGGATTACTGTATACTTTAACTTAAAGTACATTATGTTTTAAAAATAATAATCATAAGGGCGAACATGATAACGACTAAATATTATGTCTTAGTTAATCGGCTTGATAGAAAAAAAGACCCGATAATGCGTTACTTTATGCTATGCTTTAAACTTTAATCAGCAGACGATGATGGCGGCACGCACAGACGCAGCGGCTCACAGCTCTTCAGCTAATTTTCTATTTATTACTGTTCTTTTGTCTTTTTTGCTTTCTTTTCTGGACACATGCGTGGCCAATAATACCTATAATTGGGAGGAACTTATACAATTGGGTCAGCGTCTAAATTTCGCCTTTTTGGGCACTTTTTATACCACCTTTGATATCCCGGACGAAATACAAAGAGATACGGTATCTCCGTGGGTTGCCAACCCATTTACGAAGCGGCGGAGACGCCGTAGGGATCGTAAACAAAAGCGGGGCTGTTGCTTGGGCAAGTGTGCTAAGCTAAGGGAGCTACATCGGCAAAACGACAGTGAAGGACACAAAGACTGAAATTGTGCCTAGTTCCACCAATATTTCTTCATCGATCTTGCCTGTCAACCGACGCCTGAGACTCAACATGCCCGAACGGCGACATCTTGACTCTATTTGACTTGACTTGACTTACTTGTTGGACAGATTCCAACCATTTATGTTTTTCATGATAATATATTTCGTTTTTATAGCACAACTTGGTTGTGTCTCCTCTAAACCTCACTTTAATGTGTGCAAGCAGGGTTCCCATGGATTCTTGAAAAGTCTTAAAAGGCATTGAATTCATTATTCTAAAAATAAAGCCTTAATCAGCTTTAAAATGTCTTATATCCAATTTTACAAAGTCTTAGAAATGTGAACACATTAATAAGAATTTTATTTGTTTGAACTAAAAACATTAACTAACATTTATTAAGTGTCTTTTTAATATATTTCACAGATTTACTTTCATGGCATCATCACGTGACCACAGTAAAATAACCATCAAAACGGTGATATGGTTTCAGTCGGGCCTTTTAGAGTAGACGCGTATCTTTGGTCTGCCCATAATACACCTAGCAACTTGAAACAGACTGTAAATTTAATCAGAAGTGGCTGTCTGACGAACGCTTTTCGCCATGGCCCAAAGCTGTGCCAGGTTCCAGGTGATGTATATGAGGTACGATGTATTGTGTGCAAGAAATATTTGTTTTGTTTTTTTTGTTTTTTTCACTGTGTTTTGTTGTTGTTGTTGTTGTTGACTTGGTCTTAAATTTGATTTCAAAAGGCAATTAAAATAAAGTCTTTAAAAGTCTTAAATTCAACTTGCTTAAGCTGTAGGAACACTGGCAAGGCACTGGAGAGCTCGCACAACCACAGTCATCCGACACTACTTATTCAAAAGATTCTAAGTATTTATGTCCCGCTTCAGAATTTATTTTGATTTCCTATCTACAGACGCTCCCCTACTTACGACCATTCTACTTACGTTAAAACATTTTTTATGGGATGTCGAAAAATATCCGGACATTGCTGTTTTGTATTGTGTGCACCTTTTTCAGAGTACAGGACATTACTGTAGCGCTTCTTTCGGCCACTACCGGCGTGTCACCCAGCATCCACCCCAAAGACTGCCTACAACACATAGCTTCTCCATTTCCTTTGTTTTTATGATTTTATGTCCTGTTTTTTATTTATTATTTCGTTTACAACTTTTTAAATTGTATTTTTTCATTGTTTGTACAGTGTCCTTGGGTGGCCTGAAAGGCGCTTTTAAATAAAATGCATTATTATTATTATTATTAAAGAAAAAACCTGGCTTCTACTTCTTAGTTCTTGTGTAAACATAACAACGTGTACTGTATCTCTAGCTCTCTAAGAACCTTAACGTTTTTATCGTTTAAAATCTCGTGCATCCATTCAATATGGTTGGTGTAAAGTGTAAAGAAGAGGCGAGCCGTTTCTTTTGAAATGAAAGTGGAATAAGAGACTTTGGCGCAGTTGAGAAAATGGTTGGATCGCTTTTTTTTTCGTCCACACAATAACACGGAGGAGGCCCTCTTGAAGCCCATCAAGAGATCTCGGGTTCGACTCCCCCCTCCTCCGTGTTATATGTCGAAGTGTCCTTGGGCAAGACACTAAATCCCTAATGCCCCCAACAAGCAGGTCGGCGCTTTGCATGGCTGCATGGCCGCTATTGGTGTGTGAGTGTGTGAATGGGTAAGTGTGAAACACATTGTCAAGCGCTTTGGGAGGTCTTCATTGACCTGAAAAGCGCTATATAAATGCAGACCATTTACCATTTATCTTCCAGGAGTAAGTTAAACGTAACTTTATTTATCCTTATACAGCAAATCATTTGATGAAATGATTATTTTTTAGTACAAATCAATACAGGTTACTTAGACAAATATATAAACCTTAAACATACAAAATATAGCACTGAAGCAACTTACGAACGAATCTCGTTCGTAAGTAAGGCAGCGTCTGTATACAGAAGTAGGAGCACAACCTTCTCTACCGCTGTAATGTGTGCGAGGCACTAGAGAGCTCGGCCTTAATCAGGCGTGGCACAAGATCTGTACAGGGTTCTGAAATTTAGCGAGAACATTGACAGAGTACATTTTGTTTTGTGGTTAGAAAGTTCCTCTCTTTTTCATGACACACTGACGTTTTTGTGTGTGAATGCCATTTTAATTAAGATTGACAGCTCGCAGACCAAGTCCGTAACTGCATGTCATAATCGCACCACAATGTGTTCTTTTTTTTTACCCGACATACGCTAAGTGAACTCTACATATTTAAATCATTTGTACACCTTTAGGAAATAAACTCTGCCATAAAAAAGTTAGTGGTAGTAGTGTTAAAAAGAATTTTTCATCAACGTACAGACAGCACAAATCATTTGAACACGGTAAGCTTCGGGGGAAAAAGTAACTAATAGTGTGTATCATCGAGTGTGTTGGAGCACATTATGGTTCCGTGAGATCTTATCTAGTATGCCGCAGGAAATTGCCCAATTTTGTATTTACAAATAAATCATGCCATTGTTTTGTAGGTTTTCTTTTTTCCCATTGACTCTAACAGTCATCCATATCAGTAGGTGGCAGTAGATTACTATTTTTTAATCTGCTAATTGGGTTGTATAGTATATAACTTATTTTGTTTGATGAAGCGGTTTTAGATTCCACCGCGAAAAATAAGAAAACGCATAAAATAAATCTTAAAGAGAGAAATCTTGCACATAATATTGCAGATTTTAATTATTTTAGTATTTTGCTAAAAACATAAACACAAAACAAAGTTACAATAAAGTAAAAGAAATGCAGGTCCACTAGTGGAAACATTTTGCTTATTTTGAGTTTTAGTTTTTGTATTTGGCTTTCCACACTACACATGAAATGATACAAATGTTGAATTAGTTTTCTAGAAAGACAGGATGTAAATGAAATAAAATTTGAAAAACAAATGAAAATATTGTATAATCCTAAATGACAGCAAAATTTTTAACCACATTTAATAATCTGCATTAACTCCTGATTCACATTGACCATAAATGAAAATAACTACTTTATACTGTCAATTTAATCAACATGATAATTTAGGATTTGAAAAAAACATGAAACTGACGCCGGGAAATAATTTTAAATAATTTTTGACGGACAGTGTGCCTCGACATTTTTTATTTAAATAAAAAAGGCATTGAAGGAGTAATCTTAAGTACTTAAAATACACTGTTTTAGAAAGAAGTTGTTAATGTAAATGACAGCAGCAACAACATTTTGGGGGTGTTATTTGCTGATTTTATTTCTCCTCATATTGTTTAGGCAAGTATTTGCTAATTAGCTCTGAAAAGTGTTCATCTTTTGAAAAAAAAAAACTGCGGTTTTTTTCTGTGCTCTTAGCTAGTGTTTTTCAACTGGTTTACAGCGAGACCTTGTCTAGTGTGACTACCGAAATTGACCCATTTTCTTCTTACCAAAAAAGTGTACAGTATGCATTTGTTGAGTGTCTTTTGTGCAGTCAGCCTGTAACATTCATCCATGTCAGTAGGTGGCAGCAGATTACAATTTTATTTATTTTTATATTATTTAATGATAAAGGGAAATATTTTTGATGAAGCTGTTTATGATGAACTGCAAAAATATCTAATCAATTGAATACAGCAAATTATTACACAGAAATGAGCTGATTTTAATTACTGTTTTCTTGTTTTACAAAAAAAACTTGAGAAGTTAGAAAGTTGTAAAAGGTATTTTTGTTCCACTAGCAAGTCATTTTTGCTCATTTTCAATATGATTTTTGTATTCGGCTTTCCAGAAGTATAAACCCATACTACATTTGGATGGGTACAACTGTTTTTTTTTCTAGAAAAAAAGGATGAAATTGAAGAAAAATCAAAAGTTAAAGCAAACATATTGAATAACCTGTATTACTTCCTGAGCCACAGTGACCACAAATGATAAGAACTTTAGACTGTCAATTAAGGCAACATGATCATTTAAAGGTGCTGTCTAGTATTTGGAAATGTTCTACTCGCCGACACCATCTTCTGGCTTAAGTCATCATTGCAGCCTCTGTCTATCTCCTTTTGTGGTGTACATGCATTTTTTAGACGCGTTCAAATAACCTTTTCTTTTTTTCATCTTTTCAGGGGTTTTGGTTGGCGTTTGGACTGTATTTAAAACAGGCCTTTTTTACTTTTACTATTATAAAACTACTCTAACAAAAACTGTGATGACAAGCTTTAAGTCACTCTTCAACCTCCCCCCGTTCTTTTTTCCTTTCCTTCTACCTGTTGTGTTGCACGTCTTGAACAGCTCGGTTTAAAGGATGATAAATACAGATAGGCACAGTGGAAAATGTTTTAGAAAAGGGTTTGACCTCAGTGGGCAATTGTTAATACACACTTAATAGAGAAAATATTATACTCTTAACAATTTAAGGATACCTCAAACAACACACCCAAACATTAGGCTTTAAGAAAATTGAAACTGGTGCCAGGAATTAATATTTATATATTTTGGCCTACAATGTGCCTCGAGTTTTTTTTTTTTACTGATAACAAGTGTGCCTTGTCTCAAACTGTTTTAAATCAGAGTTGTGAATGTAAATAAGAACCAAATAATCTTCTTGTGTGTTTTTTGGCGACTTTTATCTCTCGATCTGTTTTCGGCAAGTATTTGCTTTTTCGGTCCAAAAAGTGGCTGAATCTATCAATTGAAAAAAGAAAAAAAAGTGATCTCCTTGCTCTTCGAAATCCCTTCCTTTGCTATCAGCACGTGTTGCATATTAGCTTGTCGGTGGAGATGCTCATGTCATAACACAGAGCATGTGTGCCCCCCCTCCTTTCCCGATCTTACCACCAATTTCCTTCGCACGATATTATCGACCTGAGATTACATTTAATTCCCCCGTGACATTCACTGACCTTGACCGAGCGCCACGGAAGCCAGGAAAGCCAGCAGGAAGGCTGCAGGTTTTAATCCCGACATGGTGTCGCTTAACCTCGCGTCCTGGTCAGGTGTGCCAGATGCTGAGAGGTGCGTTCGCTGCTCAAGCTGCAGTTTGTGTTTGTCTGGTCGGAGGCTGACGCTTTTTAAAAAGATGGAGCGGCATGGGCGCTCGCCAATCCGGCCCCCTTCTGCTCACCATTGGTCAATTTCTGGCTCCCTTGTATCAACTTTCACAAAATAGGTGTAAAAGTGGGTAGTTGGGACTGGAGTTAGGGGTTGGGGGACTCAAAACGGAGAGTAAGGTGTCATATATAAGAGCTCCGCTTGATTAAAAAGCCAGGGTGCGTACGGGTGCTTGAAATCCTTGAAAATGTTTATGCTTTGTGTTTTCAAGGTTTGAAAAGTGCCTAAATTTTGGATAAAGTGCTTGTAAATGCTTAAAACTGTTGCCATGTTTCACAACAAGTTTGCTTAAAAATGGCACTGCTCTCTGGTGACTTTGCTTGGCCATTACATTTCATTTTCCCTCGTTATAGTGCAAGGATTACGAATCTCATCTCATCTCATTAGCTGCACCGCTTATCCTCAGTAGGGTCGCGGGGGTGCTGGAGCCCATCCCAGCAATCATCGGGCAGTGGGCAGGGGACACCCTGAACTGGTTGCCAGCCAATCGCAGGGCACACAGGGACCGACATCTCACTCGCTCGTTCACACAGAGGGACAATTTGGACCGGCCAATCCACCTGAAATGCATGTCTTTGGAATGTGGGAGGAAACCGGAGTGCCCGGAGGAAACCCACGCAAGCACGGGGAGAACATACAAACTCCGCACAGGAAGTCCGGTAGCTGGATTTGAACCCACACAGGAGGTTCCCAAGACCTTAGAACTGTGCCGCTCACGCGCTAACCACTGCGCCGCTGTGCTGCCCTAAGGATTACGAATCAATTATATAAATTTATCATGGGCCATGCAAAATCTTAAGGTCTCGTTTCCTGGTGTTAAATTTGATGAGAAGACTTTCTTGCTACTGAAAATGTATGATACATATTACTGTCATTTTTACCCAACACCTATATGGGGAGAGTTTGTCTAAACAAAAAACATATTCCTGAATTCCTCAAGATCGAAAAATAGTGTGTCCTGATAAATGCACACACAAGATTAAAAAACGCATATGTAAATCACAGATATATTTTTGGCTTGAAAAATTACATTATTCTTTTTATAGTAGTATTGTAGAAATTGGAAAATTGGCTTTGAAAGTTCCCAAAAAGTGCTTAAATTTGGCCATGAAAAAGGTGTATGAACCCTGGAAATGTCATCGTGATTAAGGATGCAACTAACGATTATTTTGACAATTGATGATTCAGACCTTTTTTTTTTCCGATAAATTGATAATCAGATTTTTGAAAAATACATTTTTAAATTCCTCCCTTTTTTAAACATTGAATATTTGGACAGATAGAAGAATAGTGCACCAAAAAAAACAGAATTCTTTTATATAAAACAATAATTGTCAAGAACCATAACTGGATCAGGACCCAAACGCGTGACGTTCTCACACAAGCCTTTTATTTTACGGGAAATGGGGAGTCATGCAAGTTAGGCAGCGGTCAGGCGTGGAAAGACAGGAAGCCAGAGACCGACGAGATCGATTCCAATTGCCCAAGTTGATATAACAGGACAAACTAGACGGGAACAAAAACTGGAAACCGATATTAAACAGGACAAAAATAAATGGGCACAATACGGGACAGGGAATACCAACAGGAAAACAGGACTGAGTCAAAACCCACGTCTTGTGGGGCAGAGGTCCGTTGACGGGCTGACAAAGGAAGTGTGACAGGACTGGGTTTAAATATCAGGGAAGCCAATCTGACACGGGCCATAGCAACCGTGACAATAATAAATCGAATATACAGTACTCTTTTATTAAGTGCAAAAAAAGAGAGGCAATATCAGATGAGATTGTGAGTCCTGCATTATATGTACATTGTACATCGAAGGTTTTTATACTGTACTTTGAGTTGCATTTCAGTGTCTGAAAAGTGTTATTTAAATTGGATTTGAATCAAGATGACCTCGAGCATCATATTATGGTCTTGAAGCGCCCTTTGTCGGACCAATGTGCTACTGAAAGTTCGTCACAGGATCAAGCGGAAATTCAATGGACTCTTATTTGCATTGAATTAAGTGAGTTAAATAAAGTTGAGTGCCGCATAAATCACGAGACATAACGAATCAATAATAAAATTTGTTGCCAACGCTTTAAACTCACTTATTGTCGAACATTATTTTCAATTGGGATAGAAGGTGCCTGCCAATTTTTGCAAATTTGACTCATTTTTGAAGCCCTACCGAAAATGTAGTTGGTTATCTACAGTATGATGGAATGGGACATATTTAAAAAAAACTTTGAACCCTCGTCTTGCATTAGGTAAAAAAAATATGTCCCGAGTTTTGACCATTCTTTAGTAAACAACAGTTTACGTTGCTAAATTTCTTGAAAATACTAATTTCCAAAAAAACTTCTGAGAAAAACAGCTTTTCATGAAAGGATGAATTTCAAGCAGAACTTTTATTTGGTGCATTTTTTGTATTTGAATTTGTGATACATCCATTATCTAAAGACTATCAACAAACTCAAGGTCACTTTTCTTGCAAAAAAACTGAACCAATGCATGAACATTGCAAGAACTTTCACACGATCTCGACCAGCGTGACGATCACGTTCCAACGGGCGATCCCGTTTCTGCAGACGTGCACAAAACATCATCCCTCACTGACCAGATGATGACAATAGAACTTCGTCATCTTTTTTCGAAAGGAATAAGCTCTAACTGTCTACTTTCGCAGGGGATTCTAATACTCATTAACTACGATAAACAAGGGTTTACAGTACATAGAGAACTTACTTACAGAAACCAAAGAATAAGCTCCATAAATCAAGTGATTTTCCTTCCCTGTTTTTTTTTCACAACTTTACATCTTATTAAAATATGTGGTTTAAATGGGCTATTTAAACAGTTCCTCTCATGTGTGTGTTTTTACAGCTGATTAGCGGCAGAAATAATCCATTCTTTGGACAAATATGGCCCACTTTCCTAAAGTTTCCAACAACGGGTTTAAACCTTATATACATATTATAAAAATCAAAAAATAATATTTCCTAGTGTGTCAGACTGCTTCCACTTCCTATTTTTAAAAGTCGTCGATTGCATGACCGTGTGCTGCAAAAAGAGTGGAAGTAGCGTCAGATGTCAAACCACTCAGGAAAAAAATCAACACGTGTGAATACAAGGCGCCCTAGTGTGCTTGTTCACAACATGCGAAGCGCAGCTAATGAGGAATGTTGCTTGTTAAAAGCTCAGTCAAGGCACACATTACATGTGTTTATCTGTATTACAAGGCTTCTATGAGTTTTAGAAGGTCACGGAAGATCCTTTTTTTTTTTAACCACGGCTCTCGGATCCCTTAACCGCCAGGGTCATAGCTGCACTACTTCCTGTGTCCAGGCTGTTTTTTCTGGGTAGCCGTTTGCTCCCCCACATAAAACATTCCATGGTGACCAGTAACAGGAGAAGCTTCCTGTTGTGACTTAGATACAGCACCTTCATCATTGTTTTTCGGTGTACAGCGTCATCCCGCTCTTCAATGACGGCCAGCGGTGTTTGTGTGACGTAATACTGATACTAGATCCTAAATCACCATGGGAAAACTATTTTGTTGCAAAGTTTTGAGTATCACATTGTACAATGCATTTAGAAGCAATACAACCGGCTGGGTGGAAGCAGTAAGAGGAAGCTGTCAGACAATTTGGGATTATTTAATATGATTTGAAGATGTGTTTGTTTGTACTGTTCGCAACCCTTTGAAAATGCATGGCGTCTTGGTAAGGCTTCTATTCTCTTTATTTTTTGTTTATGCAGTAGGTAAGCAGTTTTTATTGCTACTGTACTTTGTAAAATTACATCCACGCCTTATTGTTCATACGGTGAGAATAATTTGACCTACATGATTAAAAAGGATTTTACAAGCTAGCACATGTAAATTTTGCTATATATATTTTAACTCTTTCCGTAAAGTAGATTAATTTGTTGAAATATTTCTTATGAAAAACATTCAGTTTGATGAAATTTCATTTTTTGCACAAAGAATTGTGACAAGTAGGATTGTGAACGCAACTCCTAGCCGCTAATGACAGTTTCTTTGCATTAATGTATGAAGTCCAATCAGGCAAATTTTGATTAAAAGAAATTGGTTTAGTACGTATGCTAACCAAGTTGCTAGCATTAGTATTAGCTAAAAACACAATTCACTAATTTGCTCATACAACAATCACCAAAATAATTAATGTATGATGACAATAAATAATAAAAGATAAACATTCACAGCGTTTCTCAACTGTCTTACGTTATCGAAACACTAAGCTCTTTTTCACATCGAGCGTGATTACTCTGACATGCCAAAGTCCATCTGTGTAAGCAGAACGACGCTCCAATGAAGTCTTTCGCTATCCAGAAAACAATTTCGGTAAATAAACCTCCTGGAGCTTTGCGGACCGTGGCTCATTTGTTTACATCTGTGCGTTGTTTATGCAATGTGAGGTCATGTTTATAGTGACCAATTACCCTGCTAATATTCCGGTAAAAAAAGGTTATTATGCTAATTTGGCCTTGTTCACAAAAGGAATGGTCATCAAATAGTCAGCCTGCAAAATAAAATCCTTTTTCGAATTGTTTCCTCTTTTTGGTAATGTTGAGTCAAAAAAATGAAGTGGTTTCAAGTAAAGTCATTATCTAGCATCAAGCTAATTCATTCTACAGGCCTTAAAGTAAAGGAAACTAAATGCACGCAGACATTTTTTTTTCAATGAAATTGGTGATTGACATTTTGTTATAGCCGTTTCTATAAAAGTATGCACTTAATTTTATTGCCTTAGCATTCAATTTAAGCTACCTGTGGTACAATAAACACCAATGAGCTCATTCATGATGGAGCTTCTCTCCGTCATCTTTATTTAAACCAGAAGTTGTAAGCTGCGTAATGAGAGACCTTCCTATGTCCACGCCTGCTTGATGGCAGAATATAACCGTTAAAGACCAAACTAAGTCTGGTTATTATCAATAAGCTAAACAGAATTTTTTTCATTACCTTTGTCTGATTTTAATCGTATACAAGTGTGTACTTTATACACAGATTAGATATTTTGTCATAGTCAGTACCTTCTGTACGGCCATGTTCTGTTTTGGTGCTTTCAATTGAATTTTACTTTTTGATATTTTAAAGATATGTCACAAAAATCCCTTGAGAGTAATGGCACTCACGGTTCACGGATCCCTTAACCGCTTGCGTCGTCGGGGCACCAATTAATAAACCAAACAGCGCTTGTTCTCAGCCAATCAGGACGCCAGGATGACAACAGCCGGTGGCTGCCAATTTAGGTCTTCTATCTTTGTGCCACATGTAATCCGAGCGCTTGTTCAGGGGTCCCCCTACTTACAAATTTATTTCGTTCTGGGAGTAGCTTTGTAACCTGAAACATTTGTAAGTTGAGTGTTTTGGATCAAAGATGGTTCGACAACGTGTCTGGGGCACTTGTAACGTTGACCAGAAGTATTCTGAACGATTGGTAGGGGTTATGTTTGTCCCTTTTCCTCAGCTAAAAACTAATTTGGAGAAGTGTCCGGACAAAGTGGATAAAGGCCCTCATGTTCAACTCAACGTGAAACTCATTGATGGAAACGGGTTAACGGAAAAGTTATTTGTTCTACAGTAATTGTTTTATCCGTATTAAATTGAAGTTTACGCTGCTGTTGGGTCGGCTATAACACAGCACCCTATCAGCCTCACAGTGTGACGTGTAGCTCCTCCCTGCCACATTAATTTGGTATATTACCATGAAATAAAAACCCCGACACGCCTTGAAAAAATCCGCAATGGGTTTGTTTTGTCACAGGTTATGAAAGACAGCCTCAAGACGACTTTGCCCTATTCATAACATGAGATGCGCAAAACAATAAGACTGAGGTGACATATCTAAAACTCACTAAGGGGCCGGTCACACAGACATTTGCGGCTGAATCACGGCTAAAATTTTGCGTTTTTTTTTTTGCCCGTGGTTGCCCGGGATGGAAAATGCGCAAAATTTGACAACCCGCCGTTCGTCTGTGGTATGGCCGGAAAAAAGACGCCGGCGACTGTTCCGCTTCCTCATCGCGTCATTTCTGCGTCATTGGCTGCGGCTGCATCGGCTCGCTACAACGGGTCAGGTGTATCGACATTTCGTTCTGTGTACATTGTTACAAAGAATGACAATACAAAGGAAATTATTATTATTATTATTATTTTCTCGTGTGGACCACGGGTATAAAAGCTCCCGAGCCGGTGTTGTGCCCAAATCCGACTCCCACGCAACACAACCACCCACCCCCCCACACCCTCGCGTGAACGCGCATTCTGCTGCGATCGCTTTTGACCTTTTCATCCGCGTTAACAAACGCATTTTGTAGAATACGATCGCACTTTATTGTTTAAATAAACGCGTTATATAGACTAGGATCTACCAATTATTATAATTAGCTCGCTTTATTGTTTTAATAAGCGTTTAATATAGAATATGATCGCTTCTGATGAAAGCGCAGCAGAATGCGCGTTCACGCGAGGTGGGAAGGATTTACCGTTCGATTACGTTAACAACAAAAATAAAGACGGAATGGATTATGTTGTATTACATTCCCAACGAATGCAAGACGAAGTGGATTTGGTTATATGTTCGCCATTACATTCCCTATAAGTGAGATAAAGCAAGGTAAAAATGGTTGGAGAAGCGAGGAAATGCAAATCTCGGCAGGGATGTATTTCTCGGGCTGTAGAATTCATAAACGCTCTAGACACAGTCCCGTGAATATCAAGACTTCAAGCTATGGCATCATATTTATTTTATAATCTTTAAAAGAAATGTCAAGAAATAAATATGGGTTAAGACGAAATCACTACGCTGACGGGGAGGGGTTTATTGAGGGTAATTATTTTATCTATTTTGCTAATTATCCATTATCGATCAGTTCATAACACGTTACAAAGCTTAGGAGCCGGGACTCTTACTCTCGGCCAAAAGGCCAGGCTAAGGATCTAGCATCAAAGCCTTGTTACGACCATTAATAATGCACCGAAAGATTTATTCGAAATGAAGAGAAACTACGCTGACGGTGATCCATGTTCACCCCCTTGACGTCACGAGCACAATGGTGTGCTCGGCAAATCGCGCTGTATATACGCGGAGAAAGGCGTTTGACTGTCACACGCGTAACACGCTAATTTCACGTAATAACACCGCGATACAGGCGCAGAACATGCTATTACCATGCTCCGCCCACAATTACCCGCTGAAATTTCCCGTCCTACCCATGTGTAACTACGCCCTGGCCGCGGCCAGAGCACGTTGATCCGCGTCATTTCCGCGTCATTACCTCGTGTTGACCACGTGTGCGGCACGCGGTTTAACACGTGCTCAAACTTTTGAGCAGCTCAAAAGTTTTGAACGCGGCCAACCACGTGAAAATTTCCGACCGCGAGTAAAGCACTGCTCTATCTCGTCTATATGGCGGTCTCAAAACGTCCAACAGCGCCCAACGACATCTGCTTCACGGCCAGAAGTTTACGGCCGCGGTCCAGCCTCGATAAACTCGTGAAAGTCTGTGTCCACGCGCTCTCAAGAATTGAACAGCGCAAAATTTTTTCGCGCTGCCACCCGCGCGCGAATTTCCGACCTCGTGTTCTGCACTGCCGTAACTTGTCTGAATGGCGATCTCAATGCGTCCTATAGCGTCCGCCTCAAAGGCAGAAATTTCTGGCCGTGATTCAGCCGTAAATGTCTGTGTGACCGGCCCCTAAGGTCTGTTATAAGGGAAAACAATAAAGTGTACATACCCTGCTTTACATTTGCAGTAAGAGTCCATCAATTTTTATAAAATTGGTACGGGGCTGACGACTTCCTCATAGATCGCCAAGATTACTAGGTTATTAGCGTCTTTGGACTTTATGGATATAACTCTGTGTATAATAATTGAGACCCTTTTCTACTGTCTTTTTAAGATCTCATCTCATCTCATTAGCTGCACCGCTTATCCTCAGTAGGGTCGGGGGGGTGCTGGAGCCCATCCCAGCAATCATCAGGCAGTGGGCAGGGGACACCCTGAACTGGTTGCGGGCCAATCGCAGGGCACACGGGGACAGACAACTCACTCGCTCATTCACACCTAGGGACAATTTGGACCGGCCAATTCACCTGAAATGCATGTTTTTGGAATGTGGGAGGAAACCGGAGTGCCCGGAGGAAACCCACGCAAGCACGGGGAGAACATACAAACTCCGCACAGGAAGTCTGGAGCTGGATTTGAACCCACGCAGGAGGTTCCCATGACATGAACTGTGCCGCACATGCGCTAACCACTGCGCCGCCGTGCTGCCCGTCTTTTTAAGATAAATTTGTATAATAAGGAAAACCGGCTGAAGAGTCGCTTGCTGTTGTTTCAGCTGCCCTATTTTCTCTGTGTGTGATACATGGATACCGTGGCTTGGCACTCTCTGTACAATCTAAGGATGCAACTCTGGACAGCCTTATCCACTGTTGAAAGTCCCTGGCCTGTTCTAGGGTTCTGGCAAAGTTGGCACCAATCCATTCCTTAATGTTGTTCGCTCAGTTCTTTTACGGTCCTCCTCTTATCCTGCCCCCTTAGACTGTGCCCTTGAAAATGATATAGGTCAGTCCTGATGATCTTATGAACTGACGATACCACTGAAGTTTCCGTCCGCGCATAGTTGACAACAGTCCTTCGTAGAGTCCAATGTGCCTTCTGATGGTGTTGTGCACCGTTTCGTTTGTCACATGGGCTAAGTAACTGATGCCTAGAAGTTTCCTGTAGCTGTCATAATTGCTGATTCAGGGCACCTGCGACTGCCCCGTTGGCGCCAACAGCCCTGAGCGCTGATTGGATCCGTGACTCTTTTTAAAACCCCGGCTTCCAAGAGGATGCTGTCAGACCATCTGTGAACATATGCTTCCAGGTAGGCAAGCTCTGCACCTTCCGACATTCTCCTACCCTGTTTTCTCCTGCCTGATACCTGTTGTCGACCTGTTTCTGGACCTGTTTCTGCCCCGCTCTTCCGTCTCGGCCATCGACCTGTTTTGCCCTGTTTCCTGCCTGATACCTATTGCCGGCTACCTTTCTGGACTCGTTACCGCACTTGTTCCCCCGTCCCGGCTATTGACCAGTTTTCCCGCTGCCTAAGACTATCTTCGCTCGACACGGAAGTGCCACTTCCTCGTTCCTGCCATTAGCTACCCGCGTCCAACGATCATCGGATCGTGGAAGCAAGCACTGCTCTCTTTCTGAATAAAACTGAGTAAAAACAAACGCTATCGGGTCCTGTCTCCGTTTCTGGCCTGTGATGGTAGTATCGCATCTCCATGGCATGGATTTTATTTTCCAGTTTTCTGTGAGAGTCCATGTCCCGCAAGCATTGAGGAAGATAGAAGTAACTAAAGATCAGACTCATGCAAGCGCTCACATCTTTCAATTTTTATCCGATTCTCATTTCTTACTGTTCCTTATTTTTCTCCCAGTCACTATCTCTCCTGATTTCTCATTGCAAACATGACTTTCGTCTGTGAAATTTGGTATTTTGTTGTCTCGTTATCGTGACACACCTTTTAGATTACCGTATTTTCCGCACTATAAGGCGCACCTAAAAGCCTTTATTTTTTTCAAAAGATGACCATGCGCCTTATAATACAGTGCGCCTTATTTATGGATCAATATTAAATCGCAAAGTTTTCCAACTAACATGCAGCCGCCGACTAGATTTTCCCCCGAACGCCAAGTAGTACGCGGTGTATGCTGGGATTTATTTACCGGCGTTTCATTGGCTAACCAATGTGTCAATCATCATTTGAATTGATCACTATTGGCTAAAGTTATTCGGAGGTCAAGGGGCGGATCCTTTTTATCATTTACAGGCTGGCATTGGCTTAAACGGCAAAACAAAGCCTGCAATTGGCCAAAAAAGATGTGTCAATCATCAGTTGAATCTATCACAATTGGTTAAAGTTATTCGGAGGTCAAGGGGCGGATCCTTTTTATCATTTACAGGCTGGCATTTGCTTAAACGGCAAAACAAAGCCTGCAATTGGCCGAAAAAGATGAATGTGTATAGCACGTAGCTGACGGCATAGAGAAAGCATTTTTTTCTATTCTGTATTTGTAAATATTTTATTCTCCTGGATTTACTACCCTCACGGATATAAGAGGACATTGGCTGCACATTATTATGAACACAACGACTTCGGTGAGCTACTCCGGATTTTATATTGTCCCTGTAACTTGTTTCAGACTGAACTCGATGTTTCTGTGATAAGCGGTGCAGATAATGGATGGAATGGAGTGTCTATTTTTAAAATAAACTCAATTCCAAGTGTTTATTGTCATATGCACAGTAAAGTTGCGAGCGAAAAAGAAAACAGAAACTAAGGAATGGTTGGCATTTCTTGAATCCCAAGACTTTAACCTTCCGAATGATGGAACGATGCATTTGAGTGACATCGTACGGACACCGCATCCGCACGTGTTCTCGACACGTATTTGCGTCTTTGCAAGCTTTGGGAATGTTAAGGGGGTAATAAGTTGGACTGAACTATCTGACTGTTTTGTCGACGTTCCCATTGTAGCGCCTTATAATCCGGTGCGTCTTATGTATGTCAAAAATAGGACCAAAAACTATTTTTTCGGGGTGCGCCCTATAACCCGGTGCGCCTTACAGTGCGGAAAATACTGTACCTTTTATGTTTTGTTCAATTAGAGCTACTTAATGTCCCAACATATCAGGCCTTGCCTTTCTTGTTTAAATGAATTTTCTTTATTGTCATTGATAGAAACATAGTAAACATTGTATGTAACCAGATTAGACATGGCACTCCATGGTCAAGTGATGACGTAGAATATGCATATAAAAAAAAGATTAAAGGCTATCAGGATAAATGGCAGAATTTTTTATTTTGAATGTAGTGATGAGAGACTGGCCTAATAGAGTTAGTGTTCTAGCATATCCTCTGTTGTCTTTCAGCTAGTTAGTGTCCTTGCACAATAATTCATGGTTTCGTCTTCAAGGCAGTCTCGTTCTTTTTTGCACTTGTATGTATAATTATTTCGTTGTTAGAGCTTGGTGAACAATTTGTAATTGTTCTATTTACACAAGAGTATGTTCCCATCCTCCTCTTTCATGTTTTTTCCAGTTTGGTATTCCACCTTATCCCGCTTCTTCTTACCTTTATTTTTTGTTCATTTCAATATAGTCAATGTTTCAACGTTATGTAGCAGGGATTTAAAGTCAAGCTTGCGCTAAAGTACATTTGATGCCTTTGAATTCTGAAGATTCTAGTTTGTCTCAGTGGCTCCACCTACGGTCGCTTCTCCAATGAGAAGGCGCGGGGGGTAGGGTTAGGAAGAAAGAGGAGGAGGGGAAGATCGAAAGAAAGAACACCGTGGCTTTCAAAGCAAAGATTCCGTCTCCTCCTCTTACACAGGTCTAAATATATTTAGTCAGCCAATAGAATTGATCAAAAAAAGCTGACACCTATGTCCGTCAAATCCCCAAATATTGGTTATAAAAAACATAAAGTAAGTGATTAAAAAAACATTCACATCATTTTAATCGATATTTTTATTACCAAGACAACAGGGATATACTGTATTTTTGTCAAAGCAAAAAGATGGAAAAACAAAAATATTGCTTCACTGCAGAAACATCAAAACAGTTGCAAACTTCTTTTAAGAAAAGTTCTTTGAAGTAAATCTCTTGTTAAATCAATCCAACAAGTATAATGCTACAGTTCTTATTTGGAGACTGACACACAAGCTTTACCTAAAAAGACACCATGTCACAGGTTCTAAATTCTCCTACAGTCACTGAACAGCAAATGCGACTAAGGCCCAAATGACACGACTGAGACGTTATTTTTTTCTCATCTGTTAAATGCAAAAACGAAGAGACAAAGAGTTCCTCCCGTGCATCACAGTTCAATAAGAGAGTCCGTGCCTGGGTAATCTGGTAGGTTGAGGTCGTACTTTTTCTGGATATCGTAAGGCAGGAAGCGTCCGGCCAAAAAATGCTTTCCTAAGAAACTCATGGCACACTTTTTTGGTGCCGTCAGAGAGATGAGTACTTCGGGGCTGATGCCGTCCTGACCCACCTCTTCCACGTCCCAACCTAAGAAAAAGCAGACAGTGTTCGGTAATCTTATCCGTCTAACTTTGCTTTAAGTACAATTCTGTTTCCATATGTCGTTTATAGAGCTGGCACGAATTTTGTATGGCTTGGATGAATGAAGAGGTCGATGGATGTCTATATCGAGAGAGGGATGTCTAGATTGATAGACGGATGAATCTCTTGATTGATGTATTAATGGGTGTCTACTAAGGTTAGACTGATTTGGGTTTTTCAGGGCCGATACCGACTGTTAGTATTAACAGGAGGCCGACATGATTTGCTGTAAAAGCTTGATAATGAACGTAAGAAATGTTTAATAATGCAAAAAGACACAAAGAAATAGTTGTTGTAAATTAGAATAAAACTTTAACAGTGTTCTGAAACCTTTTACAGTAAATATATTAGAATTTCATCACTACTAACATGAATAATACGTGTGGTATACATCTACCAACGCTACACAACACAATATGTTTGAAGTGTGTCTTACTTTGCAAACGGTAAATAGGGAAGTCAGAAAATTCAATTAAAACATTTGTTTAAAAGGGGAAATCAAATTCACATTGGTTCTGTGGTTACAGCGATCAGTGAACAACTACGTACAATAAACATGCATAACACTGTAGCACACTTTATAAAGCCTACTTGTTAACAACTAGTCGTGGTCGTAAATATGATAGCGTTTAGCTATATTGAGTCGCCTACAGTGTTGGTGACGTTTGCAGGAATATGTCTTAAAAAACTCATTATATAGAGAACGATTGCTTTTTTTGTTTTAATCACGTTAATAAATATTTTGTAATAAACACATTATACAGACTACGATCATCAGACTCGTTCTATCGGAAGAGCATGGGAAAAATGTTCGCGAATATAAAGAAATATTTGCGACTCTCGCTCTAATCTGTGACTGCAGAGTGGGCTTCCAGTTTCAGTGGCTCCGACCCTGGTCGCTTATCCAAACAGAAGGTAGCGTCCGAGACAGAACGCAGGAGAGGAAGAGAAAAGTTCAGCTCGGCTGTTGCTCGTGATTTAATAATCCGCTTAATCGGCTTGATAATATGCCGATACCGATATTGGTCAAATTCCAAAATATCGATGCTGATAATCGGTCAACCTCTCAATTCTTCATAGCTGGATGTCTGGATAAATTGATGTATAAATGGATTTCTGGATAGAAAACTTTCTAGATGAAGGTTGTCTAAATAAATAGACAAATGGATGCCTAGATAAAATGGGTGTTTAGATAAATTAATGGATGTATAGATTGATAGATAGATAAATGTCTGGATAGATGGATGTCTGGCTGATTGATTTGTGGATAGATGGATGTCTAGATAAACAGATTGATGGATGCCTAGATAGATGAACAGATGGATGTCTGGATATATGGATGTCTGCATATATATATATATATATATATATATATATATATATATATATATATATATATATATATTGATGGATAAGTGTATAAACGGGTTGTCTATATAGAAGTCTTTATAAAGGTCTCCAACGTGGTGCTCATGTCAAGTCAAGTCAAGTCAAGTCATTTTTATTTGTATAGCCCTTAATCACAATAAGTCTCTAAGGGCTTCACAGATTAGTACACTATGTTACACAGACTATTTTTCAGCCGACAAGAAGAGTAGGTTATTATTCATATGCAATGGAGTAGAAGTGAGTTTTAAGTTTAGATTTAAACATTTCCACTGAGGTTGCAGATCGGATCTCAGGGGGAAGAGCATTCCACAGCACCGGTGCCCGAATGGAGAACGCTCATGGCACCAATTAGCCCCTGGGGAACGCCTGAGTAGCCCTCGGACAGGTTCTGACATTAGCTTACCAGTGATGAGTTATCGTGATTTTTGAGGAAATTTGATTTCTTACTGGCATGATTTTTTTAGTGGTTAACTGAGCCCATTTGAGCTCAACTTCTAAACTTACAACCTGGCAATAACATACTGACAACATAATAATAACATGACAAGTTGTCATTTTAGAAATGCATATCAGACTGGTAGTCCTTGGTCACAAACAGTTACAAAATGTAGCTCTTAGCTTCAAAAGGTTGTGTGACCCCTACTATAGGTGTATGTCTAGATAAATAGGTGTCTGGATAGATTGATGTCTACATAGACAGATAGGTGGATGTCTGAATAGACCGACAGTTAGATGTCTGGATAGATGGATGCCTGGATAGATAGCTGTCGGGATTGATGGATGTCTAGACAGGAAAAAAACATGGTAATTTCAAATGGCAGTTAATGTAGCAGTAATTTAAATTTTGGCTAATTTAAACCATGGTAAATCCTCAAGCCGGTTATAGGCCCTTGCCTACCCCGAAGTTTCTTTTTCAATGTTTAAATTAGTCTAATAATGATCGTAGGTAAATTTACGTGTATATAATAAAGTTGCATCAAGTTAATTGGTGAGTTCATACTGCATTTTCTTGGAGCATATCTATCCTGCACACCGGCCACTTTTCCTGGGCAAAAAAACCCTAAGGACACACCAAGAGGTTCAGACTCACCCGAGGGCACGTCCACACTCACTATAGGGATCTTGACCTGCTTGAGTGTGACCAGAATCCCAGCGTAGGGCTCCTTGATGTCGACTATGTCGTCCTCAGGGCCCAGCATGGCGTCAATCACAAGGTTGTAGGCATCATTTATGAGCTGGACCTGTGAAAACCCCACCTTCCTCAGGAACAATGACTTAATTCTGTAAGGGAATTACTTCAGGCTGGAAGCTGGAGTGGAAATACTTCTTCTAAGTTGCTTTGTTACTACCGTTGATTACTCCTATTATTTAATTATTAGTTGATGCACTGAAATGAAAACTGAAACCCGAAAAAAAATGTAATAAACATTTTAAAAAATAAAATGCAAGAGAAAGGGGTACTTAATGATGCAACAAACGAGTCGCATATCGCCAATGTAAAATAATAATAATAGTAAATTTAAACTCTTCCAGTACATAGCTTAGCCAGGCACTTCGACTTCGGGGACAAACGGACTGAGTGCCACACATAAAGTATGTTTGTACGAATAAAAACATTTCAATTGTAGTAAGCTAGCTCTGTATTGTTAGAATGTACACATTAGCCAATGTCCGACTAGCAGCTGCAGGGCCAGCCTGAGCCTTCATGGGGCCCTAAGCAGAATTAGATCTTGGAAAAACATCCAATTTTTAAATTTGGGAATAAATATACATGCAGACATTTACATATTATAATACTTTTGAACTAGATTAGTCTCATCAAATTGTTTTTGAAACAATCTCAATTAAAGCAAAAATATATAAGAACGTTTGATTTTTAGTTTTCAAGCATTGTACTTTTTTAAAAGTATTTTCTTAGTATTTCTGTTGTCAGGTTTTTGTTGAAGTTCTGTAGTTTTTTTGTAGTATTGCTGTGGTTTTATTTTTGTATTATTTCTGCAGTAGTTTTCTTAGTTGTTTTTACATAACAGTAAATTCTTAGTATTTCTGTAGCAATTTTGTTGTATTATGATAGTATATTTTTTGTTGTATGTCTGTAGTATTTTTGTAGCATAACAGTACTTTTTGGTGGTTTTGTACAAATACCCTTTCATTTTTTTTTTTTTTGTGTGTTTTTGTACTATTTTGTTGTATTTGTAGTATTTTCATTCCAAGGTTTTTGATATACTGTACATCCGTAGTATTTCTGTAGTAAAGTATTACTGTAGTTTTTTTTTTTCATATTTCCATAGAAGAATTTTTGTAGTATCGCTCTAGTTGTATTTTCGCAGTATTTCAGTTGTAATACTTCTTTAGAAATATTTTTCTGCTAGTGTTTTGTATTATAGTAATATGGAGTGGTATTTTTGTCGTATTTCTGTAGAAGTATTATAGATGTATTTCCAAAGCAGTATTTTAGTAATATTTTTGTAATTTATTTTGTAGTATTCACATAGCATTGTTTTTTTTCATATTTCTCTAGTATTTTTGCAATATTACTGTAGTTGTATTTTTGTAGTAATTCTGGGGTAATATTTCTCTAGTAGTATTTTGTATGATAGTATTGCTGTAGTAATATTTTTGTAGTATTTACATACTATTTTTTCTTTTCCGTAATAAAGCAAAATAATATACAAGGTCCTTGTTTTAAAGCATTATGTTTGATATTTATTTTTTTAGGGATTTTTTTTTTGTATTTTCGTTGTATTTCTGTTGGGGTATTTTTGTTGTTGACGCACAAAAGTGGCGATGGGGACAAGGTTGGCACCCAAAAAAATTTAACCGCTCTTTGGGGCTTTCTAGTGGTCATGGGGCACTAAGCAGCCGCTTAACTTGCTTATGCCTGAGCAGCTGACAAAAACGTGGAAGTAGGACACACAAACTTTTGAGAAGATGTCTTTTCGGTAAAAGCTTGTTAGAACCCCTGTTTTGACAGGGTTTTCCGTGTCCCGCAATCTCATGTGCAACATTTTTTTTTAAAACTGTGTTGTGCAACGACTCCACCCCCAATTGAAAGCCATCTTTGCACGGCTTGCCTTACCTTAGATGTGACGTCATCACAACAGCGTCCTTAAGAAAGCCTTTTTTTTATTTTTATTCTTATTTTTCGAATGTTCATCATTAAGCAGACATTTTTCAGTTATGAAGATTGTGTTAAGATTTAAGAACTATCTAGGTTGTGTGTGTTCCACAGACCTCTGTGGGCAGATAGGAGAGGAACGGGATGTCCATCTTCTCGCACTGAACTGTGAAATCCTGATGCAGACTGTGAGGGGATCGTTTCGGGTGGTAGATGGTGGGCTCGTATTCCTAAATATTACAAAGGAGAAAAGTGATGTCACCAGTAAGCCGACCGTTTGTGATTAAAAAAAAACGTTTATTGGCGCTAAGTGCATGAGGCCGGTAGCTCGAGACACGGACGTTGAGAAATGTTTGCCAGTTGTGGTTTTTCTGCCGTCTGTTTCCCGAGTGAGTGTCGGTCTCGGGAACCCAAAAGTGGAAATCCAGACGCTGGCAAAAGCAAAGGTCTGAGACGTTTTTTACAGGAAGCACCTGTGATCTTTCACCTTCAAACAAGTACATTACTTGTTCCTGCAATGAGTATTTTTGCTGTTCAAATAATAATAATAATAATAATGATTTACTTCCATATAATAATATACATAGGCTTGGTGAAGCAGAATTTATCTCATGGCTCGAGAATATTTGTTGCACTCCAAGGATATTCCAGTAACTAAAAAATTGTCTGTTTTCCATATGTTCTTATGAAATAGATAGTTAGCTAGTTATATTGTCTGTTTTCTTTCCAGGGACTTAACTGTATCCTAAAAAACTCACCAAATGTCACCATCTTGTTAGGACTGACAGTAATTATGTACATTATACCCCTTTAGAGT